>NW_006921681.1:505651-506382 GCF_000298275.1 Orycteropus afer afer
ATGGCTTTTATTTCCCTTTCTTACTTTATTGCCCTGGCTAGGACTTACAATACAATGTTGAATAGAAGTGGTGATAGAGGGCATCCTTGTCTGGTTCCTGTCTGCAAGGAGAATGGTTTCAGTCTCTCTCCATTGAGAATAATGTTGGCTGTTGGTTTTGCATATATGCCTTTTATTATGTTGAAGAATGTCTGTTCTATTTCTATTTTGCTGAGAGTTTTGATCAGGAATAGGTGTTGGATTTTATCAAATGTCTTTTCTGCATCAATTGATATGATCATGTGGTTCTTTTCCTTTGTTTTATTTATATGATGGATGATGTTGATTGTTTTTCTAATGTTGAATCATCCTTGCATACCTGGTATGAACCCTACTTGGTCACGATGTATTATGTTTTGGGTATGTTGTTAGAGTCTATTGGCTAGGATTTTGTTGAAGAACTTTGCATCTGTATTCATGAGGGATATTGGTCTGTGCTTTTCCTTTTTAGTTGTGTTTGCCTGGCTTTGGTATCAAGATTATGCTTGCTTCATCAAATGAATTTGGGAGGATTCCATCCTTTTCTATGTTCTAGAATAGTTTGAGTAGGATTGGTGTTAGTTCTTCTCTGAACATTTGGTGGAAATCTCCAATGAAACCATCTGGGCCAGGACTTATTTATGTTGGCAATTTTTTAAATGACATGCTCAATTTCTTCTTTTGTTATGGGTCTGTTCAAATTTCCCACCTCA
>NW_006921681.1:508012-515422 GCF_000298275.1 Orycteropus afer afer
GTGCTTTTTAGTGGTGTTGCTGATTTCTGTGCTGAGCTCATTTTGTTTTTGAATTGTGTTATCACTTCTTTCATTGCTATTGTTTTAGTATTTGCTAAATATTTGTGCTTGTCCACTTTTTTATTTTGATGTGAAGGTTTATCATTTTTCTTTAAGGTTATCCTGTGATTTATCATTTTCTTCCCAAGTCTAGAATAGTCTGTTCTATCTTGCAGTTGTCTTGACTTCCCTACCATTTAGAAGTTCTATAACTACACAGTTTTTTTTTCCCTCTTTTTGGTTTGTAGCTGTCCTCAGTTGTCAACTGATGTCTCTGGTTCCGGGTTTACAATCTTGTAGGCTTATTTACTTTGGATACTTCCAAAACTGGATTGGTTTCTGGGTTATATCATCATGTGTGTTAATTGTCCATTGTTGTTTGCTGTTATTGGTTCTCTATCCAAGGGAATCCCTTTGTCATCTCTTGTAAGATTGGTCTGGTTTTAACAAATCCCTTTAACTTCTGCTTATCTGGAAGTGTCCTAATTTCACTATCATATTTGAAGGACAATTTTGCTGGGTACATAACTCTTGGTTGGAAATTTTTTTCTTTCAAAGTTTTATGTATACCATTCCATTGTCCTCTCGCCTGCATGGTTTCTGTCAAGAAATCCGAGCTTAGTATTATTGGTTGCCCCTTGTAGGTAACTTTTTGTTTTTCCCATGCTGCTTTCAGGATTCTTTCTTTGTTGTTACTTTTGGTGAGTTTGATGATGATATGTCTTGGTGATTTTCTTTCGGGGTCTATCCTGTTTGGGGTTCATTGGACTTTCTGAATGGATGTATTTTCATCTTTCATCATATCAGGGAATTTCTCTTCCACCAAATCTTGAACAGTTTTCTCATGGGTTTTCTTTTTCTCTTCCTGATCTGGAATTCTGATGACATGTAAGTTATTCCTTTTGATGGTATCCCACATGAGCCTTAGGCTTTCTTCATTTTGTTTTGATCTTTTTTCTGATTGACCCCTTTCCAAAGAAGTATTGAGGTATTTGTCTTCAATCTCACTAATTCTGTTTTCCATTGATTCATTTCTATTCCTTTGCCTGTTCAATGTGTTATTTATTCCTGAAAATTTAGTATTAATCTCCTGGATTTCTATCTGTAGATTTTGTATCATTTCTAATTTTTCATTTATTTTGTCCTTTTGTTCTTGTATTGCTTTTCAAAATTGTTCTAGGATTTTCTCTGTGTTTTCCTCAATTTTGTCAGCATTTTCCTTGATCTGTGTCTCAATCCATTGAAGGTACCTAAATATAATTCTGTAGTGATACTGCCTCAGAAACCCAAGGAGAGGTCACCATGAGTTGGGTCCAACTAGACAGCATATAACAACAACAACAACAAATATAATTCTTTTGAATTCCTTATCAGGGAGTTCCAATGCTGCTTCTTCCTTGGGAATGTGTTCTGGGTCTGTATCCTGGTCCCTTGTTTCTCCTGCTTTATCTTGCTTCTTTATGTGGACTGTGCTGCTCTATCGTCTCTAAGACATTGTGATGTTTTTGTGTTTATATTTAATTGGTGATTGTATGTTGGAATAATCTGCCCAAGATTTTCATTTTCTTTGTTTTGTTTGGATATTATCTAAGTAAGCAGCGTACTATGCTCCTCTATTTGCTAGTTGGCAGCACTTATACTCTCACCATCTGTCTCCTTTCGTGTTGTCAGCCTCCTGTATATCCCTGCTGCCCTTGGCAAGCAGAGCCTATTCTTAGGTACTTGGAATACAAATGAGAATGCTATCACTTTAAATATCCAAAATGGCCACCACTTGTAATCAAAATAGCTGTGCCCTCCAGACAGCTGAAAGTCCACAGCTCAGGTTGTCTCTCTCTTTGCTGTTTCTCTTCTTAGTTATAGGCCACCAGTGCAGTTATCCCTGCAGCCCTTGGCAATCAGGGCTGTTCTTTAGGTCAATCCTCAGGTCCCAACATCACTTGGAAATATTCAGGCTGTTGGTGCCATCAAAGTAGCTGACAGTCTACAGCTCCATCAATCTCTGTACTCACTGTTTTCACTCAGGTTCTTCCACTAATTGGTGCCTAATCAACTTCTGTATACTTCCTTTCAAAGCTCAAAGCTCCATGATTATCATCTGTTTCTCTATTAATTGGTTTCTCTTTTCTTTGTTGAAGAGAGTCTGTGTAGCTTGTCTGCCTATCCACCATCTTTGTGGTCTTCCTTTTTTATTTTCTAACTCCAATGAAATAGTCTTTGCACATTTCATTATAATACTTTACTTTGTCTTCTCAAGCTGCTCTTTGAAATCTTCTGTTCAGCTGTTTTATCATTTCTTCCATTTGTTTTAGCTACTCTCCATTCAAAAGGAAGTTTCACAGTCCCTTCTGACATCTATTTTGGTCTTTTCTTCCTTCCTGTCTTTTCAATAACGTTTTTCTTTCTTCATATATGATACCCTTGATGTCCTCCCTCAACTCACTTGGTCTTCAGTCATTGGTGTTTAATGCATCAAATCTTTTCGAATTGGCTCTAAATTCATGTGTGATGTATGCAAGGTGATATTTTGGTTCTCTTTGACTTGTTTTAATTTTCTTCAGCTTCAGTTTTAACTTTTAAATGACCAATTGATAGTCTGTTCCACTGTCAGCCCCTGGCCTTGTTCTGACTGTTGATATTGAGCTTCTCCATTGTCTCTTCCCACAGATGTATTAAATTTGATTTCTTTGTATTTCATCTGGTGAGGTCCAAGTGTATAGTCACTGTTTTTGTTGCTGAAAAGACTACTTATGATGAACAAGTCACTGGCTTTACAAAATTCCACGTTGCAATCTCCCATGTCATTTTTGTCACTAAGGCCATATTTTCCAACTACTGAAGCTTCGTCTTTGTTTCCAGCTTTTACATTCCAATTACCAGTAATTATCAATACATCTTGATTGCATGTTTGGTCAATTTTGGACTGAAGAAGTTGGTGAAAAAAAAAGAAAAGAAAGAAAGAAAGAAGGTAGGAAGGAAAACGGAAAGAAAGAAAGAAATCTTCAATTTCCTCATCTTTGGCTTTACTGGTTAGAGTATAAATTTGAATAGTAATAGTTTAACTGATCTTCCTTGAAAGTATACAGATATCATCCTATAACTGACAGCACTGTACTTCAGGGTAGATCTTGAAATGTTCCTTTTGATGATTAATGTGATGTCATTCCTCTTCAATTTGTCATTCCCAGCATAGTAGACCACATGGTTGTCCAATTCAAAATGGCTAATGCCAGTCCATTTCAACTCACTAATGCCTAGAATATTGATCTTTATGCATTCCCTTTTATTTTTGACAACTTCCAATTTTCCTAAATTCACACTTCAAACATTCCACGTTCTGATTATTAATAGGTGTTTGCAGCTGTTTCTTCTCATTTTGAGTCATGACACATCAGCAGATTAAGGTCCTGAAAGCTTTACTCCATCCATATCACTAAGGTCACCTCTACTTTAAGGAGACAGCTCTTCCCCAATCGTATTTGAGTGTCTTCCAAGCTGAGACACTCATCTTCCAGCACTGTATAAAACAATGTTTCCTTGTTATTCACAAGGTTTTGATTGGCCAATTTTTTCAGAAGTGGACCTGGCCATGTTCTTCTTCCTAGTCTGTCTTAATCTGAAAACTCTGCTGAAACTTGTCCACCATGGGTGACCTTGTTGGTATTTGAAATACCAGCTGCATACCTCCCAGCATCACAGCAACGTGCAAGCCAGCACAGTATGACAAACTGACAGATGAGTTGTGGCTTCCTATATAGTTACTCATTAGTTCACTTAATGTTGATCAAGGCTCATCCCTGATGGAATTCAGGGCTGAGAGCTGACACTTTGGTGTTCAGGAGCACCTCAGGGCAGAACCGGCCCAAGGATACTGTCCTCCAAAGTTGAGAACCCAGTTTTTAACAGACAGAGTTTCTGGCAGTGAGTGGTCCCAGCCCCCGCTCACATCTGTGCCTGGAAGAGCTGAAGGAAGATGCACTTTACAGGAGAGTCACTTGCTTCCTTTCTGTACACAAAGATTCATGGCTGGCAGCCGGCTATAAATCTGGTTCCCATCCTACTGCTCATTAACTGGCATATGTATTTATGAAAAAAGTCCTCTCTAATTAAAGCTGTCACATTATTGCTTTATGTATCTCACCCGGGCTAAATGCAGTGAGGGCCTTAATTGCCTGTTAAGCTGGCCAGAAAGCTAGCATGTTCGGGACAGCCTTCTGCCCTCTACCTGCCAACTCTGGGCAGCTACTCTTCAACTCTGGACTCCAGGCCTCTCCTGTGGTCTGTGAAGGGGGTATCCTAACTAACTCCCCATAGACCCTAGGCCGTGAGCTCCCTGGGGTCCAACCCTCCCTGGGTTGGCTGTGCTGAATGTAAACCCTCTGAGTGAAGAATCCCTGTTGCCTCTCTCCACAGGATCCCTGAAGCCTGGCACAGTGTCAACATAAAGCTGGCTTGAGTGAATGAATCTGCTCACCCTACCTGGCCCCTCTGCCTGGAAACACCCTTCTTCCTCACCCATCTGTTCTCACCCTTAAAGCTCAACTCAGGCTCTTCCCCAAGAGGAACTCAGTGGCTCTATTCCTAAGGCTGGGCTCAGAGTCCCACTTTGCATTCCCACAGCCCCTGACACCTCACACTCCCCTGAACATCACAGCTGTTCATCTGAAGTGCCATCTATCAGCACCTTTCACCTGCTTGCCTGTGAGCAACTTAGAAACAGGAGTATATCTTACTCTATTCCCTCAGGCTCAAGCACAGAACATCCCTCAGAGACCCTGGAATTGGCCCTGAGTGGCCCTGGCCAAAACAAACATTCCTGGCCATGTTGTCCAAACCACGACCTGGCAGGACTCCCCAACAGCCCTGCTCCACCTGCACCCCATGCAACTGGGCATTCAAAGAATTAGTTCACAGGTTACCTGACCTAGGGGCTTCAAGGATCTTCCTAAAACACTCTTGAAATCCAATCTAAACTTTCATGTGGTGGCTTAACTAATTAAACTCTAACTCACTGCCATCTAGTTTTCTGATTCATAATGACCTCCATTGGGTTTTCAAGGCTGTAAATCTTTACAGAAGTAGATTACTCCATCTTCCTTCTGTGGAGCAGCTGGTGGGTTTGAACCACTGATATTCTTGTTAGCAGCCAAATGCTTTATGTACTATGCCACCAAAACTCCTTGTGTTGGCTTAGGGGGATCAATAATAAGAGCCTTTGATGCATTGGATTATTACTCCAAACTCTCCCTTCTCTCCCTGGAACAAGATTCTTTTTTATGTTAACGAGGCCATACCTGTGTAGGGTGGGTCCTAAACTCAATTACTTCAGGCTTATAAAAATAGCAGACTAGACGCAGAGACACATGGGGGTGGGGGTGGGGGCAAGAGGGAGACAGATACCAAGGAACACCAAGAATCCCAGACAGACACTAGAAGAGAGGCTCACAGAAGGGATCAGCATGGCCAAGACCCTGAAGTAAATTTTTAGCGTCCAGATCTATGAGAAAATAAATTTCTCCTATTTAAAGCCACCCACTTGTGGTTATTTCCATCACAGTAATACTAGGCACCTAAGACAGTGTGCTTGGGAGAGATGGAATTGTTCCCATCTCCCAAACCGAAGGCTGAGAAGGTGAGGGCTATGCCCCTTTGAGGGCATGTGGATGTGGCATGAGGATGTAGACTGCAAAGTCACTCCTTCCAACCAGCCCTACCTCCTCCTGCAGGTGCTGGGGGCCCAGGTCAACTCCTCCCTCCTCCTGCAAAGGGACACTGAAGTCAGAGGGCATCACCCAACCCAAATGCCTTCTCTGAACCCCAGCCCCGAAACATAGCAGAAAGCAAAGTCAGAGTCCCACCCAGGACACCCAGACATTTCCTGCAGAGGAGCTGCTAACCAGAACCAGCCTCCCTAGCCTAGCTTACAAATCCATAGACCCAGGGGAAAAAATCTTGGCCCCACTTTCTTCTCTCCGTCCATGGGCTGGGCAGAGCAGCATCCTTAGCTGTTGGGCATCAGATATCTTAATCATCTCTACAAGTCAAGGCCTGGGAATCACTGCTCCCAATCACATGCCACATCAGTCTAACCAGGATCCCTGAATTAGCATGTATGTTCTCTCCAGAAAAATCATTGGCTCTGCTGCCTTCAGTGGTGAAATTGAACCCATCTTTGGACAGATCTGGCTAATAGTCACTCAGGAAAGACCAGGGCTCATTCATAATCCTTAAGAAAAAATATTATTCTATGAACAACTTCCTCTTAATCTCCTTTAATAACCATGGGTGGGGCCCTTGACATATTGTGGTCTTTACAATATTAGCTTCGAAAAAATTAGCTGTTGCTTTTCATTGAGAGAGGCAACAGAGAGACTCCCAGCATGGGCCCTAATGGGATGTCCAGCTCTCAGCTTAATATTCCACAGAAAGTGATCACTCTGTCCCCCTCAAAGCATAAATCTCCCCAGGTGTGGCTGAGCTTTGGGGGGGGGGGTGTACAAGGAGGAAGAGTGGAATGGAGCTCCTATGGTCTAAGGCGGGAGGCAGATGTGTCCCTTCCAATGCATATTGGTCTCAAGGTGGTCTCCTTCTAGGGTCTGTCCCCAAGGACCATCTCCCCACCCCCAGGCAGACACACCTACTCCTATGAGACCTGGTACTTGCCTCGGCCTTCACACTGATCACAAGGATTATCAGCAGGGGCAGCATGGCTGTGTTCTAGGGACACTGAGAAGAAAGGCATCTACCTTGAGTGGACAGTGCCCAGTGTGATGGTGAATTCCATGCACCTACTCAGCTGGACTGCTGTGCCAGTGTTTGGTCAAACACAAGTCTGTGTTGCTAGGAAGGTGTTTTGTAGATGTGATTGATATCTATAAGCAATTGACTCTGAGTAAAGGAGATGACCCTACACACTGTGGGTGGGCCTTATCCAATCAGTTGAAGGCCATAAGAGCAAACACTGAGGGTTCCAGAGAAGAAAGAATTATATCTCAAGACTCATGACTGCAGCAAAACATCATTCTGGAGTTTCTGCCTGCTAAATGTACTACAGATTTTGGACTTTCTAGCCCGACAATTGTGTGAGTAGATTCCTCAAAATCTCTCTCCTTGCTCTTATCTGTTTCTCTCTTTCTCTCTAGATATAGATACAGCTATAGATACAGATGGAAGGAAGGTTGGGCAATTCTACTTCCGTAGTGATACTGCCTCGGAAACCCAAGGAGGGGTCGCTATGAGTCGGGGCCGACTCGACGGCAAACAACAACAACAACAAATCTATTCTAATATGTCCAACCCACTCCTCAATTTCAGTCTCCACAATCCTGTTAAAGTCTTCATGTATGACTGAAGTGAAGAGTTCAGGGTGAA
>NW_006921681.1:515522-529592 GCF_000298275.1 Orycteropus afer afer
CAATTCTACTTCCGTAGTGATACTGCCTCGGAAACCCAAGGAGGGGTCGCTATGAGTCGGGGCCGACTCGACGGCAAACAACAACAACAACAACAATAGATACAGACATATATGTATAAATCCTTATGTCCTATTGCTTCTCTTTCTCTGGGGAACTCTGCCTAATACACTCAGTACATTAGAGATGCTCACGACATGGTTGTTTTTTAATGAGTGAATGAATGAATCAATGAATGAACATATAAATGAATGAATGAACAATATGAATGAATGAATAAAGTACCTCATTGACACAGCCTCCTGGTTGGGCCACAGACACCTTCTTGCAGGCCTGGAGGGCCACATGCCAGGGGATTTAGGGTGATGAGAGAGCTTCCCCTCTTGATAACCACTCTTTCCCTGCCCTGGAAGTCCACTTCCCCCAGCAGACACCTCACCTCGATGGCTGTTGCAGTGACACATGCAAAGCATACTAGTGTAGTTGTTGTGTGCCATGGAGTCAAATTCCATTCATAGCAACCCTCTGGGACACAGTAGAATTGCCCCATAAGGTTTCCTAGTCTATAATCTTTCTGGGAGAAGATCACCAGGTCTTTTCTTCCATGGAGCCACTGGTGGATTCAAATCGCAGATCTTTCAGTTAGCAGCTGAGCACTTAACCATTGTGTCACCAGGGTTCCTTTACCAGTGTGAGGTGGGTTCTAAATCTAGCCTGAGGGCCTGCTGTCGCACACAGGAAGGGCAGGGAGCAGCTGTAGGAGGCAACCTTCCCTTAGACTCAGGCTCCCCTCTGTACTGGCTGGTCTGCCCTCAGTCCCCATCTCCAGATCTTTTTCAAGTCATGTTGCTTTCAGAAATAAATTGTTTCCCACCGTGTCTGCTTCCAAGTCCTCATTGATTTTTGTCTCTGTTTTCCCAGTTTCCTGTCACAATGGGTTATTACTGGTGATGGGTCGGAACTCACCTGCACTGACCTGCCTCTTAAAAGCTGTCCACAGCAAATCACCTGGGACACAGTGCCCTCCTGATGGCCCCAGGGCAGGCCAGGCAGAGCTGGGATGCTTTCCCTTCACTTGTAGAGACACATATGCTGAGTGTGATACTAGTGAGATGGGCTTTGAAGTCCATGAGACTCAGGTCCAAACCCTCTTCTCCTTCCTCCTTGCTCTGAAACTTAAGTCATCAAACCTAGGAGCCTTCTTTCCCTCATCTCCCCAGTTTGGCTTTATTGAAAGCTGTTGTTGTTGTTGTTGTTGTTATGTGCCATTGAGTCAGACCTGACCCATAGCGACCCCTCCTTGGGTTTCCAGGGCAGTATCACTATGGAAGTAGATTGCCCCATCTTCCTTCCGGGGAGTGGCTGGTGGGTTTGAACCGCCAGCCTTCTGGTTAGCAGTCAAGTGCCTTAGCCACTACGCTACCAGAGCTCCCATTGAAAGCTGAGTGAGATGCAACACATGGCAGTTCAGAGAGACCCAGCAGCCCCATGGTGCCAGAATGAGTTCCCACTTTGACACCCAGGAGGTGACCCTAACCCTCAGGATCCCATGCCATCTGAATTCCAGGCTTCAGGAACAAAGAGGGACATAAAAGGACACTCCCCTACTCAATCAGGTCCCATTTATCCCAGGCCCACTCCACTACAACTTCCATCACAACCCAGTAATGGGGAAAGAGCCCAGGTTTTGGAGATGAGTGATTTTGGGCTTCCCTGTGCCCCTGGGAACAAGCCACTTGTGGCCTGCACCTCAGTTTCCCAGCACACCAAGCAGGACATTCACTGGCCCTGTCTGGTTCCAGACTTGGTGCATATTCCAAGGAGAAGGTGTCTGGAAGCCCACTGCACCCCTTATCTATTGGTTGTTTTGAGTGACAAGGCCAGACATTTGGAAAGGTTTGGTCCTACCTGGTGTTTGAACTTGGAGCACCCAGGCCAGAGCACGGGAGATGGGGGCAAAGAGGCAGATCAAAATCTGCCTTTCTAGCTCAGCAGCGTAATCAAAATAACATCTCTCCAGCTCACCCAGGCCGAGGCAGACACCAAGGGCCAAGCCTATCTCCCATTTCTGCCAACAATTGAAGCCAAGCTTTCACCCAGCTGGTCTGCCTGAGGAAGAGAGACAGTCACTAAGGGCTGTGCTGGGCCAGGGGCGATGCTGAATAAATTTTTGCTAAATCCCAAATCCTGATTAGGAGCATCGAGTTTATCAGCTTAAATGCACCTGCAGCCTCAGGGGGACGCAGGTGAGAAGACGGTTGGCTCTTTCCATTCTGCTTGCCTGGTAAATGAACCCCAAGGGCCTTCTCAAGGTGGAAACTGGAGGGTGGTTGGTCCTGAGAAAGCAACAAAAAAGGAAATTAACCAAATTTTAACCAGGTCTCCAAAGCAAACACCGAACTCCAGACGGCAACCTCCAAAGGGAAAGGGCACGCTCCTGCACACTCCCCTTGATGACTGGGATTGAGTATCTGCTCTGTGCTCCGCCCCCTCACCTGGTGTCAGGCTCACGGCCATGCAGAGCCGAGATGCACTGGCCTTGTCAAAGCTTTGTCCCTGCTTCAATTGTTCACGTTGCTGGAAAATGATTGAGACCCTGGAGAGCAGCCAGGCTCGGCTTGGGCAGGCTCTTTAGCACACCTGGAACCGAGCAGCTCAGCTCTCAGCAGCACGCCCATACTGGCACCTAGCTCAGGATGCTGGCGAAATGCAGCTGCACAGCAGGGCAGAGGAGCTTAGACGACTGTCACTGCGTGAAGGTGCCACAGCAAGGTTAGTCCTCACACTACCTCAGGAGCCCTGGATATGGTGCCCATCAAAACAGTGACCTGCCAGCTGAGTCAGAATCAACTCAACATCAGGCAACAAGAAAGATTTTCGCAATGTGTGAATATTGGATTTTATGAAATTTCTTTTTTGTATCTAACCAGATAATCATCTGGTTAAACAGATTATCATTTTTGCTGAAGATGATCCAAAAATGGTTGCAGCAGTATATTTATTGACAGGGAACTGCCAGAAATTCAAGCTGGATTCAGAAGAGGACATGGAATGAGAAATATCATTGCTGATGTCAGATTGATTAGGGCAGAAAGCAAATACCAGAAAAATGGTTGTTGTTGTTGTTGTTAGGTGTTGAACAGTAGGCTCTGACTCAGAGAGATCCCATGTACAACAGAATGAAACACTGCCCAGTCCTGCACCATCCTCACAATTCTTGCTGTACTTGAGCCTATTGTTACAGTCACAGTGCCAATCCATCTCCTTGAGGATTTTCCCCTTTTTCATTGACCCTCTACTTCACCAAGCATGATATCCTCCTCCAGGGACTGGTCCCTCCTGCCAACAAACAAAGTAGGGGAGACAAGTCTGGTCATTATCATTTCTAAGGAACATGGCTGTGTTTCTTCCAATATAGATTTGCTCATTCTTCTGGCAGTCCAGGGTATTTTCAGTATTCTTTGCCAACACAATTCATAGGCATCAATTCTTCAGTTTTCCTTATTCATTATCCAGATTTCACATGCATATGAGGCAATTGAAAATATCATGGCTTGGGTTAGGTGCACCTTAGTTTTCAAAGTGACATCTTTGCTCTTTGAAAAGCACCTTTTTAACACTTTAACACTTTAAAGAGGTCCTTTGTAACAGATTTGCTGAATGCAATGTGATGTCTGATTTCTTGACTGCTGTTTCATGGGTGTTGATTGCAGATCCAAGTAAAATGAAATCTTTGACAACTTCAATCTTTTCTCCATTTATGATGATGCTGTTTATTGGTCCAGTTCAGAGGATTTTTGTTTTCTTTATGTTGACCTGTAATCTATATAAAAGACTAGTCTTTGATCTTCATCAGTAAGTGTTTCAAGTCATCTTCACTTTCAGCAACCAAGGTTGTATCATCTGCACATCACAAGTTGTTAATGAGTATCCCCCCAATCTTGATTCCATATTTTTCTTCATATAGTCCAGCTTCTCAGATTATTTGCTCAGTATACAGATTGAATAGGTGTGGTAGAAGTATGCAACCCTGATGTACATTCTTACTGACTTTAAAGCATGCAGTATCTGCTTGTTCTGTTTGAAGGACAACCTCTTGGTCTACGTACAAGTTCTTCATGAGCACAAAGAAATGTGCTGGAATTCCCATTCTTTGCAATGCTGTCCATATTTTTTTTTTTATGATCCACACAGTCAAATGTCTTTGCATAGTCAATAAAACACAGGTAAACATCTTTGTGGTATTCTTTGCTTTCAGCCAGGATCTATCTAACATCAACAATGGAATCTCTCATTCAACATCCTCTTCTGAATCTATCTTGAATTTCTGGAAGTTCCCTGAAATATACTGCTGCGACTATTTTTGAATTCTCTTCAGCAACATTTTACTTGCATGTGATATTAATGACATTGTTAGATAATTTCCACATTCTGTTAGATCACATTTCTTTCATGAAAGATGCTTTGAAATCAGGAAAGATGTGTGTCAGGGTTGAATCCTTTCACTACAATTCAGATTTATTCAATCTGTACGCTGAGCAAATAATCTGAGAAGCTGGACTATGTGAAGAAGAATGCAGCATCAGGATTGGAGGAAGATTCATTAACAACCTGCAATATGCAGATGACATAACCTTGGTTGCTGAAAGTGATGACTTGAAACACTTAATGATGAAGATCAAAGACTATATATAGCCTTCAATATGGATTATACCTCAACATATAGAAAACAAAAGTCTTTACAACTGGACAAATAAATAACATTAAAATAAATGGAAAAAAGATTGAAGTTGTCAGGGATTTCATTTTATTTGGACCCCTAATCAACACCCATGGAAGCAGTAGTCAAGAAATTATATGGCATATTGCACTGGGCAGATCTGCTGCAAAAGATTTCTTCAAAGCGCTAAAGAGCAAAGATGTCACTTTGAAGACTAAGGTGCATCTGACCCAAGCCATGGTATCACACTCACTTGATATGCATCTGAAAGCTGAACAATGAACAAGGAAGACTGAAGAACAATTGCCACATTTGAATTGTGGTATTGGTGACGAATATTGAAAATACCATGGACTGCTAGAAGGACAAACAAATTTGTCTTGGAGGAAGCACAGCCAGAATGTTCTTTAGAAGCAAGAACTGCCAGACTTTATCTCACATACTTTGGTCATGTTGTCAGAAGGGACAAGTCCCTGGAAAAGGATATCATGCTTGGTAAGTAGAGAGTCAGTGAAAAATGGAAAGACCCTCAATGAGATGGACTCACACTGCAAGCATAACAAAGATTGTGAGGATGGTGCAGGACCGAGCAGTGCTTTGTTCTGTTGTACACGGGGTCACTATTAGTTGGAATTCACTCAATGGCACCTAAAACCATTAACAGATAATTATACAGTTGTTCCTCTTTGATCTAATATTGGATCAATTACATTAAATGATTCCTCATGTTGAACCAAGCTTGCACTCTTGGAATAAACATAACTGGGCTATGTTACCCATTCCTTATGATGTTTGGGTTCTATCATAAACAATACTATGGGTTTTTGTTGTTGTGTTTTGGTTTGATCTACAAGAAAATCTATAGCCAATATCATGTTAATGGTGAAACACTGAAAGCATTTTCTTTAAAATTGGAAACAAAACAAAATAGCACATTATCCCCATTTTTAAACAACATTTTACAAGAGACCCTAGCCAGTACTACAGAACAAGAAAGAAAAAAAAAAGATATAAGGGTTGGAAAGGGAGGAAAAAAATTGGGATTGTCACAGATGACATGAAGTTTTCATGATAATCCAGAAGAAAGCTAATAGACAAAGTATTAAAATTAATAAGAGAGTTTAAAATGTTGCCAGCTATAAATCAGTAAGCAAAAGTCAATACATTCTTAAGATCAGCACAAAGTTTTAAAATGAATATTTAAAAAAAAAAAACAAAAAACCTCACTGACGTCGAATCAATTCAACCCATAGCAAGCTCTCCTTGGGTTTTCAAGGCAGTATCTCTAAGGAAGAAGATTGCCCAAACTTCCTTGGAAGGAGTGGTGGGTGTGTTTGAACCACCAGCCTTCTGGATAGCAGTCAAATGCCTTAGACACTACGCCATACCATTTTATTATGTGGTGGTTTCACAAGTATTCATTTTGTTATTATTAAAATCACATTTATATCATATAAACCCTTCTGAATGTATTCTTCATTATTAAAAAAAAAAAACCCTTCAAGATACACAATAATGATATCGTTTTTGTTAGGTGTTGTTGAGTTGTCTCCAACTCATAGCAACCCTATGCACAGCAGAACAAAACACTGTCTAGTCCTGTGCCAGCCTCATGATGCTTGCCGTACCTGAGGCCATAGTTGCAGCCACAATGTCTATCCATCTTGTTGAGGGCCTTCCCCTTCTTCGTGGACCCTCCACTTTACCAAGAATGATATTCTTCTTCAGGGAATGGTTCCTTCTGACAACATGACCAAAGTAGGTTAAACAAAGTCTGCCCATTCTCACTTCCAAGTAACATTCCAGCTACACTTCTTCCAGAACAGATTTGTTAGTCCTTTTAGCAGTCCATGGTACTCTTAGCATTCTTCTCCAGCACCACAACTCAAAAGCATCAACTTTTCTTCAGTCTTCCTTATTCATTCACCAGCTCTCACATGCATAAGAGGCAATTGAAAATACCATGGCTTGGGTTAGGCACACCTTAGCCTCCAAAGAGACATCTTTGCTTTTCAGCACTTGAAAGAGGTCTTTTTGCAGCACATTTTCCTGTGCAAATGTCATCTGATGTCTTGACTGCTATTTCCATTGGTGTTGATTGTAGAACCAAGTAATATGAAATCCTTGACAAATTCAGTCTTTTCTCCATCCCTCATGAAGCTGTTTATTGGGCCAGTTGTGAGAATTTTTGTTTTCTTTATATTGAGGTGTAATCCATACAGCAGACTGTAGTCTTTAATCTCATCAGTAAGTGCTTTAAGTCATCCTCAATTTCAGCAAGCAAAGTTGTGTCATCTGTGTATCGCAGGTTGTTAATGAGTCTTACTCCAGTCCTGATGCCACATTCTTCTTCATATAATCCACCTTCTCAGATTATTTGCTCAGTATACAAGTTTAATAAGTAAAGTGAAAGGATACAACCCTGACACACTCCCTTCTTGATTTTGAACCATGGAATATCCCTTTGTTCTGTTCATATGACAGCCTACTGATCTATGTACAGGTTCCTCATGAATACAATTAAGTGCTCAGGAACTCCCATTCTTCTCAATGTTATCCACAATTTGTTATGATCCTCAGAATCAAATGCTTTGGCATAGTCAATAAAACATAAGTAAACATCCTTCTGGTATTTTTGGCCTTCAGCTAAGATCCATCTGATATCAGAAATTATATCCCTCATTCCACATCTGTTCTGGTTACTGAGTGCCACTCTGACAGAAATATACCACAAATGGGATGGCTTGAACAAACAGGAGTTTATTCTCTCACAGTTTGGAGGCTTTAAGTCCAAGTTCAAAGTGCCATGCTCTAGGGACTGGGTGAAAGCCTCTCAACCTTGGGCTTCAGCTCTGCCTCCTGCTTCTGGCCCACTGGGGCTAGAGGCTTTTCTTCACTCAGACAGCTGCTGGCTGCTGAGACTGACAAACCCAAGGTTGACAAGTAAAAAGGCACAGTTCCAATGTTATCAAACTACACAGCAGGCCATTAATTTAAGTCCATTGAAAGTCCCAAGGTTGGCAGAGCCTGGCAGGCTACTGAACAATGACACAGCTACATGCAGGGTTCAAGCATGGCATAGGCTAGAGACCATTCCCAAAGCTGCTTCTTATATACAGGAAGGAGACCACATACCCAAAGCAGCTACTCAGCTGCTTGTGATAAATCTCACCAAGGAGTTGATTGCTAGTCTCATCATGAGGAATAACTACCACCAGCTGCCCAGCCACTCACCCAGGCCCAACCAAGTTGACATACAACTTTAACTACCACAACCTCTTCCTGAACCCAGCTTGCATTTCTGGAAGCTCTCTGTCAATATACTGATGCAACCGTTTTTTAATTATCTTCAGTAAGATTTTACTTGCATGTGATATTATAGATATTGTTAGATAATTTCCACATTCTGTGGGGTCACCTTTCTTTGGAATGGGTACAAATATGGATCTCTTCCAGTCAGTTGGCCAGGTAGCTGTCTTCCAAATCTCTTGGCATAGAAGAGTGAGTGCCTCCAATGGGGCATCCATTTGTTGAAACATATCAGTGGGTATTCTGTCAATTCCTGGAGTCTTGTTCTTTGCCAATTCCTTCAATGCAGCTTCAGCTTCTTCTTTCGATGCTATTGGCTCCTGAACATATGTCACCTCCTGAAATAGATGAAGATTGGCCACTTCTTTTTGGTACAGTGACTCTATGTATTCCTGCCATCTTCTTTTGATGGTTCCTGAATCATTCAAAATTTTGTCCATAGAATCTTTCAATATTGCAACTCAAGACTTAAACTTTTCCCTCAGTTCTTTCAGCTTGAGAAATGCTGAGTATGTTCTTCTCTTTTGGTTCTCTAACTCCAGGTCTTTGCACACTTCATTATAGTAATTGGGTTTGTCTGTTCAAGCTTCTCTTTGAAATCTTCTGTTCAGCTCTTTTATCTTGTCATTTCTCCCATTTGCTTTAGCTACTTTCTGCTCAAGGGCAAGTTTCAGAGTCTCTTCTGACATCTATTTTGGTCTTTTCTTCCTTTCTTGTCTTTTTAATGATCTCCTGCTTTCTTCATGGATGATGTTCTTGTCATCCCATAATTCTTCTGGTTTTTGGTCATTGGTGTTCAGTGCATCAAATCTACTCTTTAGATGGTCTCTAAATTCAGGGGGGATATTATCTAGGTCATATTTTGGCTCTCATGGACTTGTTTTAATTGTCTTCAACTTCAACTTGAACGTGCATATGAGCAGTTGATGGTCTGTTCCACAATCAGCTCCTGGCCTTGTTTTGGCTGAAGATATTGAACTTCTCCATCACCTCTTGCCACAGATGTAGTCAGTCTGATTCCTGTGTATTCTATCTGGTGAAGTCCACATGTATAGTCATCGCTTATGTTGTTGAAGAAAGGTATTTGCAATGAATAAGTCATTGGCCTTGCAAAATTCTATCACATGATCTCCAGTGTTATTTCTATCTCCAAGGCCATATTTCCCAACTACTGATAACTCTTCTTTGTTTCCAACTTTTGCATTCCAGTCACTAGTGATAATCAACACATCTTGATTGCATGTTCAGTCAATTTCAGACTGCAGAAGTTGGTAGAAATCTTCAATATTCTCATCTTTGCCTTTGGTGGTTGGTGCATAAATTTGGGTAGCAGTAGTATTAACTGGTCTTTCTTGTAGGTGTATGGGTATTATGCTATCACTGACAGCATTGTACTTCAGGATAGATCTTGAAACACTCTTTGTGGCAACGAATGCCACACCATTCCTCTTTAATTTGTCATTCCTGACATAGTAGGTTATAGGGTTGTCTGACTCAAAATGGTCAATACCAGTCCATTTCAGGTCACTGACATCCTGCCTAGGATATCAATCTTTGTGTTCCATTTCATTTTTAACAACTTCCAATTTTCCTAGATTCATACTTCTTACATTCCATGTTCTGATTATTAATGGATATTTGCATCTATTTCTACTTATTTTGCCTCACGCCACGTCAGCCAATGGAGGTCCCAAAAGCTTTAGTCTATCCATATCGTTAAGGTCATCTCTACTCTGAGGAGTCAGTTCTTCCCCAGTCAAATTTTGAGTGCCTTCCAACCTGATGGGCTTATCCTCTGGCATGGGAAAGTGTTTCTAGGCTATTCATAAAGTTTTCCAGTAATATATCAGACAGTGTTTCACTGCTATTCATAAGGTTTTCACTGGTCAATTGTTTGAGTACTGGATGGCCTCTTCCTTCTTCAGAGTCTGTATTAGCTCAGAAGCACCACTGAAACCTGACCACCATGGGTAACCCTGCTAGCATTTTGCAACATGGTAGCATAGCCTCCAGCCTCATAGCATCATGCAAGCCACCACAGGATGACAAACTGACAGACAACTTCATCTCCCTTAGTAGTTCCTAACCCCTCTGCACCTGCCTACCTCAGGCAATGGCCTTAAAATACAGCTGTGACAAGTGAAAAGCAGGCCCCGAGCCCTGGCCCACCTACCCCAGGCCCCAGCCTTAATATAGAGCTGCTCCCAAGTAAAAGGCAGCCTATCCAAACCCCGGGCCTGCTTACCTCAGGCCCCAGCCTTAATAATAATGACATTAGAAAAAGTAAATAAGAAAGACTAAGCAAGGCCTGCATAGTGGCTAAGACACTTACCTGCTAACCAGACGGCGGCTCAAACCCACCAGCCACTCCTCGGAAGGAAGGTTGGGCAATCCTACTTCTGTAGTGATACTGCCTCGGAAACCCAAGGAGGGCTCACTATGAGTCGGGTTTGACTCGACGGCACATAACAACAACAACAAGAAGAAGCAAGGCCTATATTTTGCATTTTTAAAAGCTTTTTGGGATACAGAATTAAGTAGACAAAAATTATGTGATCCTATGTCCAAATAAAAATATGCATATTTATGCATAACAAATTTCTAGAAAGATACAAAAGAAATTAAGAGTGGTTTCCTCTGGGAAGGAGGACTGGAAGTTGTGGGTGAGAGAAAGAATATTCAAGTTTTATTCTATACACTTATGTATTGTTTGAAATTTTTTATAAAGTTCATGTACAACATTTAAAACTCTAAAAATAAAAATTCATATTTCATATGACCCAGTGATTGCAATGTTGTTGTTGTTGTTGTTGTTGTTGTTATGTGCCGTCGAGTCGGCCCCGACTCATAGCGACCCCTCCTTGGGTTTCCGAGGCAGTATCACTACGGAAGTAGGATTGCCCAACCTTCCTTCCGAGGAGTGGCTGGTGGGTTTGAACCGCCAGCCGTCTGGTTAGCAGGCAAGTGACTTAGCCACTATGCTACCAGAGCTCCCAATAGTAAGATTAAATCCTAAAATACACAAAAATATAAAAATTCACAGACACAACTGCTGTAGAAGACAGTTTGGAAGTTCCTCAAAAAGTTCAGCTTAAAGTTACCACATGAACAGTAATTGCACACCTAGGGATATACCCAAGAAAATTGAAAACAGGGACTCAAATAGATACTCATACACAGTATCCATTGAAGCATCATTCATAGTGGTCAAAAGGTGGAAACAATCCAAATGTCCATCAACAGATGAATGGATAAACAAAATGGCCATACAATGGATTATTCAGCCATAGAAAGAAATGAAGTTCTGATACATGCTAAACATAGCATGGTGAACCTTGAAAGCATTATGCTAAGTGAATAAGCCAGGACAAATATTATGATTCCAGTTACATGTAATGTCTAGAATAGGTAAGTTCAGGGCTTGGCAGAGCAGGGAATTGGGAGCTCTTGCTCTATGGGGACAGAGTTTCTACTTGTATGATAAAAATTTTAGGACTAGCTAGTGGAGATGATTGCACAATATTATGAATATAATTAACATCACTAAATTTTACTCTTAAAAATGGCTAAAATGGCAAATGTTATGCTAAACATACTTTACCATAATAAATTTTTTAAAGTAAACATACAAGGTTGTTGGTTGCAACATCATATAATAGGAAGATTGAAAAAAATCAGAATTCTTACCCTAGGGAAGTGGTTTTTAAGTGAGTAGTGCATTTACATGATGGACTGCTGCCATCAGTGGAAGTTCTGGAAGAAACTGGGGACCAATCAAAATGAGGAGAATTTGGGGACTATTTCCAGGGGGATGGTCAGGTTAAAGGAGACAATCCAGTTCAGCAACTGAGGCAATGAGGTTGAAGATGAACATGCAAGCCCAGGGTCCCACAGAGGTTAGGGTCAGGATATGGATATGGGGGTCACGGTGTGGGCAACTACCAGGACAGAGAGTGAGAAGACAGGCAACACCAGACAGCCCAAGTCCAAAGAGATTAAGCTGGGCTGAGGAGACAAAAAGGAGGAGACAGAGGTTGACCGAAAAGAAGAGAGTGTGGTGTCTCTGATGCAGGAATGTCTGGGGGAGCCACTGAGTCCAGTGTGCTGGGCAGCCAGGCACAGAGAAGATAGAAACACGACCATTGGCCTGGCATTATGGTGGCCATTAGTAGACTTGAAAAGTGTATTCTCAATGGAGTGGAAGAGAGAATAAGGGCAGGTGGGGAATTGCAGGCAGTGACCATAGGTAACCCTGCTAAGATGTTCTGTAAAGCAGAATTTCAAATCCTCATGGAATCCAGACATTCTGGAACAATTGCAGCTGCATAAACTCCTGAAACTATTGCCCTGAAATAATCTTTAAACCTTAAACCAAAAATATCCCCTGGAATCTTCTTAAAACCAAACAATTGTTGTTATTGTTAAGTGCCATTGGTCAGGTCTGACTCACAGAATGAAACACTGCCCAGTCCTGTGCCATTCTCACAATCTTTGCTATGCTTGAGCCCATCATCACAGCCACTGTGTCCACTGTGTCCACACCTTTTGTGCTGACCCTCTGCTTTACATGATATCCTTTTCCAGGGACTAGTCCCTTCTGAAAAAAATGACCAAAGTAAGAGAGACGAAGACTGGCTGTTCTCACTTCTAAAGAACATTCTGGCTGTACTTCCTCTGAGACAGACTTGTTTGCTCTTCTCACAGACCATGGTACATTCCATATTCTTGACCAACAACAAAATTCAAATGTATCAATTCTTATGAGGTCTTCTTTATTCATTTTCCAGTTTTCACATGCATATGAGGCTATTGAAAAGACCATGGCTTAGATCAGGCACACTTTAGTCTTCAAAGTAACATCTTTGCTCTTTAATACTTTAAAGAGAGTTTTTGCCACAGATTTGCCCGATACAATACATCATTTGATTTCTTGACTGCTGCTTTCATGGCCATTGGTTGTGGATCCAAGCAAAGGGAAATCCTTGACAATTTCATTCTCTTCTCCATTTATCATGATATTGCTTATTGATTCAGTTGTGAGGATTTTTGTTTTCTTTATTTTGAGGTGTAATCCATACTGATTACAGGATCCAGGTAAGGAGAGGAGACAGACAGACCTCATCCCAAAGGTAAAATGGAGGGAAAGCCAGGGCTGATGGGATGGCGGTAGGATCCAGGAAAGGGGAATGGGAGACAGATATAGATCCCACACCAAGGTAGGAAGGAAACAAAGCCAGGTGGAGAGGTTCTTAACAGCTACAGGAGATGAACTTGTCTGTCAGTTTGTTGTACTGTGGTGGCTTGTGTATTACTGTGAGGCTGGAGGCTGCACCACCAATGTTTCAAACATCAGCAGGGTTGTACATGGTACACAGGTATCAACATAGCTTCCAGACTGAGACACACTAGGAAGGAGGAAGAAGCCATCCACTTCTCAAAGAATTGGTCAGGGAAAACCTTATGAATAACAGAGAAACATTGTTTGATACATTACTGGACAACATTATGAATAGCTTAGAAACATTGTCCGATACAGTGCCAGAAGATGAGCCCTTAGGTCAGAAGTTGTGCAAAATATGACTTGGAAAGAGCAGCCTCATCAGAATAGAACCAACCTTAATGATATGAATAAAGCAAAGCCTTCGGGACCTCCATTTGCTGATGTGGCATGACTCAAATTGAGGAGAAACAACTGCAAACATCCATTAATAATTGGAACATGGAATGTAAGACGTATGAATCTAGGAAAATTGGAAGGTGTCAAAAATAAAATGGAACACAAAGATTGATATCCTAGGCAGGATATCAGTGACCTGAAATGGACTGGTATTGACCATTTTGAGTCAGACAACCCTATAACCTACTATGTCAGGAATGACAAATTAAAGAGGAATGGTGTGGCATTCGTTGCCACAAAGAGTGTTTCAAGATCTATCCTGAAGTACAACGCTGTCAGTGATAGCATAATACCCATACACCTACAAGAAAGACCAGTTAATACTACTGCTACCCAAATTTATGCACCAACCACCAAAGGCAAAGA
>NW_006921681.1:530457-531235 GCF_000298275.1 Orycteropus afer afer
CAAAATTTTGAATGATGCAGAAAGCATCAAAGAAGATGGAAGGAATAGAGTCACTGTACCAAAAAGAAGTGGCTGATCTTCATCCTTTTCAGGAGATGACATATGTTCAAGAACCAATGGTATTGAAGGCAGAAGTTGAAGCTTCCCTGAAGGAATTGGCAAAGAACAAGACTCCAGAATTGACAGAATACCTATTGCGATGTTTCAACAAATGGATGCTGCACTGGAGGCAATCACTCATCTATGCCAAGAGATTTGGAAGACAGCTACCTGGACAACTGACTGGAAGAGATCCATATTTGTACCCATTCCAAATAAAGGTGACCCCACAGAATGTGGAAATTATCTAAAAATATCATTAATATCACACACAAGTAAAATCTCATTGAAGATAATTCAAAAAAGGTTGCAGCAGTATATTGACAGAATACTTACAAAAATGCAAGCTGGATTCAGAAGAGGACATGGAACAAGGGATATCATTGCTCATGTCAGGTGGATCTTGGCTCAAAGCAAAGAATACCAGAAAGATGTTTACTTGTGTTTTATTGACTATGCAAAAGCATTTGATTATGTGGATCATAACAGATTATGGGTAACATTGAGAAGAATGGGAATTCCAGAGCACTTAATTGTATCCAGGAGCTCTGGTAGCATACTGCCTAAGGCATTTGACTGCTAACCAGAAGGCCGATGGTTCAAACCCACCAGCCACTCCTCAGAAGGAAGGTTGGGCAATCTACTTCCATCGTGATACTGCCTTGGAAAACCAAGGAGG
>NW_006921681.1:545219-560720 GCF_000298275.1 Orycteropus afer afer
TGTTAATTGGTTTCCCTTTTCTTTGTTGAAGAGGGTCTGTGCGATCCTTCTGCCTAGTCCGCCATCTTGCCCCGCAGTCCCGGTTTTATTTATTTATTTTTTTAATTGTACTCATGAGGAACCTGTACATAGACCAGGATGCTGTCATTCAAACAGAACAAGGAGACACTGCATGGTTTAAAATCAAGAAGGGAGTGTGTCAGGGTTGTATCCTTTCACCATGCTTATTCAATCTGTACGTTGAGCAAATAATCTGTGAAGCTGGACTATAGGAAGAAGAACATGGCATGAAGATTGGAGGAAGAATCATTAACAACCTGTGATACACTGACAACACAACTTGGCTTGCTGAAAGTGAGGATGACTTGAAGCACTTACTGATGAAGGTTGAAGAATACAATCTGCAGTATGGATTAATTTCAATATAAAGAAAACAAAAATCCTGACTACTGGACCAATAAGCAGCATCATGATAAATGGAGAAAAGGTTGAAGCTGTCAAAGACTTCACATTGCTTGGTTCTACAATTGATGCCAATGGAAGCAGCAGTCAGGACAACGTATACCACTGGGCAAATTGGTTGCAAAAGACCTCTTTCAAGTGCTGAAGAGCAAAGATGTCTCCTTGAGGACTAAGGTGTGCCTGCCACAAGCCATGGTATTTTCAATCTCTTCATATGCATAATAAGAGCAGGACAATGAATAAGGCAGACCAAAGTAGAGTCGATGCTTTTGAGTTGTGCTGCTGGCAAAGAATGCTAAAAGTACCGTGGACTGCTAAAAGAACTAACAAATCTGTCCTGGAGGAAGTGCAGCCAGAATGCTCCTTGGAAGCGAGAATGGCCAGTCTTTGCCTCACCTACTTTTGTCATGTTGTCAGAAGGGACCATTCCCTGGAGAAGGATGTCATGCTTGGTAAGGTGGAGGGTTGACGAAAGAGGGGAAGGCCCTCAACGAGATGGATTGACACAATGGCTGTGGCGATGAGCTCAAGTATAGCAAGGAACATGGAGCTGGCGTGGGACCGGGCAGTGTTTTATTCTGCTGTGCATAGCGTCACTATGAGTTGGAGATGACTCTATGGCACCTAACAGCAACAACAATCCATTCTGAAGGCTTTAGTCTTTGAGCTTCACCAATAAGTGCTTCAAGTTATTTTCACTTTCAGCAAGCAAGGCTGCGTCATCTGCATGTTGCAGATATGTAATAGTTTAACAACAGTTAAAGAATTATGTATATATATATATATATATATATATATATATATATATAATATACACACACATGCACACACACATATATATATATATACTGCCATCAAGTCAATTCCAACTCATAGCAACTCCCATTGCTTTCTAAATCTGCAAATCTTTACAGAAGTAGATCGCCTCATCTTCCTCCCACAGAAAAACTGGTGGGTTTCAACCACTGACCTGGTTAGCAACCAAATGTCTTATTTACTACACCACCAGAGCTCCTTAATTAGTAAGGAATGTCTACATTGAGCATTGAACGCTTTGAAAGAGCTAGCCCCAAAACCCAAACTCACTGTCACTGAGTTGGTTCTGATTCATAGCAACCTTGTAGGACAGAGTAGAACTGCCTCATAGGGTTTCCAAGGCTGTAAATCTTTACATAAGTAGACTGGCACATCTTTCTCCCATAGAGCAGCTGGTGGGTTCAAACAATCAACCTTTTGGTTAGCAGCCAAGTGCTTTAATCACTTCACCACCAGGATTCCTCAAGAACTGTCTATATGGGATCAAATAGACAACAACTCAAAAGGGAAGATAGTAAGCTTAGGGGGTGAGGAGTTTATGCTAATGGAGAAGGAACAATTTGGAAACTGATAGCACAAATGGTTGCACAACTTGAAGAATGTAATCAGTGTCAATGAATTTTATATGTAGAAATTTTTGAACTGGTGTATGTTCTGCCATGTATATTTTCAACAACAATAAAATTAAATTTTTAAAAAAGAAAATCTTCAGTAACACAAGAGCAGAGAAGGTGGTAGCAGGAGGAAAGGATTGAGAAAAGGAAGGACTTTTCATGTCGAGATGGGATATAGAGAACAACTACAACTCTATGCTGAATATTCCAGACAAGACTGAAAAATTAGTGTCCTAGGAAAGAGTAGGTGATAATTTCAGGAGTGAAGTCCTCAGGAGATTAGAGGGGTGGAATCCAGGGCACTAGTGTAGGAGCTGACCTGAGTAGGAACCTCACACCTTGTTCCCTGTATCAGGAAGGAAATCAAAAAGTGGGGCTCAAGTGCAGCTGAGTCATAAATTGGATGGTTGAACAATAGAAAGATTGCAGCCTGGTGGCTTCTCTCTCTTCAGTGAATAAACAAGTGAGGCTGTTGACTGAATCTGAGAGGTGGGAGCTTGGCAGTTTGAGAAGAAAAGAGCTGGATAAAACAGTCACCTGAGATCTTGGGGGAAAAAAACATTCCAGAGAGGTGAGGTAGGGCTCTATGGCCATGCTGGATGTCCACTGGGGATTTAGGACCACGGCTCTAAAACGAAACCAGGCCACATGTTTGAGCACTTTTCCTCAACTCTGTTGTACTGTATGGGGACACAGAGTGGACAGTTGGCTGGGCCTAATGCAGGTGGGGGTTTAACCAGACAAAGACAGCAGCAGGAGCAGGGGTGTAGAGGGAGTTTCAAGGGAGGATTATAGTGATGAAATGGAGATTTGAGAACAAGAGAGGAGTCATGGTGATGAGATGTGGTAAAGCCCACAGGTTACAAGTCACTTGTGACAGGTTTAATAGAGTCAGTGACACAGAAGGATGGGAGTCAGACACTTAAAGTCTGGATTCTGGAGGAGGAAGTGGGAATGAGCATGGAGGTATTGCAAAGAGTATGAGGAGGAAAGGATGACTAGAGGTGAAGAGTCCAGTGAGCTGTCAGGCTAGATTAGACCAAGTTTGACATGATGTATCTTCTTGCCTTCCTAATCTCTTTGGTCTGGAAAAGGCTGTAAGACCCATTTGAGTGCCCAGTGCTGTGTGGGGGCTGAGAAGGAGAAGCAGACAACCCTCACACACACACCCAAAAAGTCCCATTCACTGTTTCCTCTCCTGGAGATGGTAGTAAGTGATGCTCTAGAATCTGGAAGGTCTAGGTCCCAAGAGTGAGTGCCAGACACTCAGGAACGTTAACAGTTCAACAGATGAGTATAAACACATTTCTGAGCACTAACATTTAGGTGTAGAACTTGGAGTACAAGTACTGTCTGGGAAAACTACATGAAAAAAATTCAAAGTTCACACTTTATTAAAAAAAAAAAAAAATGCTGTCAAGTCAATTCCCACTCAAGGCAACCCCACGTGTTTCAGAGTAGAACTGCGGGTCATAGGGTTTCCAATGGCTGAGTTTGGGGAAGTAGATCTCCAGGCCTTTGTTTCCAAGGCATGTCTGGCTGAATTCAAACCACCACCCTTTAACTTAGCAGCCAGATGTATTAACCATTTGCACCAACCCAGGAACTTCAAGTGTCAATTATGCTACTCAATAGCCCCTAAGTTGCCATCAAGTTGATTTCTACTCATGGTTGATTCCGTGTGTGTCAGAGTAAAACTGTGCTCCATGATGTTTTCAATGGTCTGATTTTTCAGAAGCACGTCACCATCCTTTTCTTCCATGGCACCTCTGGCTGGACTCAAACCACCAGCCTTTCAGTTAGTAGCCAAGCACTTAACCATTTGCTTCACCCACGGACTCCTCACTCTTCATTTACTAAGGCACAAAAATTTAATAATCCTTATTCCTTAAAACCATTTGAATAAAATGTAATGGGGAGTGGACAAAGCTCCCATGGCCAGTGTGAATGGGTGACATCTTTGTCCCAGGAGCAGAGGACATTGTGGCCAGATGAAGGCCAAGCCCAGAGTAGACTGCTCAGCCATGGACCCCAGCACCTCTGAATAATGGCAACAGCTTCCTGGAGCTCGCCTACACCAGGCACTGCCCACAGTAATTGGTATTCCAAAGAGGTGCTTGGCTAATTATATTTTTACCTCCATAAAAAAATGAGATTACCTGAGAAGAGAAACATTCTAATTATGGAAAGCATTTTTTATTCCACATCTAATTAGGAAGAATGCAAAGAGTATCCCTCCACGGTTACTAAAGGATGTGTACTAACGTTTACTAACAGAGTAGAATTCTACTAGGGAAATCTCACAGGACTCAGGTGGATATAATGTCTGCTGCCTTGGCCCTTTCCATGCTGGAGGGAACTTCCAGAGGCTTCCTTGCTCTCGAGATATTAGAAACTTTCTGCTAAGTCTGAACGGTGGTGTCTGAGGGATCTGTAGAAGCCTGTGCTGGAGCACCCATGGGCCTGATTTCATTCTCCTTTCAAATGCTCTCAAAACTGCCAGGACATTACTTAATTGGAGTTTCTTAACAATCAGATTTTGCTGCAGGAAGTGCTTCCTTGGAGGAAAAAGAGCAAGTATGAGCCAAGAAATTGCTCTCTACCAGCCAGCATGCGGGAGCCTGCAGTGAGGTTACCTGGCTCCCTAGGCCTGCCTCGAACCATCTTGTCACTTGCCTTTCTATTCTGGACAGTATGGTGGTGAGAATCAGAGCCCTCACTCCTTGAAGAAAGCAGCAGAACCTTCAGGAAGGCATCAGTCATGCCAAGGAGAATCGCATTCATTCACTCACTCACTCACACATTCATTCAACACATGTCTATTAATATCTAGGTAATAAACCGAGTTCCTGGGTGGTGCAGACAGTGCATGGGGTAACCAAAATGAGGAAGGTTCAACTCCACCCAGACGTGCCTCTGGAAGAAAGACCTGGTCATCTACTTCTGAAAAATCAGTCATTGAAAGCCCTGGAGAGCACATTTCTACTCTGGCACACTTAGGGACACCATGAATTGGGGTCAGTAGCAAATAGGTTGACAGGAGCTGTGTTAGGCACTAGGAATGAAAGATTTAATCTTTAAAAGTACTTAGAGCCTGATGTATTAGAAGTACTAAATACATGTTAACTCTCAATTATGATTATTCTTTAGAATAATATTGCAGGCATACTTTGTTTTATTGCACTTTGCTTTACTGCACTTCACAGACATTGTGTGTTTTACAAATGAAGGTTTGTGGCAACACTACATGGAGCAAGTCTATCGATGCCATTTTGCCAACAGCATGTGCTCACTTCACATCTCTGTGTCACATTCTGGTAATTCTCATATTTCAAACTTTTTCATGCTGCTATTGCACACTTAATAGACTACAGTATAAACAGAACTTTTATACGCACTCAAACCAAAAAACCAACTCACTGCCATCGAGTGGATTCTGACTCATAGCAATCCCCATTGGGTTTCCAAGGCTGTAAATCTTTATGGAAGCAGACTGCCTCATCTTCTGCAGAGCAGCTGGTAAGTTTGAACTGATGACCTTTTGGTTAGCAGCCAAATACCTTAAACACTACACCACCAGAGCTTTTTATATGCACTGGGAAACCAAAAAATTCATGACTCACTTTATTGTGATAATCACTTTATTGCAGTGCTCTGGAGCCATACCCACAATATGCCTGTAACAGGATTCTCCGAGGTCTGCCTGTGTTGGGATTCAGCAGTGAAAAAGAGAGATTGTGTTCTCATGAAGCTCATATTCTAGTGGGGAAGACATAAATAAGCATATAAACAAATAAATACAAATTGTGACTGGAAAAATACGAGGCAGACATGGAGTTGATTAGAATGGTCTATCAATTGGCCTTTGCTGAGTAATAAACCTCCCCAAACTATTGTTGCTGTTATTGTTGGGTGCCATTGAGTCAATTTTCAACTCATAGCTACCCCATGTGACACAGCACTGCCCCCTAGGGTTTTCTAGGCTGTAATTTTTGTGGGAGCAGATCACCAGGTCTTCCTCGCACAGAGCCAAGTAGACTTGAACCACCAAACCTCCCATTAGCAGCTGAACATGGGCACCACCAGGGCTCCTCTCTCAAACTATAATGGCTCAAGACCATGTACTGAGGTCATTATTCCGCAGATTGGTGATTTGGGCTCAGTTGGGTGGTCCTGTTTGTCTAAGACTGATTTGGCTTTCTAGATTGAATCGTGTCCCCCAAAAAAATGTTTTGTAAATCCTAACCCCCACGCATGTGGTAAGGAATTCTGGTGGCAGAGTGGTTAAAGCATTTGGCTGTTAATGAAAAGGTTAGTGGTGCAAACCCACCAGCTGCTCTGTAGGAGAAAGATGAGGCAGTCTGCTTCCGTAAAGATTTCCAGCCTTAGAAACCCTATGGGACAGTTCTACTCTGTCCTGTAGGGTCATTCTGAGCCAGAATCAACATGCTGGCAGTGGGTTTTATACATGTGGATGTAATTACATCTGGAAATAGGACAGTCTTTGTTATGTTAATAAGGCATTATTAGTGTAGGATATGTGTTATGCTAATCACTTTTGAGAGATAAAAGAAGATTGGGCATAGAAAAAGAAGCCCTGGTGTTACAGCAGTTAAGCACTCAGCTGCTAACAAAAAGGTTGGCAATTCGAACCCACCAGCAACTCCACAGGAAAAAGATGTGGCAGTCTGTTTTCACAAAGATTACAGCCCTAGAAACCCCATGGGCAGTCCTACTCTGTCCTGTGGGTCGCTATGAGTCAGAATCTAGCAATGCGCTAGGCACAGAAGCCCAGAAACATAGATGAACAAAGATAGATGCCACATGAAGAGCATCAAGGAATCCAGGAATAGAAGCTGAAAAGAAGCAAAGACTGACAGGAATAAAGCCCTCGCCTAGACCCAACCCTGAATTTGTACTGCTAGCCTCCTCAATCATTAAAGAATATGTTTCAGCTTGTTAAAGCCTCCCATTTGTGGTATTTCTTTTATTGCAGAACTAGGAAACTAAGACACTTGGTGATCCCTGCTGGGTCCCTTGTGTGTCTGTAATCAACTGGGGGCTGTCTGATAGAGGATGACCTTCAGAATGGCTGAGACACTGGGCTTCTCTCCATGTGGTCATGCATCCTCCAACAAGTTCTTGTGGGCTTGTTCCCATGGTGGTCTTAAGTGACCCAAAAGCACAAGAGCAGAGCAGCAAGCAGAGTGAGCCTAGCTCAGAAATGGCACCAGCTTTGTCCACTACACTCTAGTAATCAAAGAAGGCCACGAGGCCAGCCCAGATCCAAGGGGCTGGTGATACAGACTCCATCTTGACAGACAAGTGATAGAAAATGGCTGCTATGTTTGTGATGTACCACAAGAGAAGAGTTCTACCTTAGACAGGGTGCCCAGGAGAGGCCTGTCTAAGTGAAAAACCTCAAAATGCCAAGCTGACAGATATTGAGGTGGTCATTTCAAACAATGAGCCAAACTGAATGTCAAGCCTCTATTTAGTGACTACAGCAATGCCAAAAAAAAAAAAAAGCAAAAAGAGATGCCAGCCCCCAGTGCTCCATTTTCCCCATGAAAGGGCACCACCATATGAGGGTCAAGTGGATACAGCGTGATGGGGGAGGTGGTCTCACTGCTGAGACCAACAAAAGGTTCCTGTCCTTTTGCTGCTGGAGGGTGCAGGGCTAGGTGTTGAATCAGAGGAGTAGCTGCTTGCAGCTGAGACCTTTGATTAGGACACCCCCAATGTTGGCACTTGGGCTAGAAGTGCAGGTGTGAGTGGGAGTAGGTCCACCCTGGAGGCCTGAATCCTAGATTTCAGTTCTATCCAGAGACTGCAACGCACTGGCTATGCACCAAGGCTGGTGTGGGAGGCAGCGTCCCCCATGATACCTGCAGGCACAGCCTATGGTAATGCCTGAAGAACCATAAAACTCTGGCCTGGAGCCAGACTCCTCACCAGGAGAAGGAGGTACCATGTGGGAAGGCTCCAGGCAGAGAGAAGAAAAGGTGCTAAGGTCTGAGACATATAAACTTGAGGTGTTAGAGGAGAAGCTAGTGCAGCTGAAGAGAAAGTGGGGGGCAGAGGTGTGAGCTGGTTGGTGCTGGCTGATGAGGAGGACTCTGAAGATTGGTGTCCGGGGTGAGGGGTTGTTACAACTGCAAAGGAAGCCTGAGGAGGACCTCAAGCAGAGAAGCAGCATGATCTGGTTGACATTCCCATCACAACATTCAGTCTGTTCTGCAAACATTCATGGAGCTCCACTGTGTCAGGCTCCTCCTGTGAATGCTGGAGACTCTGCAGGGAGCACAGACAAATTTCCAGTCTCATGGAGCTTCAGCTGCTACTGGGGGCAAGCGGTGCAGGTAATAAACAAATGATTGTGATACATCTGGAGATGAGAAACACCAAGCAAGACAATAAGGCAGAGAAGGGACAGAGATGAGGCTAGGGAGGGTGAGTTCAGGGTCAGGAAGATCTTCTGACAAGGGAACATTTGAGCACAGTCCCAACTTAAGCAGGAAATGGGTCATGTGAATATCTGGGAAGAGTATTTCAGGCAGAGGGTTTAGCCTGTGCAAAGGCCTACAGTAGAGCCTGATGGGAAAGTTAGAGGAACAGGAGGAGGGTCTGCTGGGGCTGAGGTACACTGGGAAGAGCCGGCGAAGATGAGGTAGGAAGAGTAGCTGAAAGCCCTCACTTTGGCCTTCACTCTGATAAGGGCAGGGCTGTTGGAGGGTCTTTATCTAATCGGTGTTTTAATAGAATTGTCAAGCTGTCATGACCTAACCCCCATGCACACTACCCCCAACCACACACCCCTACCTACCCCCTACCTCCTACCCCCCCCCCCACCAAACACTCAACCAGAAGTCAGGAGGCCATCTCAGCGTCCATTGTAACACCAGCAAAGATGGTAGCTAAGCGAAGTGCTATGGCTGAGAAGTATTTTTGACTGATACTTGGACCATGCTGCATAAGGGATGTGGAGGCGTGGGACTGACTGCCCAGATGGGACCAAAGTGCCAGCTTTCTGGCTTAGCAGATGGCAAGTGATGGCTCCATGACCTCCAAGACAGGTGAGGTGTCTTTCTGAAACTACACTCATCTGGGCTGCGTAGAGTGACCAGCTCTGGGAGACATGTCATATCTCAAAACCTTACCGTGTTGAGGTCTTAAACTGCCCTGAGAATCTGATGGAAACATGGACCTTATTACATAAGAAAGGATAGGCATGGAGGATTTTGCATATAATTCCAAGAGTCCTGTATGAAAGGACAAAGGATAAAAGAAAACCTTATTTCTATCCTAGAGTGAAAAAACACATACTCTATAAAAGTAAAATTAAAAGATTTATTGAAGGTCCAAAGATGGTCCAGACTGGGAAGATGTCCAAATGCACAGACTCAAGATGGCCTTCTGTCAGACAATGAGGAAGAAAATGTTTTTGTACAGCTGGAGCAGGAAGTAAGGTGACAAAATCGTAATTGGCTGAAAGACAATGTATGGAGTCAAAAGTGGAATACCTAAAAGCAGGGACTTAGCAGGCATAGGTGAACAACATATATGTGGGGTTACCTGATTGGTCCAGGGTATGTGCTCTTCAGTTTATTACAGATGGTCACAGGACAATGGCAGGACAGGTTTTTTCTGGTAACCTGCTATAAAATTGCTTTCTCAATCTTGAATGTTTCTGGAGATCCAGTGTAAAGATTTATCAATAATGCCTAACCTTAACTCTAACCCTAATCAAGACCCTTCAGAGACAAGCTATTGCATCCTGTATCTGTTTGATCACAGTGGAAAGAACTTCTGGGAATAGACTGTGATATCCTGCACTTCCCAGACCTCAGAGAAAAACAATGTCTCCTTTAGGGTACATGGTCAGCATCAAGGTCAGAGGAATTGTTGTTAGAAAAGGCAACTTTAAAATTCAACATGGAGTCTAGACTCACGTCAGGATTTTAAAACAGTGAAAGCTCTGCTTTCAGATTACTCCATTTACATACACCAGTGCCTCTGATTTAGATTCTCTTACACTTTCGTGTAGGAGAGTGGAAGGAAGAAGGCTGGGGCTTTCTCAAGGTCCTGCTGGCAATGAGCCCTGTGTTAACTGAGCTCTGGCTTTCCAGAGAGAGGCATGTGGTCAGCATGCAGAGGCCATGGCCACGGAGCAAGGTTAAGGTCCCCAAAGGCAGTCTTTCCTCCCCACATCCTGTGTCTCACTCCACCATGCAGTGGACCCTGAGGAGAGGGGACAGTAAGAGAACAGATGGATGGACACCTGTACTTCATCTGGGGCAGGAGCATGAAGAGCCGGAGCCATATCTCAGACCCCATGCCTGCTCCCTTCAGGTTATACTAATAGCCAAGTATATATCTGTGAGTCTGGCCTGCCTCATGTCCATCCATCCCCCTTCTTCCTTAACAGTCACTTCTGAGAGCTCCCCTTTCCCCACCCTCTTGGTCTGACCATACTGCCCAGGTTTGAATGATCAAAGTCACAGGTTCAGGGATGGGTCAGCCAATGACTCCAAGGCCTGGGGCTTTCACTTAAGAAAAACATAAATAGCCGGCATTTTTAACCTGGAGCTGCTAGAGTTGTCTTCGTACCAACAGGGAAGAGCCTATCTAGGAGTGAAGGAGACACAGAGAAAGGCAGAGTGGAGAGACACACTCCATACTGATGTCATAATCTGAGCATCTGGATCTAGCTGCACCTGAAAATATCCATACCCCAGAAGGCATGAGAAGCAATCAATTGCCTTTGCCTTATGTTGGTTTGAGGTGGAGTCTGTCACTTACAAACAAAAGACCCGTGATTAGTACCACTGTTCCAATGAAAGCCCAGTAAATTCAGTACAAAAATGGAAGGTCAGATCTAGGGAGCTCCCTGGCAAACAGAACTAAGAGAAAAATATAAATGACCTATTAGGGACCACAGCAGCCTAAAGGCCACAGTCAAGGATTCCAAATTCCACAGCTCATTCCACACAGCCTAGATCTCTCTCCCTCCACCCCAGAGTCACAGGCCAACCTCACTGTAAGGATCCCCATACAGGCATCCTTCCCTCTTGCCCCCTCAGTGCTTAGTCTCCTGATACAGACCACAGACACTGAGACAGGAGCCCACCTTCCCAGGCTCCAGTGATGGGCCCTAGCCATGCAGTGCTCAGTCGTTCTCCTGCAGGGGGATGACCCAACAGAAGGTGATGCAGGCCTGTCCAGGTGGGGACATCCAGACAAGGGTGCCCAGGTGGGGCTGTGCAAGGCAATGCTTATTAGAAGAGGGTCAAGGAAGGGCCTGGCTCTCCTCCCTCTTCCTGCCACCCAAGAGCATCAGCTCCTCTCCTTTCTCTCTCAGCAGCCAGGGAAGGAAGAGAAGATGAAGGTCTGACTTCCCCTCAGAGGTGGGACTGAGAAGGTCAGCACTAAGCAGCCTCAGCCTGGAGACCACAGGCCCTCCTCTGCAAGGATGGGGCTCCTCAAGGGTGACCAACTGCCCCGGTTTGCCCGGGATTCAGTGGTACCCAGGATACAGGACTCTCGGTGCTAAAACTGGCAGTCCCAGGCCGATTAGGATGAGCTGGTCCACCCAACTCCTTGCACAAGCCCATTGCTGAGACCACCGAACTGCCAAGAGGGGTGGAGGCCTGCCCTTCCCCCAGATCCTCAAACTGCTCCCACCACCACTGGCAGTGCAGGCTGCTGTTAGTGACTACTCCAATATCGAAAAAGGCAGTACAAACTTTATTTGCTCTCCAAAAGGACCTTTACAACCAAATCTGAAAACTCCATAGAGAAAGAAAGAAAACAGTTCCCAGGATGGCCCTGAAGCTGGAAGCTGTGACTCCAGGAAGGGTCATTTAGGACTATTTTGATTGTAAGCAGCAGAAACACCAATCCAAAGACTCACTAACAATCTGTGATACGCAGATGACACAACTGTGCTTGCTGAAAGTGAAGAGGACTTGAAGCACCTACTAGTGAAGATCAAAGACTACAGCCTTCAGTACAGATTACATCTCAACATAAAGAAAACAAAATTCCTCACAACTGGACCAATAACCACCATCATAATAAACGGAGAAAAGATTGAAGTTGTCAGGGATTTCATTTTACATGGATCCACAAACAATGCCCATAGAAGCAGCAGTCAAAAAATCAGACATCATATAGCGCTGGGAAAATCTGGTGCAAAAGATGTTTTAAAAGTGTTGAAGTGTTTTTTTTTTTTTTAAGTCACTTTGAATACTAAGATGCACCTAACCCAAGCCATAGTATTTTCAATCACCTCATATGCATGTGAAAGCTGGACAAAATGAATAAGGAAGACTGAAGAAGAATTGATGCACTTGAATTGTGGTGCTGGCAAAGAATACTGAAAATACCATGAACTGCCAGAAGAATGAACAAATCTGTCCTGGAAGAAGTATAGCCAGAATGCTTCTTGGAGGTGAGAATGGCCAGACTTTGTCTCACCTACTTTGGTCATGTTGTCAGAAGGGACCAGTCCCTGGCAAAGGATATCATGCTGGGTAAAGTGTAAGGTCAGTGAAAAAGGGGAAGACCCTCAACAAGATGGATTGACACAGTGGCTGCAGTCATGGGCTCAAGCATGAGCTCGACTGTGAGCACTGTGAGGATGGCACAGGACCGGGCACTGTTTCACTCTGTTGCAAATAGGGTCGCTGTGAGTCAGAGCTGACTCACAGCACCGAACAACAACAACAACCAGAGAGCTGCAAGAAGGGCCAGCGCCAGTTGCGGAGTCTAGGTTGGTGTCCTGGCTCTGTGTCCTCAGGAAAGACACATCCCCATCTGTAAAATGGAGGTGATTTTCACACAGATTAAAATAAGTAACAACATGAAAAGTTCTTTCCAGTGTGCAAGACAAGTATCTATTATCATCATCACATTATTTTTGACCCATCAGGACAAGCTCCCCCTTCCTTACACACATCCACATGGAAGCAGGTAGAAAATTTCCACATCAGAGCTCCTTGATAATATCACCTAGATTTAAGTGTGAGTTTCAGATAACTAAGAAATAATTTTTCTTTAGTATCACACCAGAATATGTTTCATTGTTATATAGAAGGTCACATGAGTCAGAGACTACTCAAGGACAACTATGAACAGCAGCATTTCATGCAATATTTGGAATACATTTAGAGTTTTCATTCAGATAAATCATTCACTATGGAGCTCTGGTAGCATAGTGGCTAAAGCACTTGACTGCTAACCAGAAGGCTGGCGGTTCAAACCCACCAGCCACTCCTCGGAAGGAAGGTTGGGCAATCCTACTTCCATAGTGATACTGCCTCGGAAACCCAAGGAGGGGTCGCTACGAGTCGGGGCCGACTCGACGGCACATAACAACAACAACAACATGTGAAATTCAGATTTATCTTGGTGCCTGTTGCAGAGTTTATCCACTGACCCTCATCTGGGTTGCTATCAAAGCAGCTAAGACGGGGGTTTGACCTAGCAGTGAGTGAAAGGAGAAGCCATCAGGGATAATCCCTGAGGGAGTTAGTGTCAGGCCAGTGGGTACCAAGTGGGTGAAGAGTATGAGGGAGGGAGCAGCATACAGTTCCCTGTGGAGGGAGGTGACATAGGCAGTTCTTGGAATTTATTGTACTCAACACATGACCAGTGTACCAGTCAGCTTTCACAACAATGTTAGATAACAGTGACAACTGACCCCAAAGGCTTACTGCCTTTGGATGTTGTTGTTAGGTGCTGTTGAGTCAATTTCAACTCAAGCAACCCCATGTGACAGAGTAGAACTGCCAAATAGGGTTTTCTTGGCTTAGTGATCTTAATGAAACCATGTTGCCAGGTTTTTCTCCTGTTAAGCCACTGGTGGGTTTGAAATGCCAACCTTTCAGTTAGCATACTAGAGGTTAACCATTTGTGTCACCAGGGGTCCTTGGCTTAGGATGATGAAGGTTTACTTCCTACTCTTGTTCCACTTTGGCTTCAATGGGTAAGGGTCAGGGGGGACTCTGGTACATGTCTTCTTATTCTTTCATTCAAGCTAAAGGGCATGTTGCTGTTGGGGCAAAGAGAAATGAGTAGACTCCTTAAGCCTCTGCCCACATATGGCAATATCATTTCCACCTCCATTTCCAAAGCAAGTCACGTGGCCAAGCCTGAAACTGAGGGTGTAGAGAGGACACCACCCAAGAGAGACACTGAGAGTCACTTGGCATTGGGCTGTGAAGGACAACACCTCATCCTCTTGGGAAATTGTTGTTGTTGTTAGGTGCCGTCTAGTCGGCTCTGACTCATAGTGACCCAAGTACAACAAAACGAAACACTGACTGGTCCTGCACCAGCCTCACAATCCCTGCTATCCCTGAGCCCATCATTGCAGCCACTGGCTCACTCCATCACGTTGAAGGCCTTCCCCTTTTTCATAGACTCTAACAAGAGCAGGAAGTAAATCTTCATGACATCCTTCTCCAGGGAACGGTACCTTCAACAACATGACCAAAGCAGGAGAGAAGAGTCTGGCAGTTCTTGCTTCCAAGGAGCATTCCAGCTGCACTTCAACCAGGACAGATTTGTTCATTCTTCTGGCAGTCCAGGGTACTTTTAGTATTCTTCACCAACACCACAACTGAAAAGCATCAGTTCTTCCTTGGTCTTCCTTATTCATTGTCCAGGTTTCACATGTATATGATGATATTGTAAACACCATGACTTGGTTAGGCACACCTTAGACTTCAAAGAGACATCTTTGCTCTTCAGTGCTTTAAAGAGGTCTTTTGCAGCAGATTTTCCCAGTGCAATATGACACCTGACGTCTAATTTCTTGACTGCTGCTTCCATTGGTGTTGATTCTGGAACCAAGTAGTATGAAATATTTGACAACTTCAATCTTTTCTCCATTTATCATGATGCTGCTTATTGATCCAGTGGTGAGGATTTTGGTTTTCTTTATTTTGAGGTGTAGTCCATACTGAAGACTGTAGCCTTTAATCTTCATCAGTAAGTGTTTCAAGTCATGTGCACTTTCAGCAAGCAAGGTCGTGTCATCTGCATAGTGCAGATTGTTAATGAGTCTTCCTCCAATCCTGATGCCATGTTCTTTTTAATATAGTCCAGCTTCTTGGATGAATTGCTCAGTATACAGATTGGAGTCAGCCGCAGGGACCCAGGTAAGGGTGGTACGAGAGGTTACCAACGGGGAGACAAACTTATCTGTCGGTTTGTCCTACCATGGTGATGTGTTGATGTGAGTTTTGAGGCTGAGCCACTGGTGTTTCAAGCCCAGTGGGATACACATGGTACACAGGTATCAGCCCAGCTTACAGAGTGAGACAGACTAGGAAGAAGGAAGAGGCCATCCACTTCTCAAAGAATTGGCCAGGGAAAACCTTATGAATAACAAAGAAACACTGTCTGATGCATTACCGCTCAACTTTATGAATAGTCTGGTTAGGTTAGAAGGCTCTCAAAATAGGACTGGGAAAGAGCTGCATCATCAGAGTAAACCCAGCCTTACTCATATGGATAAGGTAAAGCTTTTGAGACCTCCATTTGCTGATGTGCCACCACTCAAATTGAGGAGAAACAGCTGCAGACATCCAATAATTATCAG
>NW_006921681.1:578525-579426 GCF_000298275.1 Orycteropus afer afer
ATGAAGAAAGCCTAAGGTTCATGTGGGATACCATCAAAAGGAATAATCTACATGTCATTGGAATTCCAGAACAGGAAGAGAAAAATAAAACCACTAACAAAATTGTCCAAGATCTGTTGGAGGAGAACTTCCCTGATATGATGAAAGATGAGAATATGTCCAGTCAGGAAGTCCAACAAACCCCAAACAGGATAAATCCCAAAAGAAAAACACCAAGACACAGCGTCATCAAACTCACCAAAACCAAAGACAAAGAAAGAATCATGAGAGCAGCTCAGGAAAAACAAAAAGTTACCTACAAGGGGCAACAAATAAGTTCGGATTTCTCAACAGAAACCATGCAGGCGAGAAGACAGTGGGATGATGTATATAAAACACTGAAAGAGAACAATTTCCAACCAAGAATTATGTACCCAGCAAAACTGTCCCTCAAATATGATGGTGAAATGAGGACACTTCCAGATAAGCAGAAATTAAGGGAATTTGTTAAAACCAGACCAACCTTACAAGAGATGCTAAAGGGAGCCTTTTGGACAAAGAAGCAAAAACAGCCAACAACAACTGACCATTAACACATGATGGTAGAACCCAGAAACCAACCCAGTTATGGAAGTATCCAAAGTAAACAAGCCTAGAAGATTATAAACAGGGAACCAGAGACACCAACCAACAAATGAGGACAACTACAAACCAAAAAGAGGGGAAAAAAAAACTATGTCATTACAGAACTTCTAGATGGTAGGGAAGTCAAGGTAACTACAAGATAGAACAGACTGTTCTACACTTGGGAAGAAAACTATAAATTGCAGGTAACCTCAAAGAAAAATGATAAACCTTCACATCAAAATAAAAAAGAGGACCAGCATAAATATTCAGCAAATACTAAAACAATAGCAATGAA
>NW_006921681.1:580358-603569 GCF_000298275.1 Orycteropus afer afer
AAAAAAAAAAAAAAATGCATTGACCCATGTCACTTTAGTTTTGTGTATTTTACTGTACATAAATTATATTTCAATAAAATGCATTAAAAAGTTACAGCTTTGGAAACCCTATTGTACTCTGTCCTACAGGGTCGTTATGAGTTGGAATTTGACTCAGTGGCAATGGGTTTGGTCTTACTCTTTTCAAGGACTGGAGGACTTGATATGCTAGTTATAAGAATATTTCAGATCCTTGAGGGCTCTCTAAATCCCACCGAGCAGAATGGGTCCCAGAACTTCTTCTCATGTTATTTTTCCGGGGCTGCTGTAACAAATACCACAAACCAGGTGGCTAAACAACAGGAGTGTATTCTCTCACAGTTCTGAAAGTCAGGAGCCTGAGAGCAAGGTGTCCTAAGGCTGGCTTGGAGGCTCTGAAGGAGAATCTGTTCCTTGCCTTTCTCTGAGAGTCTAGTGGCTGCTGGTGATCTTCGGTGTCCCTCAGCTGGTAGACACATTGCTCCATTCTCTGCCTGCGCCGTCACTCTGTGTCCTTTTCTGTCTCTTATAAGGACACTCCTTTTGGGTTTAGGGCCCACTCTAATGCAGCATGCTTTCACCTCAACTCTTAGCTTCATTACACCTGCAAGACTGGCTTTCCAAACAAGGCCACATTCCAAGGTTCCGGGTTGATGTGAATTTAGGGGGACACCATTCAACCTAGCATAGGTGGGGTACCTGCTCCTCAGGCATCTCCCCTCCAACCCTCACATGGATTTCACGGAGCACCTTCGAGAGCAGGGGCAGCATGGTGATGCACGAGCACTTATTCCCATGTGGAGGGAAGGTTCCCTCAGCTCTGCCCAGCCCCTCATGGCCCAGCTCAAAAGAGGCTTTCGTTTGGGGTCAGGAGAGCCAGAGAGCCCAGGTAGTATTTCCAGCAGAAGAATCCTAACTAGTAGGGTTTCTATCAGATATGGAGCCCAGCCCCTTCCCCAGCACAGCCAGTCCAATTGCCGTTGACTCCAACACACAGCAAGTCCATATGTATCAGAGCAGAACTGTGCTCCACAGGGTTTTCAAAGACTGATTCTTCAGCAGAAAATCACCAAGACTTTCTTTCAAGGTACATCAGGTGGACTTGAACCTCCAAACTTTTGGTTAGCAGCTGGGTGCATTAACCATTTGCATTACCCAGGGACTCCCTCCGGCAGGAAGAGTCTTATATTCTCTATTTGCTGCCCTCTGATTCGAAGAAAGCATCCCACACTGGGTAAGGGAGACCCTCGGGCTTGGTTACAAAGACTCAGGTCCACGTGAACCACTTGCCAGCAACAGCCTGTTCTTTCTCCTCCCTTCCTTCCTTTCTTCCTTCTTCCCTCCCTCCCTCCCTTCCTTACTTCCTAAATGCCTCTGTGCAGCCCCCAGAAAATAAAATTGAAATGGTTGCAATTTAGAGTCTGGGGTTAGGGTCACATTCATCCCGACCTTGTGCATTGAAAGGAAAAATTAAGAAAACTTAATGGTTGTTTTCCCCAATCTCTTAGAACCTAAGGCAACGATTTTAAAAGGTGCCTTAATTTATTTCTAAGTAGAGACAAACATAGCATTAAATCATTATCAGACATGAGAAATGCAAAGCAACTAATCTGGCTTTCACTTGACTCCATTTAGTAAGAAGTAGTTCCAATGGAGGTGGGAGAGGGGAGGCGCAGAAGGGAAGAAATAAAATAATAATAATAAAATGCCCTTGATGGGAATGATGATGAAAGGTGGCCGTCTTCATGGGGGAGCACTCAGCCCAGCTATTATCTGTTGGATCTGGGGGCCATCCAGCGTAGCTCTGGGGGCACCCCAAGCAGCACATGCTTTCACATGCAAATTGCCTGGCTGGCGTGCAGGTCCAGCTGGACCAGGGGCTGGCAACTGGAAAGTTAGAAGAGGGATTGTAATGCCAGTTCTTTCTGGGGCACCCTCTCAGAGCACTTTTGGATTCACAGAGAAAGGGGAAAAGCCCTGCTTTGCAACCCAGGGCACACAATGAACTTGCCCTTGGGTTTGTGCCCCAACAGAAGAGCCCCCACTGTCCCCAGACAGCTGGCCCTGGGAAGAACACACAGGCCACCAGCCAGGTGGACAAAAGCACAGACACCCATCCTGCAGAGGTGTATCTAGGGTATAGCATATAGAGAGTATGTCATGTGCCCTGGGCTACTTGATGGGGCGCCCTGAGCAGTTTCTATTCACCTTCACAGTTTCCACCTCCAGCTGTGAGAGATCATTCAGAGATCATTCAGCAAGTTAAAACTAATCCTTTTGTATCTGAGAGCCCATGGGTCAAAGCAGTCTGCGTGATCTGGCTCTGCTGAGTGTAAAAGAGAAGAAACTGGAAAAAAAAAAAAATGATTTTGAGCTCATCATAGACCAATGTTCATCAGTGAAAGCAAAGAAGCTGCAGTTGTACTTTCCAAGTATGTCATAATGTGTTAAGATGAATGAGCTGGACTTGTATTTTTGAGCCAGTATTACGGTAATCTGAAAGATGGGTGTCAGATGTTGGCACAAGGGCGCAATTTTGGGGCTTGCCACAGGTGCTGTTTTCCATAGGTGTGCCTCTGCCATCCTGACCTTGCTTTGTATAAGGCTGGAAATGTATCATAAAACATCTGTTCCTTGTGAGAAAAGGGGAAAAAAAGAAAAAGGGAGGGAATGAGGGAGGAAGGTGGGGAGAGAAGGAAAAAAGGGAGGGAGAGAAGGAGAAAGGAGGTGAGGGAGGCCAAGGTGGAGCGTGAGTGTGCACTCCTGCTCAGCTGGCCGTCAGGTGAGGGTGAGCTGTGGGTTTGATCTGATTCACTGTGTCCTCTCATGCTGCTTGTGACACACTGCAGTCAGTGTCAATCGAGCTGGGAGGGATGGGAATTCCAAAGGGGTGCCTGGTGCCTGCGCAGCTCTAGGAGGTAAGAAGATGGCTTCTGGTGTTACACAAAAGTGTGGGCTCATGCTCAGAGCAACACAGAATCAATGCAGTTACACCATGAGAAGAGAGAAGACTTTGATCATTTATGCCTAACTGGGGAACAGAGTTTCAGAATACTCCAGAAGTCTGCCTGCCTGCAGAGGGAAATACAGGGTTATATAGGTTGAGCTAAAGCTTATGATTTTGAGTACACATTCTGTTCCCAAGGACCCGGGCTCCTTAACCCATGAGAAGGACAAAGAGAAGCCCTTAAGCTACCACTATGAGCCCTATCTCTTAGCTCTGGAAGGCATGACCACCAGGCGCACGCTGTTTTTCTCAAGGCTGACCTGGACCATCTCAAGGCTATATTCTTGGTGTCTTTTGCTTTTGTGGGAGCTCTGGGGGCTCAGTGCCGAAGGCATTTGACTGCTAACCAGAAGGCTGGAGGTTCAAACCCACCAACCACTCCTTGGAAAGAAGACTGGGCAATCTACTGCCGTGGAGATACCGCCTTGAAAACCCAAGGAGGAGTCTCTGAGTAGGAAAATGACTTGATGGCAGTGAGTTTGTTTTTGTTTTTGTACCTCTGGGTCTTAGTGCTCTTTCCTCAGGCTATTTTGTAAATTACATCATCACTGGAGGCCTGTGGGAAAACCCGCTCCCTTGGAGCCACCCCCATGGACGTGTGGCCAGGAAGTAAGGGTCTAGAGAAGCTGGGGATGTCTCCACTCCCTTAAAGGGGGGAGGGGCAGCCAGCAGTCTCCTGACTTTGTCTCTGGCCAGAAGCAAGCAGCAGGTAAGCATGTACCTGCAGTGTTGGTGCCCAGGAAAACAGAGGCAGACACTACTCGCCAACTCTTTCTCAAGCCCAAGTTGCCCATTCAGCTTTCTGCTGACCCCTGCCCCACTCCACCCTGTAGCCAGTAACACATGCCATTACTGATGGTTTGTCCTTCAGGGCAGGGGACTTACTGATTAAAAGAAACTATGCATGGTTGAGAGCCCCAGCCCTACCTCCAACCACTGTGTGGTCTTCTGACAGTTGCTTGCCATCTCTGATCCTGTTACCTCACCTCTAGAATGAGATCACCTCCTTCAGAAGGCTGTGAGAGGAGACATACAGGAGTACTGCCCAGTTGGTGCCCAGCACAGATGGCCCACAGGTGGGTGGCTGCCGTGGCTTCAGGTGATGACAGCCTCTCATGGGCCAAGCCTTCCCACCACTCTGCCCCCACCTTCTGTGCCACCAGATGAGGGAGACACTGTGGACCAAGTGGAGACTGCAGAGCTGGGCCAAGGCAGCCTCAGAAGTCAGGAGACAGCAGAGTTGCTGCAGATTGAAGAATCAAGGCAGCCAGCCAACATCACACCCCATAGGAGGTCCAGGCAGGGAGGCGGAGGGAGCAGGTAAGCCCTCTGGATGGGCAGCAGCTCCCAAGCCAGGCCCTGTGGCCTCAATAGTCCCCCAGCCTTGGCAAGGGAAGCCCCTCCCTGGGCATGTTGCTGCTGAGAGGGCCTGAGGCCACCCTGTCAACAACCACACTAACACTAAGAGCAGCAGGGGATGGGGATGGGTGAAGAGAGGCTGGAGCCCAAGGAGGTAGGAGTGACGTAACCACAGAGCCATTCCCCCTCTGTAAGGACTGGGTGCTAAGACCACTGGGAAAACAGTTACCAGGGGATCCCCACCCTGGAACAGGGCACCTGTGCACTGTAGCCCAGCAGCTCATCACCCTTAGGATATAATCCAAACCCCTCCTGCAACCCACAAGGCCTCCATGTCCTCCTCCAGCCTCGCCCTTTCATCCCTCCATTCCCTCCTGTTCTTTTGCATCTGCAGCTTCCTCCCCCAGCTCGGTCCTCTCCTCAGGTATCACCTCTTCATCTAAAGTAACCCCCCTTCTTCATGCCTTTACCTTACACTATGTGATACACCCATTTTTTATTGTCTGTGCCCCCATGAAGGTCAGTTGCTAGGAACAAGGACTGATTCTATCTCATGGGACCGTGGTGTCCCCAACTCCCTGGTTGGCACCTGGCACAAAGCATCACTCCAGAAATATGGGTCAGGAGAATGAGTAAGTGAATAAGAGTATAAGTAAATGAGTGAATAAGTGGCTGAATGAATCAGTGAGAATAAATGAATGAGGGAGTGAGCAAAAAAGGGAAAGAGTGAGCATATGAGTAAATGAGTGAGTGAATGAATATGTGTCATGGACTGAACTGTGTCCCCAAAAAATATGTGTCGACTTGGCTGAGCCATGATTCTCAGTGGTTTGGCAATTATGTAATGATGTAATTTGGCAGTTTGGTAATGATGTGATCATCCCTCATGATGTGATCTGATGTGATAAGCCAATCAGTTGTAAGGGGATTAGGATGTGATGAAACACCTTCCTCAGGTCACAGACTTAGTGCAATGTAGAGGAGTATCCCTGGCCTGCATCACTTTTTATCTTACAAGAGATAAAAGGAGATAAAGGCAAGCAGAGAAGGGACCTCACAACCACCAAGAAAGAAGAGCCAGTAGTGGAGCATGTCCTTTGGACCTGGGATCCCTGTGCTAAGAACCTCTTAGACCCAGAGGAAGACTGATGCCAAGACACTTGGAGATCTCTAAGTAATGCTGGATGTTGAAAGGGACCAAGGACCTTCCCCTAGAGCTGACAGAAAAAGGCTTCCCCTAGAGCTGGCCCTTTGGATTTGGACTTCCTCCCTCCTTAACTGTGAGAAAATAAGTATCTCTTTGTTAAAGCCACCTACTTGTGGTATTTCTGTTAGAGAAGTAGAAAACAAAGACAGTATGTGAATAAGTGAGCAAATGAGAGAATGCGTGAATGAGAGAATGAGTAAGTAACTAAGTAAATGAATGAGTATGTGTGTGAATGAGTGAATGACTCATTCACTGAATGAGTAGATGAATGAGTTAATGAATGGGAGTGAATGAGCAAGAGTGAGTGTGTACAAGCCCTTCTGGCTCTCTATACCTCTCTTTCAAAGGCCAAGGCCACTTCTTCCCCCTGGGCCTGATCTCCCCACTTGAGTAATGTCAGTGCCTCCTCTAGTCCCCAGTGAGCTCACTGCCTAAGGAGCAGCCCACGTGCACTGCTGAGCCATACAAACGGGAAGCCCATCTGCAGTTTGGTCTATTCCCTCTGCATGGACACCTATACCCACTGGGGGTGCTTGTAGGTGCAGGGATGGGGCCTGGCATGCAGGGTGTGCAGTGTCCCTATACACACAGGAGTGCTGTCAGGGATGACGTAGCTGGCTCTTTCTAGTCACCTTGTCTCAGGTATGCAGAGTAGATGGGACTTAAGTGACTGGCCCACTGTATGGTCTTGGGCTTCATGGACCAGCATGACTGAGGCAGCTCCAGAAGCCCCACCACTGTGCATGGGCAAGTGCCATCTGGTGGATCAGCCTCCACAGGAAAAGCACAACCCTCAGTTCTCCAGAACAAAAATTCAGCTGACAAAGAGTAAGCCTCTAGCAACTAGGCAGCCTATCTCCTTGCAGGAGGAGCCAGCTCCTGGAAGGATCTGGAAATGGAAGGGGGAGGGGATGGAAGCTCCCTTCACATGCACACCTGCACCCCTCCCACCTCCTCCTTCCTCCCATCTCAGCTGGGAAAGCAAGCAATCAGGCTTTCAGAATCACCACTCCTTCCAAAGACACGTGCTGCATGGATGATTTTTCAAAGTGCTACCAGTCTAGGGTTTGACAGCACCTCAGGTGTGCAAGCTGAGAGAGAGTCTAGGGCACGTGCTTGCCTAAGCAACTCCTAGACTTCATGAAACAAGCCCGCAGGAAGCAGGGAGCAGAGGTGCCATAAATGACTCACCACCACCCACCCGTCCCTTGGAGACAGACTCCTGACCTCTGCCTGGAGCTTCATGGAAGAATTGGGCTCACCCTGAAATGGCAGGGAGCAACCAACCTCTGGGGGATTGCAACCTCTGGGGAAGAGTCATCTTTAGAAAATCCTTGTCTCCCAATATACACTATGAATATATCATAGGCTGCCAGAACGAACAAATTAGTCCTAGAAGTAGTACTATCAGAATGTTTCTTAGCATTGAGAATGGCAAAACTTCACTTCATTATTTTGGACTCTGTCATGGACTGAATTGTGTCCCCCCAAAAATATGTGTCAACTTGGCTAGGCCATGATTCCCAGTATTGTGTGATTATGCTAACCTCTCTATGTTAAGATACAAGAGTAGAGTGGATTGTATCTTGAGTCAGAGGCTTACAAGAGGACGTGACTTGAGTCCCACCTTAACTCAAGTCACTACCCTTACTCAAGTCACACTATTGCTTGAGTCACACTTTTTATCTTACAAGAAATAAAAGAAAGATGCAAGCAGGGAGAGGGGGAACTCACTATTACCAAGAATGAAAAGCCGGGAACACCCTTTGGACCCGAGGTGCCTGCGCTGACAATCTCCCAGAACCAGGGCAAGACTGATGCCAAGACACAAGATCTCCAAGGAACACCAGACCCACAGATGTTGAAAGGCAACAAGGACCTTCCCCTAGAGCTCCTGCCCTGAATTCGGACTTCTAGCCTCCTAAACTGTGAGAAATTTGTTTGTTAAAGCTGTCTACTTTATATTTGCTATGGTATTTCTGTTCTAGTAGCCACTCCACGGAAGGAAGAGTGGGCAATCTACTTCCATAAAGATTTACCACTTCAGAAACCCAAAGGGGGTTGCTATGAGTCAGAACTGACTCAATGGCAGTGAGTTTGGTTTGGAGCACTAGATAAAGAAGACAAACACATCATCAGGAAAGACCAGTCACTAGAAAAGGACATCATGCTTGGTAGAGGGTTGGCAAAAACAAGGGCAACACTTCATGAGATGGATGGCCACAGTAGCCACAATGTGCTCAAATGTACCAAAGATCATGCAGATGACACAAGATCAGGCAATGTTTCATTCTGCCATACATGGAGTCACCAGGAGTGGGAACTGACTCAACTGCAACTAACAACCCACATTTTGAGGGGTGGGAAGACCTTGTAGGGCCCCAAAAGAATGGATTCATGTCCTCTTCCCTGATCTTAAGAAGCCAGCCTGCTATGACCACCCAAGACATTGGCTGTCCCCTTGGAAGGCCATCCTTCACTCCCACCCCATTGTGACTGTCTGCAGACATGCTCTTTTCTGGCCCACCAGCATGGCCTTGGGACAAGAGGTACAGATAGCATCCCTGCTGGAGGCTAGCCACAAGACCTGGGAGTGCTGGGCTGGGGGATGCTCCAGGCCCACGTGGTCCCACCAAGCCAAGGCCAAGCAGCCACACTTGGAAATGGACTGGCTCCTCGAGTCATGTTTTTCTCTAACTCCCTAGTCCCTTTGAGAGGGGGTGGTAAGGCCCACAAATAGGGAAACAACGGCCAGAGGCTCAGTGACTTGGCTAAGATCACAGGGTCAGCTAGGAGTAAAGCTGGGATATACATAAAAACAAACTCATTGCCATTCCAACTTATAGAGGTTTCTGAGGCAGTAAATCTTTATGCAAGTAGATTGCCCCATCTTCCTTCCACGCAGCAGCCAGTGGGTTTGAACTGCCAACCTTCTGTTTAGCAGTCAAATGCCTTAGGCACTACACCAGAGCTCCTTGGGATATTACCAAAATCGGGGGGAAAAAAATAGATTACTCATATATCTCCAAAAGGATGGACATTAATCGTAGCATAACTTGTAATAGCAAATAACTAGAAATAACCTAAATATCCATTGATAAAAGAATGAAAGATACATTTGAGGATAACTGAGGAAATATGAATATGGCCTGGAGATTTTTCTTATTAAAGAAATTTTGTGAAGTATCTTAGGTAATAGTAATATGTGCTTGTGTAGGAGAATGTCCTTAATTTTAGGAGATACATGCTGAAGCAGTTAGGATCAAGTGTCACGATGCCTATAACTTTCAAATGATTCAAAGAAGTTATATAGAGAAAGCAACTATGGCAAAAAAAAAAAAAAAAGTTAACTCTAGGTAGTAAGTACAAATGCATAAATTCTACTGTTCTTTAAAATGTTCATAATACAAAATTAACTGGAAAAAAGAGAAGACAAATGAGTTTCTAAGCTTGAGCTCTGGTCTCCTGGCTCCTCATCCCACACTTCTTGCAGATGGCTCTTATTCATGTTCCCTAGAAGTCATAGGACTTCCTTTCTCAGGACTCCTCAGCTGTCAGCCACAGTACTGTCACGACAGCAGAAAGGAAGATCAGCTAGGGGCCCACAGAGCAGCCCACATCTTCCTGGCCCCTCCGGGCACAGACCTCACCTCTGGGTGGTGGCTCATCTCCCAGCCAGATGTGCTTGGCTAAGATTTTCTGTGGGAGGAGAAAACTGCTAACAACTGGATGCCTTACAGTTGTTAGCGCAAGTAGGACTCAACATTGAGGACTGCCTTCAGAGAAATGCTATGCCACAGCCATTTCTGCTGGGTTCTTAGAGGAGTCTTAGGCTGGTCTCCAAGTCCATGGAGAAAGGAACACAACACAGTCTAATCAAAAAGCCAGGTCCAGGCACACAGACACAGCTAGGTGACCCCACACCTGCTCCCTACACTCATCCTTGACAACAGAGGCAGGAAAAGCCAAACCCATGAACCACAAGTCCCCTCCAAGTGCACGTGCACCCTCTCTGGGAAAAGTGGCTGTGTCACCATCGAAATGGTGCACCAGGGCAGCAGAAACAGCAATTACTGATCATCTCTGCAAAAAAGGAAGGTGAGTTCCAAAAAGTATAGATGGGAGGATGTGCTCTGAGTGTGTGAACACAAGTTCATGGCCTCACCGCAGCCGAGACCTCTATTCAGTAGGACATAGCAGAACTGGGAAAGCAGCCCGCTCCATTCCAGCCACCTCCTGCACAATTCTAGCAGGATTCCATGTCTTCACCCTCTCTGGCTAGGCCTACATGAATTCACCCTCCTGAGCAGCTGGTATGGGCCACCTGAGTGTCCCTCATGCACATTTCCCTATGGGAAACTAGGCTTATGATGGAGACAGAAAACACTCAAGAAAACTTTTGAAAGAGAAAATGTGTAGAAGTTTAGTGTTTTGCATAATAATTTTAAAAAGTTATGAAATAATGCCAGTATGAACATTGTATATCAAAAAACATACCTATATAAAATGGAGTGAGAAAGACATAATTTTATCAGTTAAGATGATTCATAGAGTGCATTTTGTTAAAAATCAGTAAACCACTTGGTTGAAAGCAAATCAGACGACTTTGTCAGAGGGCAACTCCTGTCTGCAGCAGCATCGAGCCTCGTGTGCAGCCAGGCAGGGGCAACACACTGCCAGCATCTCTGTGCACGCCAAGTCTGGGTCTTGTTCCGTGGGTATGGTGTTGGCAGGAGCCTGACTGGACATGGGCATCACAAATAGCACACGGTGGTCTCCCCACCCCTTGGCTAAGTTCATAGGTCATCAGGGCAGATCATCTGAGGTCAAATGCTGCAGAGAAGCCAGGAGGAAAGGGCGTATGGTGCAGGGCCGTCCATGGCTGCCATAGCTGGGGAGTACTAAGGAGAGGACGAGGCTTTCCCCGAGTAGCGCAGAGGCTGGTGCTGACAGATGCAGAGACCGCGCATTCCTGCAAAGTATCCCTTTACTGGTAGGCAACCTTCACGCAAAACGTCTCTTCGTTTTTGTCTTCATGGTCATTGATATAGATGAGAATCTCCTCCTCTCCAGGACTCTGACTTGGGGCAAACCGTAGCCCAATTGTGTAGGTTTCTCCTCCTCCGACCTGGGGAGACCAAACCAAACCAGTTGCCACTGAGTAGGCTCCACCATGGCAACCCCATGTATGTGAGACTAGAACTGTACACCCTAAGGTCTCCAATGGCTGCTTGATCGGAAGTAGATGCAGGCCTTTCTCCTGAGGTGTTTGTGGGTGGGTTCATTTCACCAACCATTTCGCTAGTAGTCAACTGCTTAACTGCCTGCCCACCAGGGGTTCCTCTGACCTGGAAAGATGGGTCAGAACCACCACTGAGCCTGTCCTACCTTCTTTCCTAGCTTCATGCACGCTGACATCTGTTTCAACCAGACACCAGGGCCCACAGGTCCATGAAGGATTTTTAGTCCTCTGGGTGCATGCATCAAATGCATGGCCTTACACTGCTGCTCCCAGCACCCCAGGAAGATCAGAACTGGAGGCCAACCGGGGGTCCTCAGGGACAGAGTTCACAAAGGCAGACAGCAGGCTCAGCCCAGTGACATGCTAGTCAGACCCTAACACTAGCTTACTTTCTTAGACAAATTTCCAACATCACTGTGAAAACCCTGGACACAGCTGCTGTTGCCCACACCCACAGGAGAAGCTGCAATCAACACCCTGTACTAATTGACAGAGTGCTCTGCTGCGCTGTCTGTAAGATACACAGAGGTCTTGTTTATGAGGCAAGTGGCCTTTGAGACAGTTCTGGATAAACTGAGCGGAAACCACAGGAAGGAGGTGCAAGGCCTCCCCTGTGGGGAGGCCAGGAAGGCGGGTCTCACAAGAGCTTGCCCATCAGGAGTCCTCCTGCTGTTTAAGGATTTAACCCAAAGCAGAGGGTGCCATTCCCCACATTCTGAGGATTCTTTGAAGCCTCCATCATTAACTGAATTGCTCTTCAGTTCAGTGTTACCACTGCACTTCCGGAAGCATCTGGGCTCCACGAGAAGCAGGGCCTTCAGAGTCTCCCGCCCACTGTGCGCCAGCCCCACCAGTACCCAAAGTGCCCAGTCCTCACCCCCGCACCTCAAAGGAGTCCTCCTTGAACTGCAGAAGGTCAGGGTGGTTGCTGTGCAAGTGGTACACCCTCCGGGATGGGTAAGGGTTGGTATAGGTGATCCGCTTGTTGGCTCCTTTCCCTTCACCTGCAGCCAATGTGATCTCAAAGGCCTGAGCAGGGAGAGAGGGCAGGGACACTGTCATTAGACCTGGGGCCACAGCCGTCCCTTCCTTCTTGAAGTGCTTCCTGAGCCTGCTCTGTACCATGTGACCCTCGAGCTGGGACAGAGCAATGACAGACAGACACAGACACACTCAGGAGCTTCTGGCCAAAGAAGACACAGATAGGAAAGGGGTAAACACCCAGCCCCCTGCCCAGCCTTACATGGAAGGACCTCCTCCCTGGGAGCACAGGTGACAGCCAGATAACACCTCACCACCCAGATCATGCGGCAAAGGCCCACCAGTGCTAGGCAGTAAGCCCCCATTTGGTGGCCTCCAAGCATCAGCACTGACCTTGGAAATGAGAGGCTGGCGGCATGAGAGGCAGATGAGCCAGGAGGCCACGAGCTGGTGGAAATCCACATCAACGAGATTGAGGTGGACGAACCTGCTGCCGGCCCGCTGGGGCCGCACACCCACATGCAGGTCTTGCACGCCATGAGGAGGAAGCACGAAGGCACCTTTGGGGTCCGTCTCCAAGAAACACAAGAGAGAAGCTAGGTCAGGGGTGTGTTCTCCCCTATGTACAAACAAAGAGCTTCCAGAGTGATCTCAGCCTGGTTAACTAGGAGAAACCCAGAAGCTGTGTGGGGAAGAAAGGTGGGAAAGGAGTTTCCAGCCCCAGAGCAAGGGACCCAGGTGCCTGCCTGAGGGGCAGCACTGCCCACCTGGGGCCAGGTCCTACATGATGTCAGAAGCAGCGAGAGGGGAAATCTGAATGCCTTAGCCTTCCAAGTTCATGCTACACAGGTCATGGTCCTTCCTTCCACGGTGGCTCCTTCCTGTGTTCTCTCGACAGATAGGGCTTCAACACCCCCTGCCTAAGCCCCACCCACTGGAATACCTGCACGTGCCTTGCCGTCCAGATGCATAATTAAACCCAAACTCCGACTCACGGTGAGCCAAGGTGTATCAGAGAACTGTGCTCCACAGGCTCTCCATGGCTGTTTTTTCAGAAATAGATTGCCAGGACTTTCTTCTGCACACTAGCATCAGTAGCCAAGCACTTAACTGTCTGTGCCATCAAGGGACTTCAGGTACATAATTATGGCAACATTCATTCCAGTAATTAGTAATGTTTAGATTTTAATAATCATAAAGGTTTGCCTTTGAGGTTTATGTCAATCATCCTATGAATGACATATTTAGTAAAAGGTGATTTTGGTGAGGACTTTGGTTAAACAAGAAAAAACACGTTTTGTTATGAAAGGTCTTATAAAAGTCCATCACCAGGACCACCCACTGAGCTATATGGAAGTCCCCATCATGATCATGTCTGGGGCCAAGCCGTGGGGCGTGGGGAGGAGGCATGAGCTCAGCCCAGTGGCCCCCCGTCAGGCTGTACCTTTAGCTCCTGAGGGTGTGAGGTGAAGGCTCTCACTTTCCTAACCATCTGTGTCCCCCGAAGGACCAGGGACAGGCGGGTCAGCTGGCCTGTGACACAGGAGACATCCACGCGCTGCAGGGAGTGCAGGTAGAGCTGCCAGATTTGGATGGGCGCTGCCATCCAGCGATCCCTGTGGCAGGACAGAAGGGTCTGCACCTGCTCAAGGATGGGGGAGCCCCAAGGGGAAGGAGGGGAGAGAGACCTAAGGAATGGGAGCCCTGGGGGAAAGGGAGCTCTGGGGGGAGGAGGGCCTCCCTGTGAAGAGGAGTCATTGAGGGTCAGCAGGACAGAGGGGTCTGTGCCCACCCAAGGGGGGGCCCTGGGGAGAAGGGAGTCCTGGAGGACAGAAGCCCATCATGGGGGACAGAAGCCTGGCAGCACCAAGCCAAGCCCCAAGAGCCAAGCAGGGACAGAGGCCAAAGTGTTGCCTGTATACAAGGCAGGCCCGAGAACATGGAGTGGGCCCAACTGCCCTCCCCTAGCTGGCAGTCCCACCTACCTCCCACCTAAACTAGAAGGTTACATGGTAGCTGTGACCTATTCCTCACTCTACTCTGCACCTGGGTTCTGCCCAGCCACATGGGGGCCCAAGAACCACGTGAATGACTGAACACAACTGAAGCTTTCACCAAACATGCACCTAGGCAAGTTCAAATCCCAAAGCAGAGTCCTGAGGCAAAGCCAGGGGCCACACAATGTGTGTGGAAGGACAGATGTGACCTGGATGGGACACAGGCCTGAATTCAGTGGGCTCTGCATGTGGTGTGAGAGACTCTGTGTCCACCTCTGAAGTGCTGCCAGACCCCACCAGGATCCCACTCTCCACATCTTTGGGTCGTTGCAGATTTACTCTTCAATGTCCATGTACCACACAAGATGCATGGTGCAGCCCCCACCCCCAGGCACAGTCCCTACCCTATTCTTAGAAATACTACAGAAATCTTGCACCTTGAACCAGTTCTAAAGGACCCTCAAAGGGGTTGGAACTAGAACTTATAAGGAAAAAATAAAAAAATGAGCTATTTTGCCCGGCCTGGGGGAGGAAAGCAAGGGGTATTTGATCGCAGTCTCCAGACATGACGAGGACAGTGATCATCCAGTGTGAACCTCCCTGGGGATGTACACAGCTTAGGTGAGCCCAAAAGAAGTCTGCTTCAACTTTCAGCAGAGTAACTAGGCTGCCAGTGTCAGTGGGTGCTGCCACGTCTCTTTCCTTGGGGCCTGGCCCTGCAGGAGCGAGCCCCAGGGGAACCAATGAGTCCCTGGAGAGTGGCACCCATGCCCCTATGGCCAGCCAGGCCGTCTGTGCCTCCGCAGCAGACAGGATACCTCCTGAAGTGCCTCCCAGCTCCAGAACTCAGCTCCCATCCCAAGTGACAGCATCCACAGCTTCTGACTCCTCACCACCTCTCCCACCTTCCACAGGTGGCTGACATTTGTTACTCACACATAGATAGTGACAAAGAAGTCCTTTATCTCTGGGCTTGGACCACTGGCCACCTTCAGGAACACGTCTTGGGGCTCCCCAGGGCCCTGCCAACAGACGATGCAACCACTGGTATACATGCCATGGCACGCCAGCCCTCCCCTCCCCAGCATCCAGATCTGTGGGGAGAGTGACCAGGTGGGACCAGCCCCTGCCTGCAACAGACTCATTTATTTTCTGCATGTGGTGTGGGAGACCCTGCATACTAGTCAGAATGCATTGTGGGTTTTTTTTTTTCCCTCACTACAAAAGAGAAAATCATTAAGTTCTTGATTTTATATTGATTTTGATAATTATATTCTGCAGGAGATTTTATCCAGCTTCCTAATCAACCCTGATACAATTATTGCCTTTATCCTTTACACAAAGGCAATTAATAAATGCCTTAATTACCACCCACTCCAGTCCCTTTGTTCCACACCTTTTTTTAACTTAAATTCAGATGATCAAGGAACTGATCTGCTACCAGAAAAAAAAAATGAAAACTCGTTCACAAAACTCTACAAGGACATCAGCACAGCCCTCATCATCATGGGAAGAAGCATACAGCCCAGAACCTCAGACAGAGAGGGTGTTAGGAGACGAGGGGGAAGATGGGGGCGTGGGGCTTGTGAAGCAGCCTGGCTGAGAGGCACACTCCCCAGGCCGGGGTCACAGACATACCACACTGTGTGTCTCACAGATGACGTTGGGGTCACTACAGCGAACCTGGACTGGGGGATCCTCACCAGGTGTTCCCACACGGGCACCTGGAGGAGGAAAAACATCAGAACACACACATCTTTCTCGACAGCCCAGCCCATGTGGCAGACAGTCCTGCAGCATGTCACGTCTCAGTCACTGGCCAAGGCAGGCCTAGCCTGACACAGGGGCTAAAGAGGTGCCTACAGTGAAATAGATACATAGATGTCACGTCTGACATGGACACCGCTGAGATGAGGGAGCTGCACCCGTGAGTCAGTGTGGGCCTCAGGGACACCGTGGCCACTGCCACTCCAGCCTGGCCCATTTTTAGCCACCCCACACCCATGTCTGAATAGCAGACCTGAGTCAAGGAACTGTGATTTTCAGAAGGGTGGACTCATCCTGGGGGAGGGAAGGAAAGCACCTTTTCAAACAATAAGGCAGGTTGTCACCTGCAGTTCACTGATGAGCATCGTGAGGTAGTATGCTGCCACCTGCTACCTGGGGGCATCATGAGGACTTGCCTGGAAGCGTGTGCCATGGAGGCAGGCGGATGGACTTCTTCAGGAAGGTGAGCTCTGGGTGGTAGAAGCGGAAGACCTGGTCCACCACGTGGGGCTGGGGCTCCACGGCCAGGCAGAGCACAGCCAGGGGCTTGCCACTGCTCGCCCTGAAGGTAACCTGCCAGAGAACAGACCCAAGCAGCATCAGGACAGGCACAGTGGCTTGTGGCAGCTTCCTGTACCATGTCTCCAATGGGGAACAAAACCATGAATGGAGAGGACAGGGTGCTAGAAGTGCAGGGGCAGAGCCTGTGGAGGCCAACACAGCAGGCCCTGAAGCTCCAAGGGGAAACCATGCTCCTGAACTTGTGTTTATGCCCCTGGTTTTCCTTCCCACCTTTGTATCTTTAAACAATACTTTGTTTGGTTTTGCCTTCTGGGGACTCCTACGAAAGGAACTGCACTGTAGGTGTAGTTCATGCCTTGTGTGATTCACTCGACCTCCTGTTTCTGGCTGAAGCTCTGTGTATGCTATGACATGACCTCCAGAACATGAATTCATGCACACTTCCGCACACACACCACACACACAGAGGAGAGAAGCATGGGAGGAGGCAGGGAACAGAAGCTAGAACTTTCTGAATATATCCTATTTCCTAGTTTGAGTTTGGACTCATTTAAACCTTTTTGTTAATTAAAAAACTAAACTTATTTTAGCTTTCTTTTTAAAAAAAAAAAAAAAAAGAGGACTCCCTTTATATTGAAAGCAAATTAAAACAAATGAACCTAACTATTTATCAAGTTGGTGATAGAACCCAGACAATTATTTTAAGTATATTTAACACTGTATTTTGACTATACAGATAGCCCTTCCATACCCATGAGTTCTGCATTTGCTGATTCAACAAATCACAGATTGAAAATATTCAGGGTGGGGGTGGGAGAGTAATTAAGTGGTCAGAGCAACCCCTTAAAGGTTAAGAGGGTGTGTAAAGTGCTATTTACATATCATTTACATTGTATTAGGGACTATGAGTCATCTAGAGATGATTTTAAGTATACAGGAGGATATGAGTAGGTTATATGCAAATAATACACCATTTTATATAAGGGACTTGAGCATCTGCAGACTTTGATATCTGCAGGGATGTCCTGGAATCAATACCCTGCGGATGCCAAGGGATAACTACACATCCCTAATGAGATACACCCTAAGGACAAAAAGAACCACCCAGAATTCTTAAACTACATTGGTCTCACTAGTGGACTGGTACTTAAAAAACATACATATACATATGCCAGCATTGTCAGTGGCATCAGGGCCAAAGGGGTTTGGCCAGTGTGGTCAACAGACTGCTTACATATAGGAACTGAGCAAATAAGAAAATATATTAGTGATGATGGAGTCAGGCCCCTCACTAGCAGAAGCAGGATTTACAAATATGGGACAAAAGATGGCTAGAGGAAATCCTGTGATACTGGACTGGTATTGGAGCCACTGGTATGATTCATGGTCTTCAACATATAGACAGCTATAGAACCAGATACATATGTGTATGTGCCTATGCACATATGTCCAGCTACATATGTATATAAATATATATGCACCTATGAACTTATACTTTCTAGATCTCTCTGCTGAGAGAGACTACAATAAATGCAATTAAAAAGCAATCAAAAAATATTTGTCGGGAGATATTCTGAGACCACGTACATATCCTGTTCTCATCAGACTCTTGCCCACTAGTTCAGCATCCACTGGTGACCCCTGGAGGAATACGCATACTTAGCACCCAGATCTTGGTTTCTGAATACCTTCTCCACTAAAAGGAACCTTGGATAAACGGTTGATTCCAGGACTGGTGTGCAGAAAGCATAAGATGGGCCTAACCATTGTGCCAGAAAGTAAGAAAGTACTCAAAGAATAACAGGGACATGCAAAAAGGACACAGCGGCCAGCAAGAAGGGGCTGACACTGGTCAATCTGGGACAATATGACATAAAATAAAATAATGACAACTACAAATTACAACCCACTCAACAAAAAGGAAATTCATGGGTCATTAAGATTTAAAAAACAAATAAATGGGGTGAAGGCAAAGCTCTACCTTTCTTGGAATGCCAGCTAACAAATGTAGATGCTGTTGGTGTGAGGTGCCATTGAGTTGGTTTCGACTCAGAGACCTAATGGACAACAGAACAAAACACTGCCCCATTCTGTGCCATCTTCACAATCCCTGACGCCTTGAGCCCACTGTCAAGGAATGTAGATGGAATGTGAAAATGGAGGCAACTATCAGAGCTGTACCTGAGTCAGGCAAGGCTCACCCATGGGTGCTAAACTAGTAGGGGTATTGTACAGGGGCTCAAAATGTCTCCCAACAAATATTGTTGGACTACTTTCTAATTTCTAAGTACAAAATATTCCTTAATTTTACAGTGAGAAGCCTGGCAGACACTATCTTAACCAATGAAAAAGTTAGTATCACCAGTAATAGACCAAATCAACATGGGCCCCTCCTGATGAAATGTTCTAGAAACTTCTGTGAGTTTCCTGCCCAAAATATATAATCTGCATATGTTGCTGTTGTTGTTTGCAATCGAGTTGGACCCGACTCATAGCGACCCCTCCCTGGGTTTCTGAGGTGGTATCACTACAGAAGTAGATTGCCTAACCTTCCTTCCGAGGATTGGCTGGTGGGTTTGAACCACGAGCCTTCTGGTTAGCAGTCAAGTGCCTATAGTCATGAGGAAACATCAGATAGACCCAAACTGAAGGGCATTCATTCTACAGAATAACTGGTTTGTACTCTTGGAAAATGTCAACACCATGAAGGACAAGGAAGACTAGGGGGTGGGGTGTACCAGGTGGAAAGGTACTATGAGATACGATTTCACCATATGGTGTGAGCCTGGACTAAACTCTAGACTTGTAAACTAATGTACAATAGAAAAAAATGTACAATAGAACAAAACACTGCCCAGTGTTTTAGGGAAACTGGTGGAATGTCGGTGGGACCTGGAAATGAGATCACATCCAAGTTAGTTCTTGTTTTGATGGTTCTGCTGTGGCTATGTCCTATTTTGAAGTCATAAAAACATTACCATTGTGCTTTACATGGCTCTTTTAACCATGCTTTCTTTAGCTAATAATGTAAATAAAGTACATGACACCCCTTTGGGAGTTGTTGTCATTGCTGTTAGGTGCCGTCCAGTCATTTCCGACTCATAGCAACCCCATGCACAGCAGAACGAAACACTGGCTGATCCCGCGCCAGCTCCACGATCCCTGCTATACTTGAGTCCATCATCGCAGCCACTGTGTCAATCCATCTCGTTAAAGGCCTCCCCCTCTTTCATTGACCCTCCACCCTACCAAGCATGACATCCTTCTCCAGGGAATGATCCCTTCTGACAACATGACCAAAATAGGTGAGACAAAGTCTGGCCATTCTCGCTTCCAAGGAGCATTTTGGGTGCATTTCCTCCAGGGCAGATCTGTTAGTTCTTTTAGCAGTCCATGGTACCTTCAGCATTCTTCGCCAGGACCACAACTCAAAAGCATCAACTCTTCTTTGGTCTTCCTTATTCATTGTCCAGCTCTCACATGCATAGGAGGTGATTAGAAATATCATGGTTTGTGTAGGCGCACCTTAGTCCTCAAGGAGATATCCTTGCTCCTCAGCACTTGAAACAGTTCCTTCGCGGTTGACTTTCCCAAGGCTACATGTCATCTAATGTCCTGACTGCTGCTTCCGTTGGCATCGATTGTAGAACCGAGCAATGTGAATTCTCTGACAACTTCAATCTTCTCTCCATTTATTGTGATGCTGCTCATTGGTCCAGTTGTGAGGATTTTTGTTTTCTTTATATTGAGACGTAATCCATACTGCAGACTGTATTCTTCAACCTTCATTAGCAAGTGCCTCAAGTCATCCTCACTTTCAGCAAGCAAAGTTGTGTCGTCTGCATATCTCAGATTGTTAATCATTCTTCCTCCAATCCCGATGCCACATTTTTCTTCATATAGTCCAGCTTCTCGGATTATTTGCTCAGCATATAGATTGAATAAGTATGGGGGAAAGATACAACCCTGATGCACTCCCTTCCTGATTTTAAACCATGTAGTGTCCCCTTGTTCCATTCGAACGACAGCCTCCTGGTCAAGGTACAGGTTCCTCATGAGTACAATCAAGTGCTCGGGAATTCCCATTCTTCTCAATGTTATCCATAATTTGTCATGATCGACACAATCAAATGCCTTTGCATAGTCAAGAAAACACAAGTAAACATCTTTCTGGTATTCTTTGCCTTGAGCCAAGATCCATCTAACAGTTATGATATCCCTTGTTCCACATCCTCTTCTGAATCCAGCTTGCACCTCTGACAATATACTGGAAGTTCTCTGTCAATATACTGCTGCAAACATTTTCGAATTATCTTCAGTAAGATTTTACTTGTGTGCGATATTAATGATATGGTTCTATAATTTCCATATTCTGTGGGATCACCTTTCTTTGGAATGGGTACAAATATGGATCTCTTCCAGTCAGTTGGCCAGGTAGCTGTCTTCCAAATCTCTTGGCAAAACCAAATGAGTGCCTCCAATGGGGCATCCATTTGTTGAAATATCTCAGTGGGTATTCTGTCAATTCCCGGAGACTTGTTCTTTGCTAATGCCTTTATTGCAGCTTTGACTTCCTCCTTCAGTACCATTGGTTCTAGATCGTATGCCACTTCCTGAAATGGATGAAGATCGATCAGTTCTTTTTGGTACAGTGATTCTGTGTATTCCTGCCATCTTCTCTTGATGTTTCCTGCATCATTCAATATTTTGCCCATAGAATCTCTCAATATTGCAACTTGAGGCTTAAATTTTTCTTCAATTCTTTCAGCTGGAGAAATGCTGAGTGTGTTCTTCCCTTTTGGTTTTCAAACTCCAGGTCTTTGCACATTTCCTTATAGTAATAGGTTTTGTCTGCTTCAGCTGCTCTTTGAAATCTTCTGTTCAGCTCTTTTATCTTGTCATTTCTTCCACTGGCTTTAGCTACTCTCCGCTCAAGGGCAAGTTTCAGAGTCTCTTCTGTCATCCATTTTGGTCTTCTCTTCTTTTCTTGTCTTTTTAGTGATCTCTCACTTTCTTCATGGATAATGTTCTTGATAGCCTCCCACAATTCTTCTGGTTTCCAGTTGTTGGTGTTCAATGCATCAAATCTATTCTTTAGATGATCTCTAAATTCAGGAGGGATATATTCAAGATCATATTTTGGCTCTCTTGGACTTGTTTTAATTGTCTTTAACTTCAAGTTGAACTTGCAGATGAGCAGTTGGTTCTATCTTTGGGGGTAGAACCATGCAAATATTGTGTATGGAACCCTAATATGGGGATTGGTCAGTTTTGCCATCCTGCTAGGGTTAAAATAGGCCATCCCAGAGGTAGAAAAAGGGATTCTCACTACCATCAACAAAGAAGATCCAGAAGTGTAGTGCATCCTTTGGACTCAAGACGCCTGCTCTGAACCTCCTCCATCCAGGAGAGAGCAAGAACTATAACACTTTGCTGAGGTGGAGAGAAACAATGGCAGAGAAAGTGCAACAGCACAGGCAGCTGAACCAAGAGACCAGCACAAGACAGAGTTATGGGCTTCCAAGCACACAGTTGAGTACCTTCAGGCAGGAGGCTTGCTGGTGGAGTGGGATGCTTCTCTGGGCACTTATGGGCAGAACTAAAAGAGCTTTCTACCACTCGTCTGTCAGTTTGTCAGACTGTGGTGGCTTGTGTGTAACTGTGAGGCTGGAGGCTATGCCACCAGTACTACAAATACCAGCAGGGTCACCCAAGGTAGACAGGTTTCAGTGGAGCTTCCAGATGAAGACAGACTGGAAAGAAGGACAGGCCCCCATTCACTTCTGGAAGAACTGGCCACTAAAATCTTATGAATAGCAGTGAAACACCATCTCTTACTGGAAAAGTTTATGAAGAGCCACAGAACACTGTCTGATACAGTGCCAGAAGATGAGCCACTCACATCAGAAGGCACTCAAAATACAACTGGGGAAGAGCTGCCTCCTCAAAGTGGAGTAGACCTTAAAGATGCAGGTGGAGGAAAGCTTTTGAGACCTTCATTTAATGATGGGGCACAACTCAAAATGGGAAGAAACAGCTGCAAATATTCATTGATAATCAGAATGTGGAATGTATAAAGTATGAATCTAGGAAAACTAGTTGTTGTCAAAATGAAATGGAGCACATAAAGATTGGTATCCCAGGCATTAGTAAGTTGAAATAGACTGTTTTTGGCCATTTTGAATAAGAAAATCACGTGGGCTACTATGCCAGGAATGATAAATTAAGAGGAATGGCATCACATTCATCATCAAAAAGAATGTCAAGATCTATCCTAAAGTACAATGCTGTCAGTGATAGGATACTATCCATACGCCTACAAGGTAGGCCAGTTAATACTGTTATTCAAATTTATGTACCAACCACCAAAGCAAACAATGAAGAATCTGAAGATTTTTACTAACTTCTGCAGTCTGAAATTTACCAAACATGCAATCAACATGTACTGATTATTGCTGGTGACTGGAATGTAAAAGTTAGAAACAAAGAAGTATCAATAGTTGGAAAATACGGCCTTGGCGACAGAAATGGCGTTGGAGATCACATGACAGATTTTTGAAAGACCAACAACTTATTCACTGCAAATACCTTTCTTCAAGAACATAAATGGTGACTATACACATGGACCTTGCCACATGGAATACACCGAAATCAAATTGACTACATCTGTGGAAAGAGGTGATGGAAAAACTCAATATCATCAGTCAAAAAAAGCCAGGGGCTGACTGGGAAAAATAACGTATTATAATGAAATGTGCAAAGACCTGGAGTTAGAAAACCCAAAGGGAAGAACACACTTGGCATTTTTCAAGCAGAAAGAACTGAAGAAAAAAATTCAAGCCTCAAGTTGCATTATGGAAGGATTCTGTGGGCAAAACACTGAACGATGCATGATGCATCAATAAATGATTGAAGGAGCACACAGTCACTGTACAAAAAGAATTGGTCGATGTTCAATCATTTCAGAAGGTAGCGTATGATCAAGAACCAATGGCAGGGATTCCAGCAAGATGGCAGACTAGGCAGAAAGACTGCACAGACCCTCTTCAACAAAGAAAAGGGAAACCAATTAACACAGACACAGAAGATAATCCTGGACCCCTGAGACTTG
>NW_006921681.1:607349-610451 GCF_000298275.1 Orycteropus afer afer
GCCTCGGAAACTCAAGGAGGGGTCGCTATGAGTCGGGGCTGACTCGATGGCACATAACAACAACAACAACATATGCAGATGACACAAACTTTCTTGCTGAAAGTGAAGAGGACTTGAAGCACTTGCTGATGAAGATCAAAGACTACAGCCTTCAGTATAGATTACACCTCAACATAAAGAAAACAAAAATCCTCACAACTGGACCAGTAAGCAACATCATGATAAATGGAGAAAAGATTGAAGTTGTCAAAGATTTCATTTTACTTGGATCCACAATCAACACTCATTGAAGCAGAAGTCAAGAAATCAGACGACACTTCTTCCGGTAAGATGGAGGAATAGGCAGATAAGCAACACAGACCCTCTTCAACAAAGAAAAGAGAAACCAATTGACAGAGATACAGAAGATAATCCTGGAACCCTGAGCTTTGAAAGGAAATATAGAGAAGTTGATTAGGCACCAACTAGTGGAAAAATCTGAATGAAAACAGTGAGTACAGAGACTGAGCAGCAGACTATCAGCTACTCTGATGGGACCAACAGCCTGAATATTTCCAGGTGGTGTTGGGACCTGAGAATTGACCTAAAGATCAGCCCTGGTCACCAAGGGCTGCAGGGACAACTGCACTGGTGGCCTGTGCCTAGGTAGGGAAACAGCAAGGAGGGAGACAACCTGAGTTGTGGACTTTCTGCTGTCCGGAAGACGCACCCATTTTGAATGTTTACAAGCAGCAACCATTTTGGATATTTAAATTAACTAAGGGTACAGCCCTTTTGAATGTTTACAAGCAGTGGCCATTTTGAATGTTTACAAGTGGCAGCCATTTTGTATATTTAAAGTGACAGCATTCTCATTCAGATTCCAGGGACCTAAGAATAGGCTCTGTTTGCCAAGGACAGCAGGGATATATGGGAGGCTGACAACGGGAAAGGAGACAGGTGGTGAGTGTGTAAGTGCTGCCAACTAGTGAACAGAGGAGCACAGCACAGTAGCCTGCTTACATAGATAACATACAAAGAAAACAAAAATCATGGGCAAGTCACTCCAACATACAATCACCAATTAAATATAAACACAAAAATGTCACAATGCCTCGGAGACAACAGAACACCACAGTGCACACAAAGAAGCAAGATAAAGCAGGAGAAACAAGGGACTCGGATACAGACCAAAAACACATTCCTAAGGAAGATGCAGCATTGGAACTCCCTGATAAAGAATTCAAAAGAATTATATTTAGGTATCTTCTAGGACAATTTTGAAAGACAATACAAGAACGGAATGACAAAATAAATGAAAAATTAGAAATGATACAAAATCTACAGACAGAATTCCAGAAGATTAATGCAAATTTTCAGAAATGAGTAAGACATGGAATGGGCAAAGGAGTAGAACTATATCAATGGAAGACAGAACTACTGAGATTGAAGGCAAATAACTCAATACTTCTTTAGAAAGTGATCAATCAGAAAAAAAGATCAAAACAAAATGAAGAAAACCTAAGGTTCATGTGGGATACCAGCAAAAGGAATAACCTACATGTAATCAGAATTCCAGAACAGGAAGAGACAAATAAAACCACAGAAAAAATTGTTGAAGATTTGTTGGAAGAGAATTTTTCTGGTATGATGAAAGATGAGAATATATTCATTCAAGAAGTCCAATGAACCCCACACAGAATAGACCCCAAAAGAAAATCACCAAGACATATCATCATCAAATTAACCAAAACCAAAGGCAAAGAAAGAATCCTGAGAGCAGCATGGGAGAAACAAAGATACCTACAAGGGGTGACCAATAAGACTAAGCTTGGATTTCTCGACAGAAACCATGCAGGCAAGAAGACAATAGGATGATATATATAAAACCCTGAAAGAGAAAAATTTATAACCAAGAGTTATGTACCCTGCAAAACTGTCCCTCAAATATGATGGTGAAATTAGGACATTCTCAGATAAGTAGAAATTAACGAAATTTGTTAAAACCAGACCAACCTTACAAGAGATGCTTAAGGGAGTCCTTTGGACAGAGAAGCAACAACAGCAAACAACAACTGACAATTAACACACGATGATATAACCCAGAAACCCACCCAGCTATGGAAGTATCCAAAGTAAATATGCCTACAAGATTTTAAACAGGGAACCAGAGAAATCAATTGGCAAATGAGGACAACTACAAAGCAAAAAGAGGGAAAAAACTGTATAGTAACAGAACTTCTAAATGATAGGGAAGTCAAGACAACTACAAGATAGAATGGACTGTCTAAACTTGGGAAGAAAACTATAAATCACAGGGTAACCTCAAAGAAAAACGATAAACCTTCACATCAAAATCAAAAAGAGGATCAGCACAAATATTTAGCAAATACTAAAATAATAGCAACAAAGGAAGTGATAACACGATTCATAAACAAAACGAGGTCAGCACAGAAAATTACATGGAACAAAGACATCAATACCACGAAAAAGCACATAACAAAAATGACAACAACAAATTCATACTTGTTGATAATTACGTATCTGGCAGGGGACTTATCTCTAAGATTTACAGAAAACTCCAATGCTTCAACAGCAAAAGGATTAACAATCCAATTGAAAAATGGGCAGAAGACACTTCACCAAGGAGGATATTCAGGTGGCCAGCTAATATATAAAGAGATGCTTATGATCATTGGTCATCAGAGAGCTGCAAATCAAAACAACAATGAGATACAATCTCACCCCAGCACTGATGGCAAGGTTAATAAAATAACAAATGCTAGCAGGGATGTGGAGAGATTGGGACTCTCCTACACTGCTGGTGGGACTATAAAGTGATACAACCACTGTGGAAAGCAGTATGGTGTTTCCTCAGAAAGCTGGAATTGGAGATACCATTTGATCCAGCAATCCCATGACTAAGTATATATCCTGGAGAGGTGAGAGCCAGGATAGGAACAGATAAATGCACACCCATGTTCATCACAGCACTATTTACAATAGCACAAAGATGGAAACAACCTATATGCCCATCAATGGAAGAATGGCTGACCAAACTATGGTACATACATGTACTGGAATGCTATGCAGCACTAAAGAATAATGTAGAGTCTGCAAAAC
>NW_006921681.1:610726-624987 GCF_000298275.1 Orycteropus afer afer
GAGGAGTGGCTGGTGGATTTGAACTGCCAGCCTTTTGGTTAGCAGACAAGTGCCTTAGCCACTATGCTACCAGAGCTCTGTGTATTTCACTGTACATAAATTATTTCAATAAAATGCATTTAAAAAAAAAAGAAATCAGATGACATATTACACTGGGCAAATCTGCTGCAAAAGACCTCTCTAAAGTGTTGAAGAGCAAAGATTCACTTTGAAGACTAAGGTGTGACTAACCCAAGCCATAGTATTTTCAGTCGTCTCACATGCATGTGAAAGCTGAACAATGAATAAGGAAGACCAAAGAAAAACTGATGTCTTTGAACTGTGGTGTTGGCAAAGAATATTGAAAACACCATGAACTGCCAGAAGAACAAACAAATCTATCCTGGAAGAAGTGCAGCCAGAATGCTCCTTAGAAGCGAAAATGGCTAGATTTCATCTCCCCTACTTTAGTCATGTGATCAGAAGGGACCAGTCCCTGGAAAAGGACATCATGCTTGGTAAAGTAGAAGGTCAGTGAAAAAGAAGAAGACCCTCAATGAGATGGATTGACCCAGTGGTTATAACGAAGGGCTCAAGCATAGTAAGAACTGTGAGGATGGTACAGGACAGGGCAGTGTTTCATTCTGTTGTAGACAGTGTTGCTATGAGTCAGAATTGACTAACAGCACCTAACAACAACCACAAAAGAGCTTTGTTAACAGTTGCCAGAGCACAGTAGAGGCCCAGCCAAGAGGCCAAGGGCCAAAGAAAGGTGTGCTTATGGGCACAGCCGAGGGGAGGCCGTCCTAACTGAAGAAACGTATTCTGAGTGTTCCTGAACCTGAATTGTAATCTGTTACTTCCCTAATAAACCCCATAATAGGGCGTATTGTCTATGAGTTCTGTGTGGCCATTGCAACGAATTATCAAACCCAGCAGAGAGGTAGAGAGTGCGATGGGAGGGACGGTTGGTGTAAGAATTGGTAGAAAGGTTGGAGGTGGCAGCATGTCTGACCTCCCTCTCATAGGAATCAGCCTTGGGCTGTTAATGTTCTGGATCTTCCTCACCCCTTGTGAAGTTACAGGAGGTCATATGACCCTTTTTGCAATTACACTTCATAGAGAAATACGTATTATGCCAATAATTCATCCTTAAATTGTTCAGGAAAATATATATATACAAATGTGTATATATATATATATACAAAAGTGATAAGGCAAATATGGTAAAAAGTTAATAATTGGGATATCTGGGTAAACAAAATCTTTGCACTGTTCTCACAACTCTTATTAAAGTTTGAAATTAAAAGGCTCAGGAGCTCACTGGAAAGGAATCCCAGTGGCCAGAAAGAGGTCGGTCTTCTTACCTCTGAAGAAAAAACCGCCACAGCCTGAGAAACACGTCAAGTACAAAACCCAAGTACATGATGTGACTCCAAAAAAAAAAAAAATCAATCATTGTTGGAGGTTGCTAGGCCACAATTCATTATTGTGGGGAAAAAAAAAAAAGAGTAAGAACCAAACATCTATCCTGACTTTCTGCATGAAGTGTATTTCAGGGTAGCAAACGCTTTTCTCTTGTTTAGAAAAAGAAGTCACAGCTAGGAAAGATGGGAGGAACAACAACTGGACGTTCTGTTCCCAAGCCCTAATGGAATAACAAGCGTGGGCAGTGGACCCTCAGTGGACTCTTGGTGAAGGACGTGTAAAGCACGTGTCAGGTGATGGCCCGAACTCAGCAGGATGGCTGGCCACTGAGGCCTCTGCAGGTGATCCTGCGGCCAGTCAACACAGAGACTCCAGAAATAGAGTGATGGGGACAGGAATCCTGGCCCAAACACACCAACTGCAGCAAGGCCTGCAGGGAGAGTGAGCATGGAGCAAACAGTGGCTGATGCCAAGGACTGGTTGCTCATTTAGGGAAGTGATGGTAGTTCTGAGGTTAAGAAAAGCCCTTATATGTTAGTGATATATAATTATGGGCCACTTGGTAAGATTGCTAGGATTTGCCTGAAAATTCCAAATTACATTAAGGAAAAAAGCACTAGCTTCTCAAATTTAATCTACAGAGAAAAATAAAGAGCAGATACATTCCTTAGCCTAAAACTACCCCATGGCTCCACATATTACTAAAATAAAGCAAGTTCTCACTGTGCTGGACTTCGTGGCCCCAGAGCCGGCTGGGGCTGCCGTCAGGGCTAGACTCGGAAGCAGAGCTGCAGGGATGCAGCCTTAGACTGGCAGAGGTGGGTGCAGGCAACGTCTGTGTGAGCGAGAGTTGTGGGGTGTTTTGACTTTCAAACCACTGAAAAAAGCACTTTTTCTCAAAATAATTATAATTGCTTCAGAAGTTCTTATAAAATGACAGGGTCCAAGCTCTTGACATCCCAACAGTGAACACTTAGAGATGCAGCCTTTCAGGCACCATCTGCCCTTTAGGAAGGTAATTAAGGACCAAGTCTTATTTCTGGGAAGTGACACGCCCACACAGACCATATTGACTCTGTACCATTCAGTAAGGCTGTGGGCCATGTCCGGAAGTAGCCACATGTTTTGACATGGCTATGCCCCAAGGGCCAGGTGCCTATAGTCTTCAGGGCTATGCTGTCTTGTACCAGAGTGTCAAAGACCTGCAAGGCAGGTGCCAAGAGATGCTTCCACCCCAACCCCACTCACACTCAGGAGACTGTAACAGTGCCTGGGTGAAGCTGTCACCACCACAGCTATGATGAGAAAGAAAAAACCACTTCCAGGTACCTCTCCCCATCCCTGGCTCAAGACCCTTAGCCCCAGGCCCTCCTCTAGGAGAGGCAGACGATGAGAAGCAAGGCAGACAAGGACCCATGGGACAGGTGAGAGGGCATCATGGTCCACTTCTCTCAGTTCCACTCACAAGTCCCCAGGACCATGCAATACCTGAGCTCACTGTCTGCTCCCTCTACCCACCTACCTTAGCATGTTTCGTGCATGCAGCGCTAGACTTCCAGGGAGATTCTGCCTCCACGCCCTGCTCAGGACTCCGTTCAGCATAGGCCTGTGAGAAACCAATCAGCACAAGGTCAAGGGGATGAGTGCTTCTACTTGAAATAATAGCTGCCAGAGCACAGGGTGCTGTGCTGGGCACTGTGCCAAGCAGAGCTGGACTCGGGGGGTGGGTGCAACATCTCATTTACTTCTCCCAATGGCTCTCCAGGACAGTTGCTCTGATTAGCCACCCAGCCCAAGGTCACCTAGCTAATGAAAGGCAGGTCCAACATGCAGCCCAGGTCTGCCCCTGTGTTACATAGCCGCTGTCCAGAAAGGGTACCAAAGGGCCAGTACTGAGATCTGTGAGCCTCTGGGATCCACAAGCCCATCCAAAGTAACAACGATTACCCTGCAGAACCCTTCTCAAGAAGCCAATAGAAAAGGAGACACACATTCTCTAGGCGCCCCCCAAACCTGTGCCCTGCCCCCAGCTTTTATGTGAAACCTCAGAGCCTTTGCCTTTCATGCAGAGAACAACAGCATTAACTGGAGAGTGTAAAATGCTAGAAAATTCCAGTCCATTAGCCCAACTGAGATGTAAGAAAAGGCTCCTTTACCCATTTAGTACAGATCACTAAGAGGAGGTGCCTGATCTGTCCTGACTCCCACTACCTGGGCTGTGTGCACAGAAGGCACCCAATGAGCTCTCACTGAACAAGTGGAACCAACGATAGGTGAGGCCAACCACAGCTACCCCAGGCACTTCTGGGAAGAAAATAGCAAGCAATACAAAGGGTCTCAGTGTCCCACCCTTGCTTGGCCAGCTGGAACTCGTCCCAGGGCACTTGGTGACAAGCCCCCTGACATGTGGGAGAAGAGTAACCCCACCTGTGTCATAGCCGGCTGGCCAACAGAGAAAGTCTGGTACTTGAAGGGGATGTGGGCAATCTCCTTGGGGCGCAGGTACAGCTGAGGGGCCAGGCTGCCACCACGCAGATGGAACATGTCCTCTTCCACTGGCGTGAGCAGGCCAGCTGCATCTTTAAAGTGCCGCCACTCCCTGCTGTCCAGGATGATGCTGGAGGGAGGGGGGAGACTGAGCTTGAGGCATAAATACTCTTCCCGAGCCAGTCCCACGCAAGGAGATAATACCCTACTCACCAAGGCATGACCTCAGAGCAGTGAAAACCAGGTGCCATCAAGTCCCGACTCACAGCGACCCCATGGGGGTCAGAGTACAACTGTGCTCTGTAGGGTTTTCAATGGATGATTTTTTTGGAAGTAGATCACCAGGCCTTTCTTCCAAGGTACCTTTGAGTAGACTTGAACTGCCAACCTTTCCGTTAGCAGCCAGGTATGTTAACTGTTTATACCACCCAGGGACTAGAGCAGTAATAGAAAGCCTAAATCAGGCTGGCCTAAGAGATACGGGAACCAGCTCAGCCAGAAATTCAGTCAGCCCATAGCACAAAGCCACCTCCACCGGAGTGAGGAAGAGTGGCTCATGCCCACCTGAGTTCGGGACTGTCGATCTCAATGGTCACCGTGTGCTGCATGTTGTGAGGGTTCTTAAGAGCGAACTCAAAGAACTCAGCAGTGCCCAGCGAGGCATAGAGTGTGTGCTGGGTGGTGATGGCCAGGCTCAGCAGGTTGGAAATGCCTTCAGCCTTTGTGCGCTCACGGTAGGCCTCTATGACCTGCAGGTCCCGTGAGTGCTGTGCGCGGATACTCTGCTGAGCCTGTGGGGCAGGGGCAGACAAAGGGCTGACCAAGGGCAAGATCGTGGGTGCTATGGGAACCACACCTCCCATTTTCCACCATGTTGTTTGGGGGACTAGTCTAACTAACTCTGGGGGCAGGTCCCACTGGTGGAGCAGCCTCTTGCCCAGGCCTCTCCCCTGCTCATTTCCTTCCATTGGTGTCCTCTCTGTGTGTGGTCCACCCCACGGGAAGGGAGTGCTCCATCTGGCTGCCCAGCCCCCTGGCACACAGCCCTGCCCAACATGCGGCTCTGGTCTGCACAAGGCCCTTCCTCACACTGTGACCCTCACCAGCATACTGCTCCTCCGGCCGCCAAGCTCTCCTCCAGACTCCCGAAGGCGCACAGACCTCATCCTCTCCAGCTTGCGCCTGCGGACAGCATCTGCCTCGTGGCCAGAACTCCGGGGGTTCTGACCCCCTGACTGCATGTGGGTGAACAACATGGCAGCTAGCTCACTGTCTATGTTAGCCAGCTTCTGAGCCTGGACCACACGTTTCCCTGCTGAAAGGTACAAAGAAAGAGTCCTTCTTGCAGGTCAGAACTGGGTTGTTCTCAGATGCTGGTCAAGAGGCAACTGTCCACGCTGACCTCCACGGGCCCCTCCCTACCAGCCTCTGACATAAGAGCCCTTCAGTCCGGAACTTCAGACACATTCATTAATTCACCACTGGGTGACTTTCTAGGAAAAGAACTCAGATCTCAAGGATCTCATGCTTTTAGGAGTTTCACAGGACCCGCCTGACACCATTACCCAGGGCTACTTCTCTTCGTCAACATGCCCAGTTCCTCCAGGGACAGGGGAGGCATCAATGCACCCATACCCAACGCACCCCAGAATCCTATCCATGCCCTCAAACACCCCCATGTGGGGTATCAAGAGCCCTAAATCCTTGTCAGGAATTGAAGGACCCAAGAGCTATGCCCCCGGCCCATGGTCAGGCCTGATAGAAACAAGCTGGGCCTGGCCCTAGCACTCACTTTGGCCTCTGTGCCTATGGCCCTGCACTCCGGCCCCCAGGGCAACTCCACTGAACCCTGGACATACAAAAAAGCCTTTTATGACATTAAAAGGGGCCTGGTACCAGCAGGCCAAAGGCCAGCCATCCCAGGACACTGCTGCATTTTCTTCCTTGAGACCAGCATGGGACTTATGGCGCCAGTGGCACTGTGCTCAGACAAAGCCACATGCCACAGATGCCACGTCACAGCTGACACATTAGGCCCCAGGATAATCACTTACCCTAGCACATGCAGGAGGGTGTAGGATGCCCAACCTAGGTTTGGGTCTTTCCTGGCCCTTAGGTACCAAATCCCAGTATGGGTCCGGCTCTGGGTCTGACGTTCTCTCATCTGCACCCACAGCCATGTGCTGATGCATCTTTGACCCCTCACTCACCTACCTCTTCCTCAGTTACACTTGAACAAGTGCTATTTCCAGGCTCCCCACCACTACTGTTTTAAAGCTCTTTAACTGCTTTGCTGATGCAACGAATGGGTGAGGCATCTTAAATGGCTGCCCCAGTAAGCATCTTTCCTGTCTCTGGGGCATGGGGTAGTCTAGCATGGAGTCGTCTTGCTGCCTCAGCTGGCAGTCTTGCAGTCAACCCTTCTTGTGCTCTCCTAGTTCCAGGAAACAAGAAAAAATTCTGGATGACAGGATGGGGCTGAACTCACCAAGAGCAGGGAGCCCTAAGCTCTTTCCATCTCACATATTCCTTTAGTCCAGAACCTCACCCAGTGGGTGAGGACTCAGGCTTTGTAACACAGCACCTCCACCTCTGGTTTTGGTCAAAGGAGGGGCCAGAGGGTCAGCCTGGGACTCTAAGCAAATGCTCATGGTTCTGGCTCCCTGTGCTGCCGCCCTGACCTGCTGGGCCCCACAGCTGTGGATTTTACAAATAATCTCTTCTTCTTGGAGTGCTGGGCCACCCCCGACTCCCTCCACCCTGCGGAGAGATATTCCATTCTCTGAGTGGTCAGAGGCCTTGCTCTGGTCAACTGAGACAGAGACACGCTGACCCCAAAGAAGGAAATCCAGGTTCTAGTCCAAGTTCACCACCTCCAACCAGGTAACTGAGCAGGTCAGCTGGCCTCTCTCTGCCTCAGTTTCTTCAGTATTAACATGAGGATGCCGGGCCAGGACAGATTGTGAACCCCCTGGAGAACCTGAACATACAGAGCCCTCCTCCCCAGGAAAATGTGCAAGGGCCTTCAAAGTTCTGCCTGGGGCTTCAAGGGATCCTCAAGTCCTTCTAAGGATACCACATGCCTGGTCACAAGCCCAGAGACAAAAATGGTCCCCAAGGCCCTTCCAGTTCTGCCTCTCTCTCCTGGAGCACACATTAAATATAGCAAAACTGGTGGCCCAACGACACAAGGAAGCTCATGGCAGCTTTGGATTCATACAAGATGATCTGCAGCATTTGGGGAAATGCTATTTAAAGGGCACTTCCCACTTTCAATGAAATGACAAGCATTTCATATTCAAGACTGTGGGGTCATTTTAAGGGGACGGAAACACTCTAGAGCATCCCTGCTGTGGAGAATATGTTCACCAAACCAAGTTCTTCATTTCCCAGACTTAATAATTGCTTTAGTCCTCCTCCTCCCAACATAGGGAGTCTCAAATTAGATTTTAAAAATCAGTCGATGTTTTTCCTGACCTTTCTTCATTTCTTCTTCCCCAGTAGAGGAGCAGCTAACCAAAAACAAATGCCACTTGGAGGATGACAACCTCCCTGTGAAAGCCATGAAGCCATGTTTCCACAGACCCCAGCTAGAGTACTGGGTTTGATCAGTGGGGTGAGTACACATGATCAGCAGGCCAGCAGAAACACTGAGGCAAGGCCCTGGGCCTGGGGCTAGGCGGCCCCATTCTCATCAGAGCTAGAGTGAGGCTGACCCACCCCAACACACACACACCACCTCCTCTCCTCAGCCACCTGCCTGCTCTCCTCTTTCCCACTCAGCTCCCCACTCACGTCTCACGGCCCCCCTTGTAAGGAGACTGCCTCCCGAGAAGCCGCTGGTCCCGTCGTTGGAGATGACCCGGGACCTAGATGGTGGCAATGGGCTGGAATCTTTCATGCTCTCCTCACACGAGTGACCTAAAACACAGCCCAGCATAAACTATTAATACCCCAGGAGAGTCTGATGAAATTAAACTTATCAAGAGAATTTCCCACAGGGGCTCTAGCTCCCAAATGTCCCAGCTGTGCCCTGTGACACACCCGCATCCGTTATCCCACTCTAGTCTGCATTTGTTTGTAACTGAGAGGTGACACGTGGGGCTTATTTTCCTTGGAATGCTTCCATGCGAGCTTTCAGACTCTTGCTTCCTCAGCAGGAGCCCCACTTCCCTGGAATAGATTAGGCCACGTGACACTCAGCACACTCACATCGAGTCTTATTTCCTGCTCGCTGGATCAACCCCGCAGCCTCACGACATGTAATGTTTCCCTCTGACGACCGTATTGTTAGGACAAGGCCTTCATGTGCTTCTATAGGCAAGTGGCTGACTCCAGATACACTGGACAGTAAAAGATGCTCAAGAAATGGATCTTCGCTGGAGCTATTTTCATAAGAGAGACCTTTGAAGAGACGCGATGCTGCTTCACCGCGGATGAATTTGGGGCTGACACGTTTTCCTCAGGCACAGCTGCCAGCAGTGCACCTGCGCACTCAGCCAGAGGACCAGAGCCGAGGGGATGGGCAAGCGAGGGCCCCAGGCAGGCTTCCCCTGCCTCCAAGGAGCCCCTCCCTCTGGACTCACCACTTCTTAGTGTGACTGCACTTCCATCTGGGGTGAGGCAGAGAAGAGCTCACGGAGGCATATTCATTAGGAATGAATGCAGAAGTCCCAAACACAGCGTTCTGCTTACCTAGTGCCTCTGATGAGAATAGACCACAAATGGGATGGCTTGAACAAATAGGAGTTTATTCTCTGACAGTTTAGAGGCTTTAAGTTTGAGTTCAAAGTGCCAGGCTCTAGAGGGTAAATGAAAGCCTCTCAACCTTGGGCTCCAGCTCTGCCTCCTACTCCTGGCCCACTGAAGCTGGAGGCTTTTCTTTACTCAGACAGCTGCTGGCTGCTGAGGCTGACAAGCCCAAGGTTGATAAGTAAAAAGGCACAGCCCTAATGTCACCAAACAACATGGCAGGCCACTAATTGAAGTCCCAAGATTGGCAGAGGATGGCAGGCTGTTGAACAATGACTTGGCTATATGCAGGGTCCAAGCGTGCCAAAAGTCTAGAGACCATTCCCAAAGCTATTTCTTATACACAGGAAGCAGACCACATCCTTAAAGCAGCTACTCAGCTGCTCACAGTAGATTCCACCATGGAGCTGATGACTAGTCTCATCATGGGGAATATTACATCCAGCTGCCCAGCCTCAACCAGGCCCAGCCAAGCTGACACACAAACTTAACTACCACACACAGCATGAGAGCACTGTTCATGCCCCACTCCCAAAAAGATGGTGCTGAGTACTTACTTATGGGGTGGGGGCATCCTGGCAATCTTCCTGAGAGCTGACAGAAGCAGGAGCCCCTTTCCTGGGTTCCAGTTCAGCCCCTCCGGCTCCCTTCCCCTCCCCCTTCCCTCCCCTCCCCCTTTCCCTCTTCCCTTAGAGAGGAGGGAGTGACTCTCTGCTCAGCTCAGCTCAGCACCTTCTCTTCCTCTTCAGGTCCACCTGCCTGCCCTTGGCCACATAGGAAACTCTGTGTGGCAGGCTCAATGAGTGCTGGGGAGGCTGCGTTTTCAAGGAGAAGCTTGGTACTGGGCACACAGCTCTAGCCAGTGTCCCAACAGTGGCATCTCCTCTCCCTCCTGTTCTCTGTGGAACTCTGGGTCAGTTTTGAAACATGTCAGGGTGGCAGCACTGACGCCTTCGCTCCCCTGCCACGTGCCTCAGATGCCTACACACGCTTCCAGTGTCGGGGCCGCAGGAAATGGTACCTACGTGCCATTTCCCCCTCTCCCAGCTCTGCTGCCCCCACCCCCACTGTGCTGGCTTCTGGGATAGAGAAGAGCTGTCCTCAGCTTTGTCACTGCTGCTTCCTCCATAAGAACCACCAGGAATCCTCTGCTGCACTAATCACCCTCTCTCCTCTGCTTTTATGCTCTGTTCTGGGGCTTCCCATCCTGCCCTTCCAAGTAGACCATAAAGCTTTATAATTAGGCCAAAACACATTTTCTCACCTCTGTGAGGCCATTTGGCCCTGACAGAAGTTCATCATCAAAGGGCTGTGATCCTATCTCAAAGACACCAACCCTGGGTGGCAGCTCCCCTTGCACAAACAGCTGTCTACCTCTCAAGGCCTGTTTATCCTCTAAGTCAAAGAAGAACAGGTGCTGGAGCATGATGGGAATGTGGACTTGCCTGTTCATCAGCCCACTCATCCATCTCTCCACCGCCAGGTGAGTCCCAGCAAACATTACAAGGAGGAGGAAACAGCAGCCTCAAGAGAGCCTCAGATGTGCAAGGGGCAGCAGGGGCACAAGCCAGGTATCACAGGGACAGAGGGCCAGGTGGGGCAGGGACAGAAGGCACTGACCCTCACAGCCTTCCCCCTGGACCCACAATCCCAGGCAGTTCAGGTGCTTTGATCTCTGTGCTGCTCCTTCCCACAGAAATCCACAGCAGGGTGGTGGCTCGGGCCAGCAAGTGTTGGTGAGCTTTGTCCCAACCAACACCAAGAAGGAGTGAGCCACCCAGTCACCTGGAAGGTGTTGCCAACATAGGGCCCCCGTGTGCGCCCTCAGGCAGCAATGGGGTTCATTCCACCCTGAGGAAGACCTGGGGTCCTTCCATTGCTTTCTTGGCCACCCTTACCCGATAAGGTCAGACAGCTCAGGGCCGGTGGGCAGCATTGCTGGAGCTCTGACCCTCCAGGGCACTCACAGTCATCATTCTCAGCGTGTGTGTGGCCAGCCCATCATGAGCTCACGACATGAACAGAAGAAGGGCACTGAGGGCTGAATCATGACCACCTCTGACCGGAGTTACACAGAACGCACTGATTTCTTATATGATAGCAATGCCCTGGGTTGACATGTGGAGCATGTACGTGCTCACACAGGACAGTACAGGGGGAGGAGGGCCTGCACATTGCCAGGCACTGTCTACAATCATGAACTGGTACAGGATCCCCTCCCACTCACTGCACAGAAGTTACACCTGGACTCCCCTATGCTGCAGGAGTGGGAATGGTTTCAAGCAGGCTCAGTTCCAATGACAACCCTGCTGCTGCCCACACTCTCTGCAGGAGCCTGCCAAGTGTCTGTCCAAGTCCTTCAGCACACGGTTCTCCATGTCATGTGTGGTTTGCCAATGTGCATACCCTGAGAATGTGAACCCCAAGACCCTGGAACAGCACCTGACGTGGCAGCCAGGGCAGCCCCTGCATCCTTGGGACAGTCTCTCCAGGGTACTGCAGAAGATAAGTGACAACCGTTGCCCTGTTTCACAACCACGGTCCTGGGATAACAGAAAATAACATGGTCCCAGCAATCTCTATGCAACAAGAGACAACAGACAGACACTTGCAAAGTGGCAGTTTAGAAACTCAAAGATGCTGAACAAGATGAGAACCCACCCATCCACGGCCCCCACCCTCTGTGAAGATCAGTAGGGTAGCTGGTAGGGAGCTGGCCATCATTGTAGTGATGCTGTCTGCAGCACGCTTCCATTTTGGTCTCAAATGTGACCTCCAGGTAAAGGCATGGGAATGCTGTCCAGGCCGAGGCCGGGAGCCCAGGATACAGCCCTGGCTTTGATTCCTTCTCTGCCATCCTGGAGACTTACACAGTCATCATCCAATTTGCTGGTGAGCTCTTGCTGCTCAATGCATAATGACTGATTTTATAAAGAAATAAAGGCCACGACACTTCTTTCTTCCCTCCAAAAATGCTTAGTTTACCAAGGAAATCAAAGCGCACTGCACTGACATGAAGTGTGCTGCGTCCGGCGTCTGTCCTTGGCTAATCTCCTTCCGCAGGGCTGCAGCATAGCCTCTCCAGCTGGGTATCACCAACTCTCTTCCCCAAGAGCTTATCTCTCTCTTGCAGGCAAAGTATGAAAATGACAATTTAAGATAGCATATAATGGAGCTAATCTTTCTTCTGCAGATAAGATTTCAGAACCTGGAGTCACTGCACATTTGTGGGCTGCTGAATTAAATATAAAAATACCCAGCACAGTCTAGGAAGCAGAATGCCCCTTGCAACGCCAGGCCCGCCGCCATCAGTGCTTTTGAATAATGTCCACTGCTCACATGTGGCTCATTCATTTCTCCAGGACCTAATTGAGTTTTGCTGTTTCTGTATTGTCTACCTTCAAAGCTGGCTCAGATTTTACATCTGTAAACAAGCAGACAGACACCCAGACCTAACGAGCTGTGTGCTCACGGCTCTTGGGCTACGGCTGCGCCACGGGCCTCGTTGATCAGCACAGGCAGAGGGGGCCCATGGGGCTTGAGGGTTTAGAATCAGGCTGGGTTTTATAGAATGGAAAATTCCCTAATAAAACGACAGAGCAGTCTGAGTCCCATCCAGACACAGCTCCAGAAACCTCAAGCAGCTTGGTTTTGTTGTACTTTCAGTGTTGCCAAGAAAAACCCCAATCTTTCCAGAGTCCCCCAAGGGAGGTCCAGTAGTTTGTTATTGGCCCCACAGGGTCCCTGTTGATCCCATGGCCTCAGGCTGCAGAGCAGGCAAGCCTGGCCCTACATCCTTTGGCCTACTGGCCTCATCACCAGCCCCTGTCATGTTGTGGGACTTGGTCAGAGCCTCTGGGACATCCCAGGCAGGCCCATCCTGAGCCATATGCAGTCTGCCCTGCCTGCCCTCCACACCCAGGCCATGGGATGACAAAAGTCAGGGCTCAGCATTGGATGAGCAGCCAAACTTGGTATGCGTTTTCTTGGCTCTCTTGTTCCCAAGTATGCAAAATATTTAGGAGCACTTCTCTTCTCTCTCCATTTCAATGAGTGGTGCTGTGGGCTGGTACTCCAAATGAACATCTCCCTTGGAACCTGTTCGCTTTGTTTAGGGCTATCACAGACAGGCACTGTGAAAAGCACCAAGAAACAAAGCATGAGTAAGACCAAGTCCACTACTGCTTTTAAATCCTAAATAAGCTAGGAACCCCAACACTCAGTGCCCAATCAGACTCTCAGAGGCCAAGGTCAGGCTCTCAGGGGCCAAGGTCAGACTCAGTGACTGAGGTCAAGCTCTGGGAAACCAAGGTCAGACTCTAAGGGGTCAGAGTCAGACTCTCAGAGGCCAAGGTCAGACTCCTAGGAGCTGAAGTCAAACTCTTAGCAGCCAAAGTCAGACTCCCAGGAGCCAGGCTAACAGGAATCCCACTAAATTCCTACTAAGTGTATGAGAACATGCTCAGGAAGTGGCTACTCCTGAGGAAGTTGACACTCTGGCAGGAGAGATGAGACGTCACCCAGGAAACAATACAGGACCAGAAGGATGCTAGGCTCTTACCTATATTGGCCAAGGTCAGGTGCAGCCGGCCCTTCATCACTGTGTGGACGCCAATGGGCTTGACACTGCCAAACTGGGTCATGTCTCCACTGACCACCACCATGTCCTGTTCATATTCCGTTGCCACCACCTCAAGTTCATGCAAGACCTGGACAGCCGGCCGCCCTTGGCGGAGGAGATGCTGTAAAAAACATGTGTTCAGAAGCCAGAGCTAGGCTCTGGCCCATGTCCAGGTGCCACTGTAGTTGTGACAAAGCTCCCCACCCACAAAGAAGGCCACTGAGGATGATAGGACAGTGTGGGAAAGGACAAGAACCCAAAAAGCACATAAATTTGTACATCAGGCAAAAGCCTCACTACTTTTAAGAATATGAGCCCCTTCCCTTTGCAAACAGGAACCAGACAAGGATGCCCTCTATCACCACTTCTATTCAACATTGTACTGGAAGTCCTACCCAGGGCAATAAGGCAAGAAAGGGAAATCAAAGGCATCCAAATTGGTAAGGAAGAAGTCAAACTATCCCTATTTGCCAATGATATGATCCTATACCTAGAAAACCCAAGAGACTCAGTCAAAAATCTACTGGAACTAATTGAGAGATTTAGCATCGTGGCAGGATACAAGATCAACACCCAAAAATCAGTGGTTTCCTCTACACCAGCAAAGAGATTGCTGAGAAAGAAATAAGGAAATCAATACCATTTATAACAGCTACCAAAAAAATAAAATACTTGGGAATAAATTTTACCAGGGACACAAAAGAAAACTATAAAAAACTACTGCAAGAAACCATAAGAGATTTACATAAATGGAAGAATATCCCATGCTCGTGGATAGGAAGATTGAACATTGTGAAAATGTCAGTTCTACCCAAAGCAATCTATACACTCGATACAATCCCACTCCAGATCCCATCAACATTCATTGTTGTTGTTGTTATGTGCCATCGAGTCGGGCTCGACTCATAGCGACCCCTTCTTGGGTTTCCGAGGCAGTATCACTACAGAAGTAGATTGCCCCATCTTCCTTCCGAGGAGTGGCTGGTGGGTTTGA
>NW_006921681.1:625622-638571 GCF_000298275.1 Orycteropus afer afer
TAAAAATTAAATTTTATGTGCTTCCCAAGACTTCTCCAAAAGAGTCAAAAGAGAACCTACAGATTGGGAAAAAATATTTGGCAATAACATATCTGACAAGGGACTTATCTCTAGAATTTATGGAAAACTCCAACACCTCAATTAACAAAAAGACAAACAATCCAATTAAAAAATGGGCAGAAGACACGAATAGACACTTCACTAAGGAGGATATTCAGGCAGCCAACAAACATATGAAGAAATGCTCACAATCATTAGCCATTAAAGAGATGCAAATCAAAACAACAATGAGATACTATCTTGCCCCAACACTAGCAGCAAAGTTCAACAAGACAGAAAATAGCAAATGTTGGCAAGGATGCAGAGAGACTGGGACTCTCAAACACTGCTGGTGGGACCGTAAGTTGGTACAACGACTGTGGAAAGCAGTATGGTGATTCCTTAGAAAGCTGGAAATAGAAATACCATTTGATCCAACCATTCCATTACTAGGTATCTATCCTAAAGAAGTGAGAGCCATGACAAGAAAAGACATATGCACACCCATCTTCACCACAGCACTATTTGTTGTTGTTGTCACTGTTATGAGCCATCGAGTAATATCCGACTCATAGCGACCCCTCCTTGGGTTTCTGAGGCGGTATCACTATGGAAGCAGATTGCTCAACCTTCCTTCCAAGGAGTGACTGGTGGGTTTGAACTGCGAGCCTTCTAGTTAGCAGTCAAGTGCCTTAGGCACTACGTTACCAGAGCTTCTACAGCACTATTTACAACAGCAAAAAGATGGAAACAACCTAAGTGTCCATCAACTGAGGAATGGATAACCAAACTATGGTACGGACATACACACATGGAAAACTATGCAACCCTAAAGAATAACATAGAATGTGCAAAACACTACATGACGTGGATGAACTTGGAGGACATTATGCTGAATGAAATGAGTCAATCACAGAAGGACAAATATTGTATTAGTCCGTTATTGTGAAAGTCAAGGAAAGGTTTATCTATGGAAGGAAATTTTCTTTATTGGTTACCAGGGATGGGAGGGGAGGGGAGGGAACGCTGTTAGGTAGGTAGAGTTAAGTATTGATTTGGATGAAGAGAAGGGCAATGTACCAAATGTGAGTGATTAACATGGTGGCATTGAGGAAGAGGAAGACAAAGAGAGGTACATGGGAGATGTAGACAACAAAGATGAACCCTTTTGCACATACAATACTGCACTGTCATTGAAGGCAAACATGGGTATACAGGTAGAAAGATGGGTGGACAGGATTAACTGTTAGGTATGTCTATGCAGTGGAGAGTATACCCAAGACCATGTATAGGGTTGGGTATTTGTATGTTCTGTAAGAATTCCCAGGGGTATAGTAGAGCTGACAAGGGACAAGGTTGTAGTCATTTCTTGGTCACAAGCCAGCTACCCACAGGGACTGAGTAGTTGAACCTGTGGGCTCAGGACCATAGTCACAGGGGACATCAAGCTCAATTGGCATAACACACTACTCAAAACATTGTTCCACCTCACTTTGGCAAATAGCAACTGGGATCTTAAAAGCTTACAAGCAGCCATCTAGATGCAACAATGGGTCTCTTCTCATCCAGAGCAAAGAAGAATGAAGAAAACCAATGATTCATGGAAACAATCAGTCCTAGTGACTGGTACACCATGCAATCATCAGCCTATACGACTATGATACCAGGAAGAACTAGATGGTGCCCGGCTACCAATGTCAACCACTCGGAGAGGGATCTATGTAGGAGATCCTGGATAGAGAGGGAGAACAATGTGGAACAAAACTCAAAATCATTTGGAAAGAAAAAAAAGGATGTGGGGGGGGACCAGGTTTGCTGGTCTAATACAGCCTGATGGAACCACTGAGTCTATGGCCCCTAGCTGCCCTTCAGGTTAAGAATTGAAGCTACACCTGTGGCTTCCAGCCAAACAAAAGACAGGCATATGAGTTGAACATTTACCAGAGGTAGATACACTCCTTGGAGAGAACAAACATGGGAGAAAGAAGGGCTGTTTATGCACAAGAAGACAGCTCAGAGGGCAGGGGTGCATGGAGAGATGGACACAGGGAAGAGGTAACTATTGGGAGGAAGTAGGAGGGGAACTGTTGCATTGTGGTAAATTGTAGTCAGTGTGATGAGACAAAGTGTATGTGAACTGCTGTATGAGAAGTGAATTTGCTCTGTAAACACACACCCAAATCACAATTTAAAAAAAAGAATATGAGCCCTTCAGATTACAGACTTTTTCATGAATCTTTAATAAGATGCAATCAGAGTGACCAATGAAGAAGCCCTGCTGGGCACTGGGAGCACAGGTGCACAGCAGGTGCTCCCCAGGAGCCACCCTTCCAGGACAGAACGTGAGCAAATCCAGGCCATCCAGGTCTGGGACAATATGTGTGTCCCAGGGGACCTGCAGGAGGGAACACTGAAAAGATCTCCAGGTCTGGGGCAGTGTGAGTGCTGCCAGGGAACCTTCAGGGGAGAACATGAGCAGACCTGGGTCTGAGGCAGCCCCAGAGGGCCTACGAAAGCTCTCAGAATGGAGATGAGTCTATAAGGCAGGGGGACGGGGGTTGGATCATGGGGCAGGCCAAGGCCAAGAGCTAGGGCCCAATGAGATGAAGAGTAGTGGGCTCCCATGTAGCTAAGAGATAGGCCTACAGGGCAGAAGAGGGGCAGAGGGAAGCAGCAAGGAGATGAGATGAGCGTGGTACGGAGACTGGAGAGTGAGGATGTCCACGTTGGACGATGGTTCAGAGTTCAGTGGGCCCATGAGAGCTATCAGGTTAAAAAACTTCTTCATGAGCTAAGAAGGCCACATTGGGGACACACAGTCCTTGCCTTGGACCCAGACCCACCAAATTGATTCTGGCCTCAGGGTTGTTCTCCCTGGTACATGGGGTCTCTCAAGTCACCAGGGGTTTGCCTGCTTGTCACCTCCTCAGAGAGGACTTCCATGCCCACTTGAGCTAAAATACAACCAATACGGCCTACCTCACCCTGTCTTGATTTCATGCACAGTATGACTAATGGATGAATGACCTGAGTGATTGACCAAAAGAAATGCCTGACAGCTGGAGGGAGGGACACTGCCAGAGGACAGAGTACGGAGTCAAAGCCACTTCACCAGAGAGCTGCTCAGTGGTGTACAGCACTGGGAAGAGGGTGTGTGATGCATGCAAAGAATTACTGAAGAGGCACAGACTAAAGCAGCCACCTGCCCTCAAGGGGCTGCAAGCAGCCTGAAGACAGGAACCTTTCCCTCCACAAGTCATTATAACGGTCCATCAGGTGCTGCCAGGCCCTGAGGACAGTGCAGGTGATAGGCCCAGCAAGGTCTCTACTCTCAGGGACTAGTGAGCTAGAAGGGGAGAGAAAGGGAATGAACCTCTAGCAGCAGACAGACACTCATCAGGATAGCTGGGCAATAATGATGAAGGCCAGGGCCTGGCCAGCAGCAGAAACTCAGGAAGGTTCCCTGGGGCACTGACCACTGGCCAAGGCCTGAGTCATCGGTTGGGAGCCAACGTGAGGAGGCAGGGGAAGAGCAACAGGACAAAGGCCCCAACACCAGGGTCAATGACTTGAAACAGGGAGCTGATCCCAGGCTGGTCAGAGCAGGTGAGGATGGTAAAAGCCAACATCCAGGACACCATCAGGAGGACATTAGGAACATGTGGTCTTTCTGCTAATCAAACACAATCCCTAAATCCTCTGCCTGAGCCCAACACTTGGAGGTCTGCCTGGGGGACAGTGATGTCACAGCAGCCATGGACTACAGGCTAGGCTGGGATACTACTTAGCTGGGGGCCATTAGAGATCACTCACCCTCTCTGGACACAGGTAATTTTTTCTCACAGAAGCATGGGGCAAGATAATCACAAACCTTCTTCCAGAGAGGTGTCCAAAGGCCCCAGCCCTGTTGCCCATGCAGCACTCCCACTATAGAGGGTAGTCAAAATGGTCTCCGGGTGGCATGCTCACACCTGTCCATTCTTTCATGGGTCTGGGGACTTCTAGTCCCTTCAGATTCTGCTATGAAGAAGTGACCACTCAATTGCATACATATTTATAGTCAAAGGCACCCCAGTGGCTGGGATATGGGAAGATGCCTTTGGAGAACAGCCAATATGAAAGAAACAACTTTCAGCCTAACCAGGAAGCAAAGAAATGTAAATGAAAACCAGGTATCATATCTCACTTATTACAACTGCAAATGTTTTTTAAAAAGCTGTGTTCTGGTTATCTAGTGCTGCTCTAACAGAAATACCACAAATGGGATGGCTTGAACAAACAGGAGTTTATTCTCTTATAGTTCAGGAGGCTAGAAGTTCAAATTCCAAGTGTCAGGCTCTAGGGGCTGGGTGAGAAAGCCCCTCAACCTTGGGCTTCAGCTCTGCCTCTTGCTCCTGGCCCACTGAAGCTAGAGGCATCTCTTTACTCAGGCAGCTACTGGCTGCTGAGGTCAAAAAGCCCAAGGTCAACAAATACAATGGCACAGTCCCGAAGTTACCAAACCACATGGCAGGCCATTGATTCAAGTCCATTGAAAGTCCCAGGATCAGCAAAGCATGGCAGGCTGCTGAACAACGACATGGCTACATGCAGAGTCCAAGTGTACCATATGCTACAGACTATCCCCAAGGTTTCTTCTTATATACAGGAAGCAGACTACAGCCCTAAGGCAGCTACCCAGCTGCTGACAGTAGATTTCACCACGGAGTTGATTACCAGTCTCATCATGGGGAATACTACAGCCAGCTGCCCAGCCACTCAACCAGGCCCAGCTGAGTTGACACACAAACTTAACTACCACAGGGTGATACCCCATCAAACAAGAAAGTGAAATGTGCAGGTACCTCGCCTCTACCAGGAAGGACAAGCATGGTCAGCCCTGTCGGGATCAGTGCCTTGATCTCTCTGGCACAGTAGAAGCATTCACATCTGCATCCTCTGACTCAGAATCCCCTTCTCATGTAGGGAGAGCACAGGGTGAAAAGCGGAAGTTTTAGAGTCAGGGCTGGGTTAAAAACCAAGTTCTTATCACAACCTCCACTGAAAAGGAGATTATTTAATTATTTAATTATTTAATGCTATCACCTCATGCTGTTGTTGCTAGTGTCCTCAAGTTGGTTCTAACTCACAGAAACCCCATGCGCAATAGAACAAAATGCTGTCCTGTCTTGCACCATCCTTACAATCACTGCTATGTTTTGAGTCCACTGTTGTCATCACTGTGTCAGTCCATTTCATTGAAGGTCTTCCTCTCCTTTGCTGACCTTCCAAGTCTGGTATCATTCTCTAGGGACTTGACCCTCCTGATAAATGTCTAAAGCATATACAACCACGTCTCGCCGTCCTCACTTCTAAGGAGCATTCTGGGTATACTTCTTCCAACACAGATTTGTTCATTCTTCTGGCAGTCCATGTGGTTGTTGTTAGGTACTATCAAGTTGGCAACGACCCTATGCACAACAGAACAAAACACTGCCCAGTCCTGCACTAGCCTCATAATCCCTGCCAGACCTGAGCCTATCGTTGCAGCTACCGTGTCAATCCATCTCATTGAGGGCCTTCCCCTTTTTCATTGTCCCTCCATGTTATCAAGCATGATATCCTTTCCTTCTCCAGAGAATGGTCCCTTCTGACGATATGACCAAAGCAGGTGAGACAAAGTCTGGCCATTCTCGCTTCCAACGTGCATTCTGGCTGCACCTCCCCATGACAGATTTGTTCATTCTTCTGGCAGTCCACAGCACTTCCAGTATTCTTAGCCAACATAACTCAAAAGCATCAGTACTTCTTCAATCTTCCTTATTCATTGTTCAGCTTTCACATGCTGAAAACACCATGAAAACTGAAAACACCATGGCTTGGGTGCTGTACCTTAGTCTTCAAGGAGACATCTTTGTTCTTCAGCACTTTAAAGAGGCTTTTGCAGCAGATTTGCCCAGTGCAATATGGTATCTGATTTCTTGACTGATGCTTCCATAGGTGTCGATTGTGGTACCAAAAAAAAAAAAAAACTACTGCCTTCGAGTCAGATCTGACTCACAGCGACCCCTCCTTGTGTTTCCGAGGTGGTATCACTACAGAAGTAGACTGCCCAAGCTTCCTTCTGAGGAGTGGCTGGTGGGTTTGAACTGTCAGCCTTCTGGTTAGTTGTCAAGTGCCTTAGGCACTGCATCTTTGACAACTTCAATCTTCTCTCCATTTATCATGATGCTGTTTGTTGGTCCAGTTTGTTTTCTTTATGTTGAGGTGTAATCCACACTGAAGACTGTAGTCTTCAATCTTCATCAGTAAGGTTTCAAGTCATCTTCACTTTCAGCAAGCAAGGTTGTTTCATCTGCATATAGCAGGTTGTTAATGACTCTTCCTCCAACCCTTATGCTTCCTTCTTCTGCATACAGTCCAGCTTCTTGGATTATTTGCTCAGCATATAGATTGAATAAATATGGTAAAGGATACAAGCCTCATACACTCCCTTCCTGATTTTAAACCATGCAGTATCCCCTTATTCTCTTCTAATAACAGCCTCTTGGTCTATGTACGGATTCCTCATAAACACAATTAAGTGTTCTAGAATTCCCATTTTTCTCAATGTTATCCATAATTTATCCATAATTTGTTATGATCCGCATACTTGAATGCTTTTGCATAGTCAGTAAAACACAAGTAAACATCTTTCTGGTATTCTTTGCTTTCAGTAAAGATCCATTTGACATCAGCAATGATATCATTAGTTTCACATCCTCTTCTGAATCCAGCTTGCATTTCTGCAATTTCCCTGTTGATATATTGCTTCAACCACTTTTGAATTATCTTCAGCAAGATTTTACTTGCATGTGGTATTAATGATATTGTTTGATAATTTCCACATTCTGTGGGATCACCTTTCTTTGGGATGGGTACAAATATGGATCTCTTCCAGTCAGTTGGCCAGGAAATTGTTTCCTAATTTCTTGGCAGAGAGTGAGTTCTTCCAGTGTTGCATCCATTTGTTGAAACATTTCAAGTGGTATTCTGTCAATTCCTAGAGCCATGTTTTATGGTGGCAGCTTCAGTGAAACTTGGACTTCTTCCTTCAATATCATCAGTTCCTGATCATATGGCACTTCCTAAAATGGTTGAACATTGACCAGTTCTTTTTGGTACAGTGACTCTGTATTCCTTCCATCTTCTTTTGATGCTTCCTACATTGCCAATATTTTTCCCACAGAGTCCTTCAATAGTACAACTTGAGGCTTAAATTTTTTTCTTCAGTTCTTTCAGCTTGAGAAAAGCTGAGTATACGCTTCCTTTTTGGTTTTCTAACTACAGGTCTTTCATTATAATACTGTACTTTGTCTTCTCAAATTGCCCTTTGAAGCCTACTGTTCAGCTTTTTTATTTCATCCTTTCCTCCATTTGCTTTAGCTACTCCACATTCAAGAGCAAGTTTCTGAGTCTCTTCTAGCATCCTTTTGGTCTTTTCTTTCTTTCCCATCTTTTTAATGACCTTTTTGTCCTCTTCGTATATAAAGATCTATATCCTAGGCATTACTGATTTGAAATGGGCTTGTATTGGCCATTTTGAATTGGTCAACGATATGGTCTACTCTGCTGAGAATGACAAATTGAAAAAGAATGGCATTGCATTTGTCATTAAAAAGAACATTTCAAGATCTATCCTGAAATACAACACTGTCAGTGATAGGATAATATCCACATGCCTACAAGGAAGATCAATTAATATAACTATTACTCAAAATGACACAATAACTACTAAAGCCAAAAATGAAGAAATTGAAGATTATAACCAATTTCTGAGTCTGAAATCGATCAAATATGTGATCAGAACGCATTGATAATTACTGGTGATTAGAATATGAAAGTTGGAAACAAAGGAGAAGGATCAGTAGTTGAAAAATATGGTCTTGGTGATAGAAATGATGCAGTAGATCGCAGGGTAGAGTTTTGCTAGACTACAACTTAATCACTGCAAATACCTTTTTCAATGACATAAACAGAGACTACATACATGGATCTTACCAGATGGAATACACAGGAAACAAATCAACTACATCTGTGGAAAGAGATGACAGCGAACTCAGTATCATCAGTCAGAACAAGGGCAGGGCCTGATGGTAGAAGAGACCATCAACTGTTCATACACAAGTTCAACTGAAGCTCAAGAAAATCAAAAGCAATCCATGAGAGCCAAAGTATGACCTTGAGTATATCCCACCTGAATTTAAAGACCATCTCAAGAACAGATTTGGCACACTGAATGCTAATAACTGAAGAACAGATGAGTTATGGGAGGACATCATACATGAAGAAAGCAAAAGGTCATTAAAATTACCTTACAGACCTGAGGTAAGGACTGCACAAATGAAGCAAAAGAGCAATGATTCATCACAATTATTGTTCTTACTGTTATAATACTAGCATCATCATTGTCCTCAGGGAAGAAGCTAAAAGGTATATGGCAAAGATTTATTTAACTTCAAGATGTTCAATGCAATGCTTTCCATAGGGAAAAATTACTGAAATGCCCAATGACAGGCAGTAGATAAAATATATTATAATGTATCCATGCTCTGCAGCAAATAAGTATATCAAAGGGTAAACAGCATTCTATCTACTTCAGAACCTAGAGCTACTGGTGATTCTCTTTTATCTGAATTTTCCACCTTTTCTACATAAGTTTTAAAGTTAAAAGTTTTGTTTTCAAAAAGTAAGGTTTAGCTTTAATTTTTCAAATTCTGTGTCAATAAGCATCGAGCAGTGTTTGTTTAAGCAGTTCTTCATTTAAGAGGAAATAGATAACTTCTATCTCTCAATATGAAAGCAAACAAAGGAGGTGGAAGCTTGGCTGCAGACATGAAGGAACACTGTGGTTCCCTGACACTCCAGAACAGGGACCCCTCTCTGCACCACCCCCTACACACACGCACACTGAGCACCAGGCAGCATGGCCTCAGGCATTCATTCATTCATTCACTCATCTGTCTCTTGTGCTCTCCCCACTGTGGGTTAGGGTTAGAGACACAGCAGTGGTTAAAATCCCTTCCCTGCAAGGTGGAAGGCAGACACGAATGATGACCCCAAGGACCTTTGCCATATGCAAGCTGTGAAACAAGGGAAACAGGATTTGTCAACACCTACCAAATCCTTACTGTGGGCCTCCTACTGCTCTGAGCACCTCACTGCTACCTGGACTCCTCACACTCAGCTGTGGGGCAGGGACAGCACGTCCTCACTTCATAGAGGAAGGTACTGAGGCCCAGAGAAGGTAAGGACCAGAGGGCTGGAGGAAGGGACGAAGGAGCTAACACAGCCCAGGTAGAAAGAGCCCCCATACAAACCCAGCACAGTGAGGGTCCAGGGTCCAGGAGCAGGAGGAAAGGTCACCCAGGAGGTAACAGGAGGTAGGGGATTGAGTCTGGCCTCAATAACCACACCAGCTGCTGCTGTGGAGGAGGGACTGAGGAGTAGGGATTTGGGGGTCGGGGGGATCAAGCACGGGGCAAAGTAGCTATGCAGACTGAAGGAAGGTGGAGGAGTCTGAGATGTTCAAGAGTCACAATTATGCTGCTGTGTCCTCTCTCCCACTTCCCCCACCATGGACCAAGAGAATTCTCAAGACATCAAGTAGAAGTGACCCCAGTCCTTGACCCAGGAGTTGCTATGGTCAAATCTATGTTGACCCTCTGGGTACCCTTCATGCAACAGAGAAAGGTAGAGATGAGTGGGCAGATTGAGATCTTAGTATATGAAAGAATGAAAGACAAAGGTTTTGAAAACATAGTGCATGTAACTAGTAACAGGAATAGATGATTTTTTTTTAAGATCTGAATCGCTGCTTCCTTCATTCACTCACTCACTCAATATTCAAGGTGAGCCTCTGACAGGCTGGGCCCTGGCACAATGGTAACTAAGGCCAACCTAGCACCTACCTCCAAGGAATTTAAAAATCTAGTGGCCACTGAGTTGACTGTCCTGGCAACACCACGTGTGTCAGAGTAGAACTGTGCTCACAGGGTTTTCAAAAGCTAATCTTTCAGATAGATGACTAGGCCTTTCTTCCAAGGTACTTCTGGGTGGACTTGAACCTCCAGCTTCAGGTTAGCAGTTGACTACATTCACTGTTTGCACCATTCATGGACTTCCCTGGGAGTTTAGGCCATCACATTCCAATGAGTGGACAATGACATTATTGGGAGTTTGTTGAAGAAACTGATAAATGACTAGGTCTTAAGGGCTCACCAAGGTTTGTTTATTTATTTGTTTGTTTGTTTATTATCTGAGTGGGAGATAGCAACCATTCCCACACAACACAACCATACCTGAGCCTCCTGAATCCCCACTCACTGAGTGAGGGCCACCACTTGCTTTTGCACCAACTGACCAATGACAGACAGTGGCCAATACCAGCTCAACTCACCCTTAACTACTCTTCATGAAAACCAACAGACATCTGTGCACATACTCTTATTCCCTATCACACTCACAAGGAGATAAGTAATAAGTGCCTGAGTGCTTAGAGAAGCACACTACCCTGCTCACACAGATAGATAAAAACAAAATAAATTAAAAAAAAAAATTCTTGGGCAAATCACACCAATATGCAACCACCAATTAAACATAAGTACAACATCACAATGTCTAAGAAATAACTGATCATCCCAATCCACACAAAAAAGCAAGATAAAGTAGTACAAACAAGGGACCAAGACAGAGCCAGAAAACATCCCTGAGGAAGAACAGTATTAGAACTCCCTGATAAGGAATTCAAAAGAATTATATTTAGGCACCTTCAACAATTGAGAAAAAAAGATCAAGGAAAACAGGGACAAAGTTAAGGAAAACACAGACAAAATTCTAGAACAATTTAGGAAAATAATATTAAGAACAAACTAACAAAATAAACAAACAATTAGAAATGATACAAAAACAACAAATAGAAATCCAGATGATTAATACTAGGAGCTCTGGTAGCATAATGGCTAAAGCACTTGACTGCTAACCAGAAGGCTGGTGGTTCAAACCCACCAGCCACTCCTCGGAAGGAAGGTTGGGCAATCCTACTTCCGTAGTGATACTGCCTTGGAAACCCAAGGAGGGGTCGCTATGAGTCGGGGCCGACTCGACGGCACATAACAACAACAACAACAACAACAACAACAACATAACAACAACAACAAGATTTCAGAAATAGCACATTGAATAGGCAAACGAGTAGAATCGAATCAATGGAAGACAGAATTAATAAGACTGAAGACAAATACCTTAATACTACTTTGTTAAAGGATAAATCAGAAAAAAAGATCAACACAAAATGAAGAAAGCTTAAGATTCATGTGGGATACCATCAAGAGGAATAACCTACATGTAACTGGAATTCCAAAATAGGAAGAGGCAAATAAAAACAAAGAAAACTGTCTACGATTGGTTGGAAGAGAATTTCCCTAATACGATGAAAGATGAGAAGAAGTTCAAAGAAGTTGTTCAAGAAGTTCAAAGAACTCCAAACAGGACAGATCCCAAAAGAAAATCACTGAGACATATCATAATCAAACTCACCAAAACCAAAGACAAAGAAAGAATCCTGAAAGCAGCAAGAAATCAACACTAGGAAGACCAACAGAAAAAGAACAAATGCACAGGAACTGAGTAACACCCTCCTTAAAAATGAGTGGGTAGTAGAAGAAATAAAAAAGAAATTTAAAATTTCCTTGAATCAAATGAGAATGAAAACACAACATACCAAAATCTTGGGACACAGCAATAACAGAGATCAGAGGGCAATTTACTTACAAAGAGCAGCCAATAAGACTAAGCTCTGATTTCTTGGTAGAAACAATGCAATGGGATAATATATATATATAACCCTGAAAGAAAAAAAATGCCAACCAAGAATTATATAACCAGCAAAACTATCCCTCCAATTATGTGGTGAAATTAGAACATTTCCAGATAAACAGAAATTAAGGGAATTTGTTAAAACCAGATAAACCTTACAAAAATGCTAAAGAGAATCCTTCAGACAGATAACCAACAACAGGAGACAACAACTGATAATTAACACACATGAAAACATAACCCAGAAACCAACAGAATTATAGATACACAAAGTAAAATAATCTTACAAGACTATAAAAAGGGAACCAGAGACATCAATGGATAAATGAGGACAACTACAAACCAAAAAGAGGGAATAAACAGTGTAGTTATAGAACTTTCCAAATGATAAGGAAGTCAAGATGATTGCAAGATAGAACAAACTGTTCTAAACTTGGAAGGAAATGATAAACCACAGGAGAACCTCAAAGTAAAATAATAAACTCTAACATCAAAATGAGGAGCTCTGGTAGCATAGTGCCTAAGGCACTTGACTGCTAACCAGAAGGCTGGAGATTCAAACCCACCAGCCGCTCCTCGAAAGGAAGATGGGACAATCTACTTCCGTAGTGATACTGCCTCGGAAACCCAAGGAGGGGTCGCTACGAGTCGGGTCCGACTTGATAGCATATAACAACAACAGCATCAAAATAAAAAAGAGGCAAAAATATTTATCAAATACTAAAGCAACAGAAATGAAGGAAATGATAGCAAAATTCATACACAAAATAATCTCAGCACAGAAAATTATATGGAAAAAAAGTAATAACCAACACCAGAAAAAAAAAAAAAACACGTAACAGAATGACATCAATAAATTCATACTGGTCTATAATTACACTGAATATAAATGGATTAAATGCACTACTCAAGAAACAGAGAATTGCAGACTGGATAAGAAAAAATGACCCATCAAAATTCTGTCTTCAAGAGACTCACCTTATAATCCACCACATAAATAAAACAAAGGAGAAGAACCACATGATCATATCAATTGATGCAGAAAAGGCATTTGATAAAATCCAACACCCATTTC
>NW_006921681.1:641101-645280 GCF_000298275.1 Orycteropus afer afer
TTAAGGAAAAGTATTCAAGCAGAAAGAAACATACTCTGAAGGTTACCACGGGTGGGAGGGAAAATTACTAATTAGAAGGTAGACATATATTAACTTGGGTCAAGGGAAAGGCAATGCACAATAAGGGGGAATTCAGCACAAAATGTTCAAAGTAAAGGAAGACACAGAGAGGAACAAAGAGTTAAAGGCAACAAAGGTAAATACTATTGCATTTATAATCCTACCTAAAAATAATGGCAATAATCTATGAGCGGATACACAGATAGACGTGTAAACTCAACAAGTGTGGAAAGACAAATGGGACTACACCCACAATATATATATAGGTGTGAAAAAGGATGTTTCTACATATATATCGATATGTGCTGCAAATATATTCACGAATATAGTACAGCATACACGGGGCAAAGTTATGAAAACTTCTTAGCCATAACCAAATACCTTGAAAGAATGAGTTGCTGGACCTGGGGCAGGACCATAGTCTTGGGGGACATCAAGGTCAGCTGCCTAAATAAGTCGACAAAGTTAATGCTCTACATCCTATTTTGGTGAGTAGCAACGGTCCTAAAATCTTATACATCACCATGTAAGGTGTAACTATTGGTCTTTCCCTGTCCAAAGCAAAGCGGAGTGAAGAAAATCAAAGATACAGGGAAAGAATTTGTCCAAAAGACTAATGGATCATGCAAACCTCCGTTTCCATGACTCTAAGATGAGAAGATCTAGATGATACCCGACTACCACTACCGACCATTCTGAAAATGATCACAATAGAAGGTCTTGGATAGAATGGGAGAAAAATGTGGAACAAAATTCTAATCATTAAAACAACAAACTTACTGGTCTAGTAGAGACTGGTAGAAGCCCCAAAATGATGGCCTTTAGTCACCTTCAAGCCTGGAACTGAACTCACTCTGGCCTCAATTTTCAGCCAAACAATGCGGCTATAAGATGAACAATAACCCTAGTGAAGTATACACTCCTTAGAACAATCAACCATATGAGATCCACCAAAAGAGCAGCATTTTCCCAAGGATAAATCTCAAAATGCAGGAAGGGATGGGAAAAAAGGCGAACGGAAATGTTAAACACAGGCAGAAGTAAGAAGGGTCCTGTTACTTTGTGGCGATTGCAATCAATGTGAGGAAACAAAATGTGTGTTCCAATTTTCTCTGTAATCTTTCACCCAAATCACAATGACAAGTTTTTTTAAAAAAATGGTAGGAGAATGTCTATATATAAGACATTTGACTGCTAACTAGAAGGCTGGAGGTTCAAACCCACCAGCCACTCCTCAGAAGGAAGGTTGAGCAATGTACTTTCATAGTGATACCACCTCAGAGACCCAAGGAGGGGTCGCTCTGAGTTGGATCAGACTCGGCAGTGCATTGCGTTGTGTTGTAAGACAAGGAAGAAGAGAAAAAATGATTTAAGAAACTTCAAAGTAAGTGACTGCTATAGAGAGCAAGTAATGTATAAAATTCTATCTATGGGAATAAAATATAGAAAAGTATTATCAAGAAAAAAAAAAAAAAAAGAGACTCACCTTAAACACACAGACAAGAATAGACTAAAAATCAAAGTGGTACAAAAAGATGTATCAAGTAAATGGCAATCAAAAAAGAGCAGAAGTGGCAATATTGATTTCTGATAAAATAGACTTTAAGACAAAAACCACCATAAGACACAAGGAAGGACATTATAAAATGATTGAAGGAGTAAATGAACAAGAGGACATACCCATAATTAATATTTACACAAAAAAGAGCCCAAAAATACATAAATCAGACTTTAACAAAATTGAAAAGATAAATAGATGACTCCACAGTAATAGTAGGAGACTTTAATACACCACATTCAATGAAACACAGAACTGGAAAGAAATTCAACAAAGATGCAGAAGAACTAAACAATAGGATCAACCAACTTGAACTTATAGCCATCTACATAGCATTTCACTCAAAACACCACAATATGCATTCTTTTCCAGCACACATGGAACATTCTCAAGGACAGACCATAGTTTAGGCCACAAAGTAAGCCTCAATAACTATAAAAACACTGAAATACTGCAAAGCATCTTCTCAGATCACAATGCTACGAAATTAGAAATCAACACTAGGAAGACCAAGAGAAAAAGAACAAATGCATGGGAACTGAATAACACCCTCCTTAAAAACGAATGGGTGATAGAAGAAACAAAAAAGAAATTTAAAATTTCCTTGAATCAAATGAGAATGAAAGCACAACATACCAAAATCTTGGGACACAGCAAAAGCAGTGATCAGCAATTTACAGCAATAGATGCACACATCAAAAAAGAAGAAAGAGCCAAAATCAACACCTTAACCCACTATCTCCAATAATTAGAAAAAGAGCAGCAAAAAAAAAAAAAAAAAAAAGAGTCTACAGTCACCAGAAGTAAAGAAATAATAAAAGATGAGTAGAAATAAATGTGACAGAAAATAGAAAGACAAAAGGAAAAATCAACAAAACTAGCAGTTGGTTCTTCAAAAAGATTAATAAGATTAACACACCACTGGCAAACTTAAAGGAAAAGAAGAAGATGCAAATAACACAAATAAGAAATTAAATGGACAGGGTCACAACAGAACAAATTGAAATAAAAAGGATATCAGGATATTATGAAAAACTGCATTCCAACAAATCTGAAAATCTAGAAAAAACGGACAGATTTCTAGAAATACACCACTTACCTAAAGTAAACTAGCACAGACTGTGGTAAAAAATCTGAACAGACAAATAAAAAAAAGAAGAAATTCAACAGTTCATAAAAAAATTACCAACACGAAAAAGTCCTGATTCAGATGGTTTCATTGGAGAATTCTACCAAACATTCAGAGAACAGCTGACACCAATCCTACTCAAACTATTCCAGAACATATAAAAGGATGGGATCCTCCAAAATTCATTTTATGAAGCAAGCATAACCCTGATACCAAAACCAGGCAAAGACACCATTAGAAAAGAAAACTACAAACCAGTATCACTCATGAATACAAACGTAAAAGTCTTCAATAATATCCTACCAAATAGACTCCAACAACATATCAAAAAATATAATAGATCATAACCAAATGGGATTCATACAGGTATTCAAGGAAGGTTCATTAGAAAAACAATTAGCTTCTTCCATCACATAAGTAAAATAAAAGAATCACATGATCATATCCACATATGCAGAAAAGGTTATTTAATGAAATCTCACACACATTCCTGATTTAAAAAAAAATCTCAGAGAAATAGGAATAGAAGGGAAATTCTTCAACATAATAAAGGGAATATATGCAAAACCAACCGCCAACACCATTCTCTAATGAAGAGAAACTGAAACCATTCCCTTTGAAAACAGGAACTACACAAGGATGCCCTCAATCTCCACTTCTATTCAATACTGTATTAGAAGTCCTAGCCAGTGCAATAAGACAAGAAATGGAAATCAAAGGCATCCAAATTAGGAAATGTTCTGGTTACCCAGTGCCGGTCTGACAAGAAAATACCACAAATGGGATGGCCTTAACTAACAGGAGTTTATTCTCTTACAGTTTGGGAGGCTAAAAGTCCAAGTTCAAAGTCCCAGGCTCTAGGGGCTGTGTGAAAGCCCCTCAATCTTAGGCTTCAGCTCTGCCTCCTGCTCCCAGCCCATTGAAGCTGGAGGCTTTTCTTCACTCAGCTACTGGCTGCTGAGGCTGACAAGCCCAAGGTTGACAAGTAAAAAGGCACAGTCCCAATTTACCAAACAACATGGCAGGTCATTAATTCAAGTCGATTAAAAGTCCCAAGATCAGCAGAGCATGGCAGGCTGCTGAACAATGACTCAGCTATATACAGGGTTCAAGAGTGCTATAAGCTAGAGACCATTCCCAAAGCTGTTTCTTATATACAGGAGACAGATCACATCCCTAAAGCAGCTACTCGCTACTTGTGGTAGGTCACACCATGGAGTTGACTGCCAGTCTCATCATGGGGAATAACTACCACCAGCTGCCCAGCGACTCAACCAGGCCCAGCCAAGGTAACACACAAACTTAACCACAACAGTAAGAAGAAGTAAAACTAACCCTATTTGCAAATGACATGATCCTATATATAGATACATACATACATATATATAAACATAAACATAAACATATACATATACATATATATATATATATA
>NW_006921681.1:650797-652653 GCF_000298275.1 Orycteropus afer afer
TGGTGGAACCCCTGAGGCTATGGCCCCTAGATGCCCTTAAGGTCTGGAATTGAACCCACTCTTGTGGCTTCCAGCCAAACAAAAGACAGGCATATGAGCTGAACATTTATACTAAGTAGATATATTCCTTGGAGAGATCAACCATGGGAGAATAGAACAGCTGTGTATGCACAGGGAGACAGCTTGGGGGGCAGGAGTGCATAGAAGGGAAGGACACAGGGAAGAGGTAATTATGAGGAGGAGGTGGAAGGAGAGCTGTTGCACTGTAGCAAACTGCAGTGAATGTCATGAGACAAAGTGTATGGGAGCTGCTGTATGGAAAATGAATTTTATCTGTAAACTTTCACCCAAATCACAATAAAAATTTAAATAAAAATCCAACTAAAAAATGAGTAGAAGATATGAAGAGACATCTTACCAAAGAAGATATTCAGGTGACCAAAAAACATATGAAGAAATGTTCATGATTATTAGCCATTTGAGAGATGCAAATCAAAACAACAAGATGTCATCTCACCCAGCACTAACAGCAAAGTTCAACAAGACAGAAAATTACAAATGCTGCTAGAAAGGATGTAGAGAGACTGGGACTCTCAAAACTGCTGGTGGGACTATAAAATGATATAACTATTGTGGAAATCAGTATGGAGATTCTTTAAAAAGGTAAAAATAGAAATACCATTTGATCTGGCAATCCTGTTACTAGGCATATATCCTAAAGAAGTGAGAGCCAAGACATGAATAGATATACGCACTCCTATGTTCACTGCAGCACTATTCACAATAGCAAAGAGATGGAAACAACCTAGATGCCCATCAACAGAAGAATGGATAATCAAACTGTGGTACATACACACAATGGAATACTATGCAACACTAAAGAACAACGTAGAATCCATGAAACACCACATGAAGTGGATGAACATGGAAGACATTATGCTGAGTAAAAGAAGCCAATCACAAAAGGACAAATATTGTATAAGTCCACTATTGTAAAAAGTCAAGGAAAGGTTTATATATGGAAGGAATCTTTGTTTATTGGTTACCAGGGATGGGAGGGGAGTGGATGGAAAATTCCTAGATAGGTGTTTTTGTTACTTCATTCTGTTCTAACAGAAAATACCACAAATGGGTGGCTTTAACAAACAGAAGTTTATTCTCTTACAGTTCTGGAGACTAGAAGCCCAAGTTCAAAATGCCAAGCTCTAGGGGTTGGCTAAAAGGCCCTCAATGATCTTGAACTTTAGCTCTGTCTCTTGCTCCCAGCCCACTGGAGCTGAAGGCATCTCTTCACTCAGGCAGCTGCTGACTGCTAACGCTGACAAACCCAAGGTCGGCAGATAAAATGGCACAGTCCCAAAATTATCAAACCACATGGCAGGCCACTAATTCAAGTCCATTCATAGTCCCAAGATCAGCAGAGAACATGGCAGACTGCTGAACAATGACTCAGCTATGTGGAGGATTCAAGAGTGCGAAAAGCTGCAGAGACTTCTCTCAAAAAACTTCTTATATACTGGAAGCAGACCACATCCCTGAGGCAGCTACTCAGCCGCTCCACTAGATTCCACCATGAAGTTGATTACCAATCTCATCATGGAGAATAGCTATATCCAGCTGCCCAACCACTCAAAATCAGACCCAGCCAAGTTGACACACAACCTTAACTACCACCGTAGGTTAAAAAAAATGCACACACACATATATACATACATATATATATATATATATACACATATAAAAAGTAAAGCAAACTCACTGCCATCGAGTCAATTCTGACTCACAGCAACCCCCACTGGGTTTCTGAGGCTATAAATCTTTACAGAAGTAGATCGCCCCATCTTCCTTCCACAGAG
>NW_006921681.1:653742-656892 GCF_000298275.1 Orycteropus afer afer
GATTCATCATTTGTTGGAGTCAACAGCCAGTATACTGCCTGCCAACCTTTAGCTCCGCAGCCCCTGAAGCTGCAAGAGTCGGGAAAAGCCTCCAGCTTGATGTTTGATCCGAGAACTTTGGACTTGCCAGCTTCTATAATAAAGAAGTATCAATGACTCTAAACTTATTGATGAGACATATGCGTGCTACCAGAAGAGTCCAGGACCTTCCCACAGAGCCCACGTGGAGAGAGAAACCTCCCCGAGAGCCAGCGCCTGGAATTCAGACTTCTAGCCTCCAGAAGATATCCGAGTAACCCCAAGGACACTCCAGACCTGGACAACTGAAAAGGTGCGACATTCCCCTTGTTACTCTTATACCCCACACCCGCTTGGTGAACGGAGGAATCAGCCATCTCCCACTCCCACCCACCTTCTGGACTCACAGCAACTCCATCCCACTCTGTGTTCTTGGACAGAGCCTGGGTGCCCTGCCCTGCCCTCCCCCAATTTTTTTTTTCTTTTCTCTTTCTTTTTTTCTAGTTTTTAGCCAGCTTGCTTTTGTCTGTTTTAAAACTACTACTATTCTTAGTACTTTTCTCCTTTTTCCTATTATTCCCCCCAGGTCATAGTTTTCAGCTTTTCCTTTACCCTGTTCCTGGTTGCAAATTTTTTTTTCTTCTTTTTTCTCGTGGTTAACACCATTCCTAGTTATTCTTTTTTCACAATTTTTCTTCATTATTCTCCTTCTTTGACTTTTTTCTCTTATTGCCTTATCCCCAGATATTGCAGGTTTTCTTTTTTTTTCACTGACCTTCTTGTTTGTCCGGAGGGCGCAGCCATTTTGATTGTTTGCACGTGGCAGCCATTTTGGATATTTAAAGTGACCGAGGGCGCAGCCATTTTGGATATTTAAAGTGACCAAAGGTGCAGCCATTTTTAATGTTTACAAGTGGCAACCATTCTGGATTTTAAAGTGATAGCATTCTCATTCAGATTCGAGGGACCTAAGAACAGGCAGCGAGGCAGGAAGCAGGGAAAGGACAGAAAAGGCGAAGGGGACCAGAACAGATTAAGGAGTCAGCTGCAGGGACCCAGGTGAGGAGAGGGAACCCAGGCCACACCCCACAAGGAGCGAGGCAGGAAGGCAGGAAGAGGACAGAAAAGGCAAAGGGGACCAGAACAGATAGATCTAGGATTCAACCGCAGGGAGCTAGGTGAGGAGAGGGAACCCAGGCCACACCCCATAAGCAGGAAGGCAAGAAGCAGGGAGAAGAAAGAAAAGGCAAAGGGGACTGGAACAGATCGAGGAGTTAGCCCCAGGGATCCAGGTAAAGGTGGTTGGAGGGGTTTCCAACAGCTAAGTGTCTGTTGGTTTCTCCTAGTGTGGTGATGTGTATCTTTGAGACTTGAGGCTGTGCCACTGGTGTTTCAAACCCAGTGGGGTGCACCTGTTGCACAGGTATCAGCCCGGCTTGCAGACTGAGACAGACTAGGAAGAAAGAGGAGGCCATCCACTTCTCAAAGAATTGGCCAGGAAAAACTTTATGAAGAGCAGAGAAACACTGTCTGATACATTACTGCGCAAATTTATGAATAATCCAGACACACTGTCCAATACAGAGGAGGTACATGAGTCACATAGCTTAGAAAGCTTTCAAAGCATGACTGGGAAAGAGCTGCATTATCAGAGTAAAATCAGCCTTACTCCTATGGATAAGGTAAAGCTTTCGAGACCTCCAGTTGCTGACATGGCGCCACTCAAATTGAGGAGAAACAGCGGCAAACATCCATTAATAATTGGAACATGGAATGTACAAAGTATGAATCTAGGAAAATTGGAAGTTGTCAAAAATGAAATGGAACACATAAAGATTGATATACTCGGCATTAGTGAGCTGAAACGGACTGGTTTTGGTCATTTTGAATCAGACAACCATATGATCTGCTATGCCGGGAACAACAGTTTAAAGAGGAATGGCGTGGCATTCAACATCACAAAAGATGTTTCAAGATCTGTCCTGAAGTACAATGCTGTCAGTGATAGGATAATATCCATACACCTACAAGGAAGATCCATTCCTTAATACGACTATTATTCAAATTTATGCACCAACCACCAAAGCCAAAGATGAGGAAATTGAGGATTTTTATCAACTTCTGCAGTCTGAAATTGACCGAGCGTGCAATCAAGATGTGTTAATTATCACTGGTGACTGGAATGCAAAAGTTGGAAACGAAGAATCACCAGTAGCTGGAAAATCTAGCCTTCATGACAGAAATGATGCTGGAGATCGCATGATAGAATTTTGCAAGACCAATGACTTATTCGTTGTAAATACCGTTTTTCCAACAACATAAATGGTGGCTATACACGTGGACTTCACCAGATGGAGTACACAGGAATCAGATTGACTGACTCTGTGGCAAGAGGCAATGGAAAAGCTCAATATCTTCAGCCAAAATCAGGCCAGAAGCTGATTATGGAACAGACCATCAACTGCGCATATGCAAGTTCAACCTGAAGTTGAAGACAATTAAAACAAGTCTATGGGAGTCAAAATATGACTTTGAATATATCCCTCCTAAATTTAGAGACCATCTAAAACATAGATTTGATGCACTGAGTCAGATCCAACTCACAGCAACCTCTCATTGTGTTTCCGAGGCAATATCACTATGGAAGTAGACTGCCCAATCTTCCTTCCGAGGAGCAGCTGGTGTGTTTGAACCTCCAGCCTTCTGGTTAGCAGTCAAATGTATTAGGCACTATACCACCAGAGCTCCCCCACTGAACACCAATGACCAAAAACCAGTAGAACTATGGGATGACATCAAGAACGTCATCCATGAAGAAAGCAAGAGGTCATTTAAAAGATGAGACAAGAAGAAAAGACCAAAATGGATGTCAGAAGAGACTCTGAAAATTACCCTTGAGCAGAATAGCTAAAGCAAATGGAAGAAATGACAACATAAAAGAGCTGAACAGAAGATTTCAAAGAGCAGCTCCAGCAGAAAAAGCCAATTACTTTAATGAAATGTGAAAGACTGGAGTTAGAAAACCAAAAGGGAAGAACACACTCAGGATTTCTCAAGCTGAAAGAACTGAGGAAAAAATTTAAGCCTGGAGTTGCAATATTGAAAGATTCTATGGGCAAAATATTGAATGAT
>NW_006921681.1:660837-676012 GCF_000298275.1 Orycteropus afer afer
ATATATATATATATATATATACACACACACACACACATATATACGTATATATACACACACACACACATATATGTTTATACATGAATATATGCATATATGTATATATATAGGGAGAGAGAAACCAGATTATTAGTGGTTACCAGTGGTAGCAGGCAAGGGAAAAGGGGAAGCTTTTGCTTGTGGGCCACTGAGTTTATGCTAATGGTGGTAGAATATTTTGGAAAAAGATAGCAGTTATGGTGGCTCAACATGAAAAATGTCATCAATGTTTCTGAGCTGTAAATGTGGAAGCTGTTATATTGGTGAATGTCTTAGTGTGTATGTTTTCAGTACAGTAAAAGTAAAAATAAAATTAGTCCACCTAGCAAACATGTCAAATTACAGAATTCAGACCTTAAGAACAATCTTTCTACCTGAAAAGGAGAGAACATGGCAGATTTTAATTTGTGTAACAGAGTTGCCAAGTCACAGTCCCAGACCAACACTGCCTGCACACCAACCTTCAGATGGTGGCTGTCTCTCGAGGGACACACTACCCAGAACAGGCTCCCTGCCGTACCTTCATCTGGACAGCAGCAGAGCCAATGAGGAGCAGGGCATCCCCATCCCAGACATCGATCTGCAGGGTCTGCACAGCCAGGTAGTGAAGGAAGCATCGCCGTTCTCCAGGCTTCAGGAACCCGGCATCCACCATGTACTTGAGCTGGAAGCCAGGAGAGCCTGTCCAAAGAGGCCAATGAGGGTGAGAGGAGGAGTGGGGCTCATTCATCATCTTCACACTTTGCAGAGATTTCTGCTCTGGGCATGGTTCCTAATTCTGCTTCCATCACAGCTATGATCCAATAAGCACATTAATCAAAATGATCATAAAATATCCAAATTAACAAAATGGACAATCATGTTCAGGAGACTAGGTTTCTTTCCAATATATGCAATCAACTTCTTCCAAAATAAAATTTATGGTTTGCACCACATCCTTGTAAAACAGTCTGCTGCTGGGCAGGAAGGAAGGAGCTAAGATCGCTGAGGGTTTATTACTCTGGGCACACAAGATGAAGGAAAAAATATGTTCTACACCTACCATCAAAACTGGAACATGCACCCACAGAGAGAGAGAGAGAGAGTGCTAGAATGAAGATTAGCCTTAAATGCCCTGTTTTTTTTTTTTTTTTTTTTTTAAAGCCAACTGCCATCAAGTCAATTCTAACTCACAACAACCCTACATAATAGAGTAGAACTGTTCCCAAGGGTTTCCAAGGCTGTAAACCTTTACAAAAATAGACTGCTTCATCTTTCTCCTGTGGAGCAGCTGACAGGTCCAAACCATCAGGCTTTTGGTTAGCAGCTGAATGCTTCAACCACTATACCACCAGAGCTCCTTAATGCTGTTTAGGACAGCACAAACCCCCTCCCTGCACTCATGCCTCCTCTCTTGCCCTTGACTTCACGCTTCATAGGATAAGTTCCATGCCAGCCCTTGGGCACTAATAGATACAAACAAAGTTGCATCTCTGCCTTCTTCTTGGGGTAGTATTGTCATTAATTCTAAATTGACAAAAATGTCACTAAATTTCAATTGAAGTGCAGGAAGCAGCAATATTGGGAAATACATTCAAAAGAACATCATTCCCTTTTCTATCAACACCAGAAGCAATAGTTATGAGGCTCCACCTCCAGAAGCACTGGGCTTGGAGGGGACAAGGAGTCACCCCTACTCAGCACCTCCATGTGCTGGGCTCACCAGACCCTTGATTTACAGCCAGTCTGAGCACAGGGCCCATCCCCTTGCCCCAGTGGTGATGACGAGACATTGTTCCAGTGCTCTTCCCCAAGACCAAGGACAGTGTTTTCCAGGGGGAGGAGTGAGGGCAGGAAGTTGAAACAAGGGACAAAGCCTGAATCCTGGGGCTCCAGTACTGGAGGTGAGGCTGAAGGAGGGGGAAAAAAGAGGGCCCCAGGGTGGGCCTAAGGGGAATGGTGCCATGGACCAGCTGCTTTGGCCTGGCTCTGGCCTCAACAGGAAAGCTGAGAGGGCATCTCACAGGGCAGAGAGATGAGGAGAGGACAAAGACTGAGGAGAGTTGGTAACAAAGTTCATGCAATGCTGGCTTGACCCATGTCACATCTCAAAGTGACCACACCAAGTCATAGGACTAAGACAAGCAGGAGGCAGTGGGACTCCTAAAGTGTTACGAGAGAGTCTAAAGTTATAAAATTACTCAAGCCTCATAGCTATCACCAAAGACTAACCCACATCCTGGACACAGGGTAAAGAAGTAACCAGCAACCCACCCAGTTTCATGCTTTACCTCTTTGTAAGATGTCTTGCAGGAAAACCAGCTTGATTCAGCTCTCCAAGCATTCCCACAGCATCACGGGATGACTACTCTATGACCTTCCTGGGGTGGCGGTATTGAAGCAAAGACACCAACCAGGAATCAAACTGATGCCCCAAAGGACAGTGCATGAGCAACATCCCATAATACGTCACGTCAAGTGTCCTGGCAGCCCTTGCATTCATGTCAAGTATCCCAGCAACCGCTGCAACTCCTGCACATGCATCCAATTCCCACAGTGCCATCCCTTTCTAGGAAACTACCACCTCTTCTCAGAAAATCACTACCCATTTCAAAACCCTTAACAACACCAGCAACTCTTTGGTCAGGAAGACAAAGTCTAGCATTGCTTAGTCCCTTTTTGTCACCACTTGCAATCTACTTTCTCTTTCCCTTTCTCTCAATAAAAGCTTTGTTTGTGCGGAAAATCTAAACCTCTCCTGGTCATTCTTAGTCAGTAGAAGGCAAGAGCCTGATGGGGCTGACCCCCTGACAGGGAAGGGCTCCCTAGAACAAGACCAGCAGAGGCTAGGGATGGCCACACCCCGCCCTACCCTCAGGAGCCAGCTTTGAGAGCACTGCACCATGTCCATGATCAGTCCTCACTTCAGAGACCTCAACACCAGGGTCTGTGCACAGAACCCAGGCCCACACATGCCCGTGGACCCTAGTGCCAGTCTAAGTGACACGGGAAAGGACAGACAGTGCCAGTCCCCACCACTCCAGCCTCCTGCTCCGAGAAGCAGATGACACCTCTAATCCTCTAATCTCTCTCTTCCCTGCACATTCTCCCAAGTACAGAGAGAAAGAGTAAAAGACTAAAAACCTGAAAGAAAAACAAAAAAAGATATGAATATAAGTTTCCAGGAAAAAAAGAGAAATAGGTCTACATAGTATAAAAGATGCTCAGCTTCACTCATTATAAAAAATGTGAATCAGTACTACACTGAGACCCGTTTCACACCCATCAGACTGCAGAAATGCCAAAGTGTAACAACCCATTCTGGTGGCGAGGCTGAGAGGAAGTGGGCTGTGGCAGACATTGCCAGTGGAAGCACAGAAAGGTAATAATGTCTACAAGAGTTTGCTAAGTCTATCAACACTGCTGAAACCTTCACTCTTCAATCCTATAGAATCACTCCTAGACACCTACCCTAAGAACACATGTCAAGCAGAAAACACAAGAGACACTTGATTATTAATTACTGCATTGCTCGTAATACCAAAATCCTGGAACCAGCCCCAAGGTCCACCAGTTGGAGACTGGCTAAAACACTCCACAACAACCACACCACAGGGCACTGAGTGGATGGAGGATATGCAGACTGTGTAGACTGATTTTGATATGCACTGAGATTCCAGGATATAATGTTGACTGAAAAGAGCAAGATGCAAAAAGGTACATTTGGTATGTCACCTTTTTGTATACAAAAAACATGAAATAAAAATATAAACATGTACATGGTTATTTTTGCCCCCAAGAAAACCACACACATAAACAAACCAACAACACACAATAACAACAACAAAAAACAACCAGAAAGTTAAACAGAAACTAAAAACTGGTTGTGTTTAACAGGCTGAGCAGGTGGGGGGTGGGCTAGAGGGATAAGGATAAAAGGAGCATATATTTTACTATAGGAGCTCTGGTAGCATAGTGCCTACGGCACTTGACTGTTAACCAGAAGGTTCAAACCCACCAGCCACTCCTCGGAAGGAAGGTTGGGCAATCCCACTTCTGTAGTGATACTGCCTTGGAAACCCAAGGAGGGGTCGCTATGAGTTGGGGGCGACTCGACGGCAAATAACAATAACAACAACATATTTTACTATAGTTTTCACTTTTGAACCATGTAAATGTTTTACATATTCCAAAAGTTAAGTAAAAAAAGAGAAGAAACACAAAATTGAAAACAAATAGAAACAAATGAATCTGGCTGAATACCAAACTGGAAGCCCAACCACATGGAGAAGGGAATGTCCCCCAGGGGCTCTGATCACACCTGCCTGCCTCTGATCCTCAGTGGCTTCATCCTAAGACAGAAAGAATGGCAAAGAGGTCTTGCCTTTCATCAGAGGGACTGTGAGCATTAATATTAGCATGTAATTTTAAAATTACATTCTCTGTGGTAGAGAGACCTGGTGATCTGCTTCCAAGAGGCCACAGCCTAGAAAACCCTATGGGGCAGTTCCACTCTGCCATACAGGTCATTAGGAGTCAGAATCAACCTGACAGTACCAACAACCAGAAGGTTAAAGAGAAACTAAAAACTTTACTAAGGTAAAGTAAGTAAGTAAACATATTGTCAGGAAACACAACTTTCACTGTAGGAGGAAAGAAATACAAATAAACTATCTTAATAAAATAATGGTGTAGTGCCTAAGGCATTTGACTGCTAACCAGAAGGCTGGTGATTCAAACCCACCAGCCACTCCTCAGAAGGAAGACTGGGCAATCTACTTCCACAGAGATGCTGTCTCAGAAACCCAAGGAGTGGTCGCCATGAGTCAGATCCAACTCTATGGCAGTGAGGTTTTTTTTGTTTGTTTAAACTGCAAATGTGTTGCAAATGTCAGTATGAACCCAGTGTTAATATGTACTCCCCAGCTCAGTTCAATAAAAGGCCTAGGAGCAATGATACCCTAGAATCAAAAGCACCCCAGGTCCTTATTTCTAAAAAGCATTCTCCACTTGGGATGACTAGGCTACTAGGAGAAAAGGTCGATTCTGGGTGTGAGGCAGAGAAAGTACAAGACAAGCCTGAGACACTGTATTATTCCAGAAAGCAAGGAATTGCTCAGAGTCCAATGACAGCATGTCAGAGGGCTTCACCAGTCAATCTGAAGGTCTCCCACTGGCCAAATGTGGAGAAATCCCAGCATCAAGAAATACTAATACTGAGTGTAACACAATGAAGAAATAAAAATGCAAATGACTGGGTGAGACTATACAAACGAGTTGCTTGTCGGCCACCAAGGAGATTGAACAGCTTGCTACTAACACAAATAAGGTGCATGGCACCGTTGTGGGTGTGGGACCATGCAAATAAGATATACGGAACCCTAATGTTTTGGTTAGGAGCTCTGGTAGCATAGTGCCTAAGACACTTGACTGCTAAACAGAAAGCTGTGGTTCAAACCCACAAGCCCCTCCTCGGAAGGAAGATGGGGCAATCTACTTCCGTAGTAATACTTCCTCGGAAACCCAAGGAGGGGTCGCTAGGAGTCGGGTCTGACTCAACAGCACATAACAACAACGTTTTGGTTTGGGTTTTAATGAGGGATGGTCAGCTTTGCCATCCTGCTAGGCTTAAAATGAGCCATCCCAGAGGCAGACAGAGAGATTTCCCTATCACTAAGAAGTACTGGAAGTACAGTGTGTCTTTTGGATCCAGAGTCCCTGTGCTGAGAACCTCCTAGATCCAGCAGACAGAGATGGTAGCTGATCACATTCAAAGCAGCATGGTCAGCCACCTTCTTTGAGCAGAGCACCATGTGCCTGTTTCTTCTACCACTCACCCACTGCCAGAGTCAATTTCAACTCACAGTGACCCTACAGGACAGAGCAGAACTGCCCCACAAGGTTTCCAAGGCTGTAAATCTTCACAAAGCAGACTGCCTCATCTTTCTCCTGCAGAGGGGCTGGTAGGTTTGAACTGCTGACCTCTTGGTTAGCAGCCAAATGCTTTAAACACTGCCCACCAGAGCTCCTTGCCTGTTTCCTACTTGGGTCAAAATCTGATGCACAAGAGATTTGGTTTCTAGGCAACACGTACACTGCCCTCGTTCCTATCAGCCATGACTGAATCATTCCAAACTATTTCAAAGCCCTGGTACTATCTGCCCAATTTTTCTGTAAACTGAAACTGCTCTAAAAAATATTTTTATGTTGCCATGAGGTACCATCAAGTCACTTCCAATTCACAGTGACCCCACATAACAGAACAGTACTTCCACATAGTGTTTTCTAGGCTGTAATCTTTACAGGATCAGATTGCCAGGACTTTCTTCCATGGAACTGCTTGGTGGGTTCAAACTGTCAACCTTTCAGTTAGCTGCTGAGTGCTCAACCCTTGTACCACTAGGGCTCCTCCTCTGAAAAATAAAGTTTATTCATTAAAACAAAAACTTCATGGAGTTGTTCACCTGACGTGCGTATACTTTACAGTATGTATGTTATGTATCAACAACAAAATATATATATTTTTAGTGCAGCTCATGAGAGACTCTGCAGAACCGATGCAACTTCCAAGGTCCTAAGGAACTGTACCTCCTACTCAGAGAGAGGCCCCCGAGCTTTAGCTGCTGAAGGACACTGGCATCTTCCCAGGCACGGGACACCACTGGCTGAGACTCAACTGTGTAAGAAATCAAAAGGAACTTTTTGTTTCAGACCTTAACTTGAGAATTTGGGACTTTGAATTTTAACTCACAATCCCAAACATTTTTGATTTTGGAGTTTAATTTCTTGGACTTCAACTTGCAAGCAAATTAAAATTGGGCTTTAATTTTTTTCTGGGAAATTCATGATGGAAACAGGTTTCTACTCAAATCAAGAGCACCTCTAAGTGACTGGCCTTTTTCTTTAACCTCACTTCTTTAACCTCTGATGAGCTATACTAGATACCATGACTGGATAGAATTGGGAACAGGAAATCGAATAAAACTAGTTGCTGTCTAGTTAAGTGTTCCATAGGGTTTTCAATCGCTGATTTTTCAGAAGCAGATTGCCAGGCCTTTCTTAGAGGCACCTACAGGCAGGTTTGAACTGCCAACCTCTCATTTAGTAGGTGAATGCTTAACTGTTTTCACCACCCATAGGTTTCAGCAACAGGTACATTATATTGCATTCAATATAATGAATGCATTATTCTGATCCCTTTTAGTACCTTTTGAGGCATAAGCTAAACTCCCAGCAGCGGTCCCATGAGCATCAAAAAAGAAAGGTGGCTGATCTCCTCCCCCAGGAGGCCCACCACACTCCTAGTTGGCATAAACTTAAAGATTAAGCCCATGAGTCAAGGGAACAAAACTCAGAATATGTTGTAGGAGAACATCTTTTCCCCTGGCTCCATGCCTCCATGCGGAGAGACCTCCTGTGTTCCTCTCTCTGATTAGCACATGCTCCTCCCCAGGGCAAGAGCAGCTTATCTAACTGGCAAGTTTTGGAGAAAGAACAGGACATGAGCTCCTCACCCCTTTCCTAATTGTTCTCAGATTTGCTAGCAGGAGGAAAACGTTCCATAGTCTAAGATGGGTGATACAGTGGCCCAACGATGGACTCACACTCAGCAACAATCATGAAGGTGGCACAGGACCGCCACAACTCAGAGCCCTCTCAACAGCAATGAACAACAGAACAGTTGTGCTTCCGGGCACACAGTAAGGCGACAGGCTGCTGCAGGAAGCACGGCTTTGCTGCTGTTCAGCCCTACCTCTGCCTGCATTCAAGTCCATCCAATTCAAGGGTGGCTCTCAGACTAACCATTTTCCTGCAGCATCTTTATCATGAATAAAAGTGGCACCTGATCTCCACTATCTCCGAACTAAGGAGCTCTGGTGGCACAGAGGTTCGAACTTACTAGCTGCTCCAGAAGATAAAAGATGTAGCAATTGGCATCCATAAAGATACAGCCTTAGAAACCTATAGAGAAGTTCTACTCTGTCCTATAGAGTTTCCATAAATCACAATCAACTCGACGGCAGTGGGTTTGGTTTGGGATCTCTGACCTTGAGAGAGAAAAGAAAGAAGTGCTTTGACCCTTTATACCCAACAATTTGGTCAATCCTTTCTATACATTTGTTCTCTATACATTTATGGTCATTTTTAATTATTTTTTTCCTTCTACTTTTATTGGGCTTGTTCTGGATTTTTTTTTTTTTCCCTCAACTGCTTGAGTGGTACAATTAGCTCAGCATTTTTAAACTTTCTTCTTTTCCAATACAGGCATTTAAAGGTATAAATGTCCCTGGAATTACCACCTTGCTAATATCACGTAAGTTTTGATATGCAATATACTTTGTGATTCAGTTCTAAATTGGTCATTTCTATGTTAAAGTGTTCATTAATCCATGGTTAATGAGCAGTATTTTTTTAATTCCAAATGAATGGCAGTTTGGGGTCTTTGGGGGAAGGGTGTTACATTAAGGATTGAATTGAGCCAAAAAAAAAAAAAAAGTTGGAATCCTAACCCCTGTACCTGTGGTTAAGATCTTGTTTAGAAAGAATGTTTTCTTTGTATTGTTAATTAGATCCTATCTGAGTAGGTTGGGTTATACATCTAATCACTGCTGAGTTTTAAAAAGAGCACATTAGACACAGATGAGGGCACAACTGGGGGAAAAAGACAGTTGCCATGTGAGGACTATGTACAATCCAAGAAACCAAGAAACACCCTGGGCTGCCAACGAGGAAGGAATCTACAAGGCTGAGACCATTATTTGGACTTTCAGCCTCCAGAACTGTGAGAAAATAAATTCCTGTTTTTCAAAGCCACCCACTAACGGTATTTCTGTTACAGCAGCCCTAGGAGTCTAAGACAGATGGACAGCCAATTTTTGACCTTGTGGCATTATGTTCAGAGAATGTCATAAAATTAGATTTGATATTGATTCTCTAGGTACACGGTGATACTTCCTTGGTGGCCTAATATATAATCAGTTTTTACAAATTTCAAGTTGTGCTTGAAAATAATGCATAGTCTCTAGATTTGGGAGTGCAGGTTTTATAAGATCATCTATTTATAGTTTATATGATCCTCATTAATTTGTTTCTGCTTGATCTATCAATTTGCTGAAAGAGGTGTGTTAAAATCTCCCATGACTGTGGGTTTGCTGATTTCTCCTCTGTCCATTTCTCCTTCATATTCTGAGGTTATATTATTGGAGGTTTGCAGAATTGGAATTGTTCATTTTCCTGGTGAATTATTCTCTTGATTATTATTTAATCACTTCTTTATCCCTAGGTAAGCATTCACCTTAAAATCTCTTTTGTCTGATGTTAACATTGTTAAACTACTTTCTTTTGGTATTTCCTTAATATATATATTCTTTTCTATCTCCTACTTTCTATCCCAAGAAGCAACTGTAGTTCCCATCCAGCTCTGCCCTTGGGCCTAGACAAAGATGGGATACTTGACAATCAATAAAAGTAAAAACATACTGGGTGTGTTTCTGGCCATTATAATCTAAATTCATTAGTTTATAACGGAACAATAAGAACAAAAAGAATCCATTGGTCCCTCCTTTGGAGGCTGCTAGGGTCACTATGAGTCAGAGTCGACTTGACAGCAATCGGTTTGGTTTTGGGTTTAGGGAAACACCCCATTTTATTTAGGAATTAGTAAATAAGAGGAAAGAATCAAGCACTAGCTGCCTTTCCTGTGTGAACCATACTTCCAGGTACCCAGACAGTTGGTAAGAGGAAGTTTCTCTTTTATGGAAGCATTTCAGCTCACAAAAGAAGGCAACACAATGGAAGAAAAATGTCATACTGTGCAACCTCGAATTAAATAATCCATCAATCAGCAGGTCATGGTGGCTGCTGACCTGCCAGAAGAAGAAGCAACCAGACCTGTTAGGGGTGCACCACGCACCCCAGCTGTGACAATGCATGGCAAAAAAATTAAAAATCAAGCATGCACCTGATCAAGCATCTGATTTAACCAATTTACAGGAAAAACAGGGCTGAGAGGAACCCCTTAAATATCAACCACTGGGACGCAAAAGTAAAGTTCAGACTATGGGAACTCTACAGGACAAACAATGTGATATCTTCAACAAATGAACTGAAAGGAAAACACAGGGGCTTGGGGGAAGGGACAACTACAGATTTAAAGAGAGTGAGATTCGAAACCAGGCACAAAAGGACATATAGTGTGTAATCCCACTTACATGAACTATCTAGAATTGAAAAATTCATAGAGACAGAAAGACAGAGGTTACCAGGAGCTAAAATGAGGTGATACTGCTTACTGGGCACAGAGTTTCTGTTTGGGGTGATGAAAAGGCTTTGGAAACAATGGTAGTGATGGACACAAAATGATGATGATGATGATGATGATGATGATGATGTTGTTGTTGTTGCTGTTGTTGCTGGATGTCAATGAATTGATTCAGACTCATAACGACCCTATATGACAGAATAGAACTGCCCCCTAGGGTTTCTTAGGCTGTAATCTTTATGGAAGCAGATCACCAGGTGTCTTCTCCTCTAGACCCACTGGTGAGTTCAAACCACCAAGCTTCTGGTTAGCAGCCAAGTATTTAACCATTATGCCACCATGGCTCCTCTATAATAATGTTGTTGTTGTTGTTATATGCCGTCGAGTCAGACCCGACTCATAGCGACCCCTCCTTGGGTTTCCGAGGCAGTATCACTACGGAAGTAGATTGCCCCATCTTCCTTCCGAGGAGTGGCTGGTGGGTTTGAACCGCCAGCCTTCTGGTTAGCAGTCAAGTGTCTTAGCCACTGTGCTACCAGAGCTCCCAATAAAATAAAGAGACTTAGACTCACACCATTCCATTACAACGTATGGACTTTAGTAAGATCCTGATTTGAAACAACTATAGTAAAAAAAATTAACAAAGTTACTGGGGAAACTTTAACATTGGCTAGATATGTGATGATATTAAGAAGTTATTATTAATTTTTCGTTCTGCTGTGCATGGGGTCACTATGAGTTGGAAACGACTCGACACCACTTAACAAAAACAACATTATTAATTTTGGGGTGGGATAACATCGAGTACTTTTTTTAAAAGACTTCTTAGTTTTTTAGCTGTACACAGAGACATATTTATAGATCAAAAGATATCATGTCTGGAATTTGCCTCAAAGTAATCCTGGTTTGGGGAGGAAATTGGGTCAGGATAGAGTTGACACCTGAGCAGTTGGTGCATTGATTCATAATACTGATCTCTTAATTCTGTGTATGTTTAAAATTTTTTCATAGCTGTTGTTGTTGTTGTTATGTGCCATCAAGTCGAACCCGACTCATAGCGACCCCTCCTTGGGTTTCCGAGGCAGCATCACTACGGAAGTAGACTGCCCCATCTTCCTTCCGAGGAGTGGCTGGTGGGTTTGAACTGCCAGCCTTCTGGTTAGCGGTCAAGTGCTTTAGCCACTATGCTACCAGAGCTTCCTTTTTCATAGTAAAGTTTCAAAAATAACAGATTAAAAAAAAAAAAAAAAAAAACACTATAGTGCTAGGACCACTTACATTTGCCCTGTGCAGAGTACGTACCAGCATCAAAGGAGCCATCTTTGTTAACTGGCACAAGGATATGGGACAAGGAGCCTGAGCTGGTCTTCAAGGCCTCATCCAGCTTGAGCAGCTGCAGCCGGGGTGTGATGGTAGGTGGGAAGCGGTACAGCTGGAAGGTGAAATACACAGTCTTTGGCCACGGCGTTCCCCTGTGGTCCTGGGATACTCTGGATCCAACAACAGCTCTGAATTAATCAATTATCCATCACAGGAAACTAGGGCTCACACACTTGCATAGTGACACAGCCTGGGCCCTGCAAGTAGCAGGCAACATTAAGATGCCACCTTGGCCACCAGCATAAACAGCTTTGCTGAGCTCTTAGTGAGCAGCCAGAATCGAGTGCACCTCAGGCACGACACCTGCCCTGGCTGGTGAGCGTTGCTCCTAGAGCTGTACCACACCTGGACTGGCCGGCACACAGTCCACATTCTAACTAAGGCCCACTGAAAATCTAGCAAAGCACAATGTCAGAGGCTGTGCCTGTGCCCCCTAAAAATATGACTCCTAAAACCCAGACCTGTGGTTGTGATGCCATTTGGGAACAGTTTCCTATATTATGCAAATAAGTCATCAGTATAGCATATGCCTTAAACCTAATCATTTTTTTTTTTTAATTTTTATTGTGATTTGGGTGAAACTTTACAGAGCAAATTCACTTTCCATACAGCAGCTCACATACACTTTGTCTCATGACATTGACTGCAATTTCCCACGATGCAATAGCTCCCCTCTCCCTTCCTCCCCATAGTTACCTCTTCCCTGTGTCCTTCCCTTCTATGCACTCCTGCCCCCCAAGCTGTCTCCCTGTGCATACACAGCCCTTCTATTCTCCCATGATTGATCTCTCCAAGGAGTGTATCTACCCAATGTAAATGTTCAGCTCATATGCCTGTCTTTTGTTTGGCTGGAAGCCACAAGAGTGGGTCCAATTCCAGACATGAAGAGCAGCTAGGGGCCATAGCCTCAGGGGTTCTATCAGGCTTTATCAGATCAGCAAATCTAGTCCTTTTTTTGTAATGATTTTGAGTTTTGTTCCACACTGTTCTCCCATTCTATTCAGGATCTCCTACACAGATCCCCCTCCAAGTGGTTGACAGTGGTAGCTCAGCACCATCTAGTTCTTCTGGCCTTATAGTTGTACAGGCTGAGGATCGCGTGGTGTACCAGTCACTTGGACTAATTGTTTCCATGTGTCTTTGGTTTACTTCATTCTTCTTTGCTCTGGACAAGGAGAGACCCATTGTTGCATCCAGATGGCCACTTGCAAGCTTTTAAGATCCCAGTTGCTACTTGCCAAAGTAGGATGTGGAACAAGGTTTTGTGTGGTATGCTATGCCAATTGAGCTTGATGACCCTTGCCACTATGGTCTTGAGTTTGCTGGCCCAACTACTTGCTCCCCCTCTGGGTAGTTGGCTGTGGCCAAGAAGTGACAACATCCTTGTCCCTTGTCAGCTCTACTATATACCTGGGAATTCTTACAGAACATACAAATACATTTGTAGAAACACTGTCTGCCAACCCTATACATGGTCTTGGGCACACTGCCCCCTGCATATCCATACCTGATAGTTCAGCCTGTCTACCCATCTATCCACCCATACATCAATGTTTGCCTTCACCGACAACACAATACTGTATGTACAAAAGGCTTCATCTTTGTTGTCTATACCACCCATGCACTTTCTATGTCTTCCTCTTCCTCAATGCCACTGTGTTGATCATTCACATCTGGTATATTGCCCATCTCTTCAACCAAATCAGTATTTGTCACTACCTATCTAGCAGTGTTCCCTCCCTTCCCTTCCCCTCCCCTCCCAGCCTTGGTAACCAATAAAGAAAACTTCCTTCCATATATAAACCTTTCCTTAACTTTTTATAATAATGGAATAATACAATATTTGTCCTGTGATTGATTTATTTCACTCAGGATAATGTTGTACTGTACAAGTTCGTCACGTTATGCGGTGTTTTGCTGATTCTACATTATTCTTTAGGGTTGCATAGTATTCCATTATGTATATGTACCATAGTTTGGTTATCCATTCTTCTGCTGATGGACAACTATGTTGTTCCCATCTTTTGGTTACTGTAAATAGTGCTGCGATGAACATGGGTGTGCGTGTATCTCTTGTTGTCTTGGCTCTCACTTCTTTAGGATATGTAACTAGTAATGGAATGGCTGGGTCAAATGGTATTTCTAATTCCAGCTTTTTAAGGCATCTCCATACTGCTTTCCACAGAGGTTAAATCATTTGACAGTCCCACCAGCAGCGTATCAGAGTCTCAATCTCTCCACATGGACACAGAGAGCTCTGCCAATCAGAGCCACATAGAAGTTTCTGTTCAACATACCAAGAAATGTGCAACCCAGGCAGAGAGTGGCACAGAAAGAATACTTAAGAATTTACCTGCTGAGCATCCTCCTTAAAAACTGGGGTGGGTAATAATAGAAATAAAAAAGGAAATTAAAAAATTGCTTGAATCAAGATTTGAGCAGTAATAAATGAAACAGAAAATAGAAAGACAATAGAAAAAAATCAACAAGACTAGAAGTTCGTTTTTTAAAAAAATTAATAAAATTGACAAAACACTGGCAAATTTAACAAATAAAAAGACATAGAGAATACAAGCAACACAAATAAGAAACAAATTGGGTGATGTCACAATAGAACCAACAGAAATTAAAAGGACAGTATCAGGATACTACGAAGAACTGTGCTCAAAAAATTTGAAAATCTAGAAGAAATTGACAGATTTCTAGAAACATATTATTTTCCTAAACCAACACAGACTAAGGTGGAAAACTGAAGAGACCCATAACAAAACAATAAATTGGGTCATAAAAAAATTACCAACAACAAAAAAAAAAAACCTGGCCCAGATGGTTTCACTGGAGAATTCTACCAAACATTCAGAGAAGAACTGACACCAATCCTACTCAAACTATTCCAAAACAAAGAAAAGGATAGAATCCTCCTTAATTCATTTTATGAAGCAAGCATAATCTTGATACCAAAACCAGGCAAAGACATCACTAAAAAGGGAAACTACAAACCAATATCTCTCATGAATATACATGCAAAACTCTGAACAAAATCTTAGCCAATAGATTCCAACAACATATCAAAAAAATAATACATTATAACCAAGTGGAGTTCATACCTGGTATGCAAAGATGGTTCAACATTAGAAAAACAATCAACGTAATTCATCACATAAATAAAATAAAGGAAAAAAATGACACAATCATATCACTCAATGCAAAAAGGCATTTGATAAAATCCAACACCACTTCCGGATCAAAACTCTCAGCAAAACAGAAATAGAAAGGAAATTTCTCAACAAAATAAAGGGCATATAAGCAAAATGAACAGTCAACATTATTCTCAATGGAGAGAAATTTAAACCACTCCCCTTGCAGACAGGAACCAGACAAGGATGCCCTCTATCACCACTTCTATTCAACATTGTATTGGAAGTCCTAGCCAGGGCAATAAAGCAAGAAAGGGAGATCAAAAGCATCCAAATTGGAAAGGAAGAAGTGAAACTATCCCCATTTGCTGGTGATATC
>NW_006921681.1:677223-889650 GCF_000298275.1 Orycteropus afer afer
TTTTCTTTTTGCATTTTTCCCATTTTTTTTTCATTTATTATTCTCCTTCGCTACTTTTTTTTCCTAGTGCCCTATCCCTAGATATTACAGGTTCTCTTGTTTTTTTCTTCTTTTTTTTCCCTTGTTTCTTTTTTTCTCTTGTTTCACACTGTTCCTGTGTGATTACATGGTGTGTTTTTCGTCCATGGGCTTTTAGTTTTTTTATGATTATTCAATTGTAATTTGTGTCTATCTGAGTGGGAGACAACAACAGTCCCCATAAGACAGAACTACACCCACACCTCCTGCAACTTCACTTACTCTCTCTTCATCCAGAGCAAAGAAGAATGAAGAAAACCAAAATTCATGGAAACAATTAGTCCTAGCGACTGGTACACCATCCGTTCTACAGCCTATACAACTATGAGATCAGAAGAACTAGATGGTGCCTGGCTACCACTGTCATCCACTTGGAAGGGGATCTATGTAGGAGACCCTTGATAGAGAGGGAGAACAATGTGGAACAAAACTCAAAATCATTTGGAGAAAAAAAAAAAAAGGGGGGGAACCAGGTTTGCTGGTCCGATAGAGCCTGGTGGAACCACTGAGACTATGGTCCCTAGCTGCCCTTCAGGTCTGGAATTGAACCCACACCTGTGGTTTCCAGCCAAACAAAATACAGGCATATGAGTTGAACATTTACCTCAAGTAGATACACTTCTTGGAGAGAACAATCATGGGAGAAAGAAGGGCTGCTTATGCACAGGAAGACAGCTCAGGGGGCAGAGTGTGTATGTACAGGGATGCACATTGGGAAGAGGTAACTATGGGGAGCAAGTGAGAGGGGAGCTGCTGCATTGTGGTAAACTGTGGTCAATGACATGAGACAAAGTATATGTGAACTGCTATATGGAAAGTGAATTTTCTCTGTAAATCTTCACCCAAATCACAATTAAAAAAAAAAAAAGGTGAAAAAAAAAACCAAAAAACTACTTCAAGAAACCATAAGAGATTTACAAAAATGGAAGAATATCCCATGCTCGTGGATAGGAAGATTGAACATTGTGAAAATGTCAATTCTACCCAAAGCAATCTATACATTCAATGCAATCCCAATCCAGATCCCATCGACATTCTTTAAAGCTATGGAAAAATCAATCACTAATTTTATATGGAAAGGAAAGAGACCTCAGAAAAGCAAAGCACTATTGAAGAAGAACAAAGTAGGAGGTCTCACATTCTCTGATCTCAAAACTACTATACAGGCATAGCAGTCACAGTGGTACTGGTACAATGGCAGACACACAGACCAGTGGAATTCAGAACCTAGAAATAGATCGATCGACCAGGATCAGCTGATTTTTGACAAAGAGCTGAAACCCATTAAATGGGGAAGAGATGGTCTCTTTAACAAATGGTGCTGGAAAAACTGGATATCCATTTGTGGAAAAATAAAACAAGATCTGTACCACACACCATACACAAAAACTAACTACAGATGGATCAAAGACTTAACTGTGAAACCTAAAACTATAAAGTTCCTCAAGGAAAAAGTCAGGGGCCCTAATTTATGGCATACATAGACTCTAAAGCATAACCCAAAATGCACAAACAGCAGAAGAGAAACTAGATGAATGAGACCTTCTAAAAATTAAATTTTTATTTGCCTCAAAAGACTTCTCCAAAAGAGTCAAAAGAGAACCTGCAGATTGGGAAATAATATGCAGCATCGACATATCTGACAAAGGACTTATCTATAAAATTTATAGAAAACCCTAATACCTCAACAACAAAAAGACAAACAATCCAATTAAAAAATGGGCAGAACACATGAATAGACACTTCACCAAAGAGGACATTCAGGTGGCCAACAAACACATGAAGAAATGTTCACGATCATTAGCCATTAGAGAGATACAAATCAAAACGAGATACCATCTTGCCCCAGCAGTAATAGCAAAGTTCAAAAAGATAGAACATAACAACTGCTGGCAAGGATATGGAGAGACTGGGACTCTCATACACTGCTGGTGGGACTGTAAAATGATACAACCACTGTGGAAAGCAGTACGGCAATTCCTTGAAAAATTGGAATTAGAAATACTATTTGATCCAGCAATCCCATTACTAGGTATATATCCTAAAGAAGGGAGAGGCAGGACAAGAACAGATATATGCACACTCATGTTCATTGCAGCACTGTTTATAATAGCAAAAAGATGGAAAAAACCTATGCATTATGCCCATCAACAGAAGAATGCATAACCAAACTATGGTGCGCACACACAATGGAATACTACGCAACATTAAAGAATAATGTAGAATCTGCAAAACATCACATAATGTGGATGAACTAGGAGGACATTATGCTGAGTAAAATAAATCAATCACAGAAAGACAAATATTGTACTAGTTCATTATTGTAAAAAGTCAAGGAAAGGTTTATATATGGAAGGAAACTTTCTTTCTTGTTTACTAGGGATGGGTGGGGAGGGGAGGAAACACTGCAAAAGTAAAATAAAGAAAGAAATAAAAAGAAATTGTTTGAATCGAATGAAAATGAAAACACAACATACCAAAATCTCTGGGACACAGCAAAAGCAGTGATCAGAGGGCAATTTATAGCAATAAATGCACACATCAAAAAAGAAAAGCCAAAATCAACACTTTAACCCAACATCTCCAAAAATTAGAAAAAAAGCAGCAAAAGATGACTCAATCACCAGAAGAAGAGAAATAATATTTGAGCAGAAATAAATGAAACAGAAAACAAAGAAAGAAACCAAAAAAAAAAGAAAGAAAGAAAAAATCAACAAGACTATTAGTTGATTCTTTGGAAAGATTAATGAAATTGACAGACCACTTGAAGAGTTAACAAAGGAAAAGAAAGAAAAAGATGCAAATAAAATGAGTAAGAAAATGGGCAATGTCACAACAGAACCAACCTATTAAAAAGGATAATAATATCAGGATACTGTGAAGACCTGTACTCCAACAAATTTGAAAACCTAAAATAAATAGACAGATTTCTAGAAACACACTACTTACAGGACACAGACTGTGGTAGAAAATTTAAAGAGACCCATAAGAAAAGAAGAAATTGAATGGGTCATAAAAAAAAATTACCAACAAAGAAAAGTCCTGGCCCAGATGGCTTCACTGGAAAATTTCTACCAACCATTCAGAGAAAAGTTGACACCAATCCTACTCAGACCATTCTAGAACATAAAAAAGGATGGAATACTCCCACATCCATTTTATGAAGCATGCATAACCCTGATAACAAAACTACAGACCAATATCCCTCATGAATATAGACACAAAAATCTTCAACAAAATCCTAGCAAATGTATTTAAACAACATACCGAAAAGATAATAATGATTAAGTGGAATTCATAGCAGGTATGCAAGGATGGTTCACAATTAGAAAAACAGTCAATGTAATTCATCACATAAGTAAAATAAAGGAAAAGAACCACATGATCATATCAATCGATGTAGAAAAGTCATTTGATAAAATTCAACATCCATTCCTGATAAAAAAACTCTCAGAAAAATAGGAATAGAAGGGAAATGCCTCAACATACTAAAGGGCATATATGCAAAACCAACTGCCAACATTATTCTCAATGGAGAGAGACTGAAACCATTCCCCTTGAGAACAGGAACCAGACAAGTATGTCCTCACTTCTATTCAACATTGTATTGGAAGTCCTAGCCAGGGCAATAAGACAAGAAAGCGAAATCAAAGGCATCCAAATTGGTGAAGAAGAAGTAAAACTATCCCTATTTGCATACATACATAGAAAATCCCAAAGCCTCAGCAAAAAAACTATTAGAACTAATTGAAAGATTCAGCACAGTGGCAGGATACAAGATCAACATACAAAAATCAGTTGGATTTCTCTATACCAGCAAAGAGATCTCTGAAAAGAAAATAAGGAAAGCAATACAACTTATAGTAGTTAGCAAAAAATACAATCCTTGTGAATAAATCTTTACCAGAGACACAAAAGACCTGTAGAAGGAAAACTATAAAACACCATACAAAACTCTAAGAGAGCTACGTAAATGGAAGAACATACTATGCTCACAGATAAGAAGACTGACCATTATGAAAATGTCCTTACTACCCAAAGCAATCTATATATTCGATATAATCCCAATCCAGATTCCATCAGCATTCTTTAAGGACATGGAAAAACCAATCACCAATTTTATATGGAAAGGAACGAGATCTCAGATAAGCACAGCACTGCTGAAGAAGAACACAGTAGGAAGTCTCAGACTCCTGGATTTCAAATCCTACTGTACAGCCACAGTAGTCAAAACAGCCTGGTATAATTAGAATGATGACAGACACACAGATCAGTGAAACCAAATTGAGAACCCAGAAATAGATCCATCCACCTATGATCAGCTGATCTTTGACAAAGGGCCAAAATCCATTAAATGAGGAAAAGACAGTCTCCTTAACAAATGGTACTGGCAAAACTGGATATCCATTTGCAGAAAAATGAAACAAGATCCATACCTCACACTATAGACAATAACTAACTCAAGATTGATCAAAGACTTAAATGTAAAAACCTACAAGTATAAAGTTTATCAAAGAAAAAATAGGGCAAACATAGGGGCCCTAACACATGGCATTAATAGACTATCAAGCATAAGTAAAAATACACAAATAGTAGAAGACAAACTAGAAGACAGACCTTCTGAAAATTAAATTCTGATGTGTATCAAAAGACTTCTGCAAAAGAGTAAAAAGAGAACCTATAAATTGGGAAAAAATATTCAGCAATGACATATCTGACAAGGGACTTTCCTCTAAAACTTTTAACACCTCAATATCAAAAAGACAAACAATCCAATTTTAAAATGGGCAGAAGACATGAATATACACTTCACCAAAGAAGATATTCAGGTGGCCAACAGACATGAAGAAATGCTTACAATCATCAGCCATTGTTGTTGTTGTTATGTGCTGTCAAGTCGGACCCGACTCATAGCGACCCCTCCTTGGGTTTCCGAGGCAGTATCACTATGGAAGTAGATTGCCCCATCTTTCTTCCGAGGAGTGGCTGGTGGATTTGAACCGCCAGCCTTCTGGTTAGCAGTCAAGTACCTACCAGAGCTCCTCCATCAGCCATTAGAGAGATGCAAATCAAAACAACAATGAGTATCATTTCACCCCACCAATAATAGCAAAGTTCAACAGGATAGAAAATAACAAATGCTGGTGAAGATGTGAAGAGATTGGGACTCCCATACACTGCTGATGGGACTGTAAAATGATACAACCACTGTGGAAAATGGTACGGTGCTTCCTTAGAAAGTTTTAAACAGAAATACCATTTGATCCAGCAACCAGGTATATAGCTCAAAGAAGTGAGACCTATAACCATATATAAGTTTGAGAGATGATATTTCTACCTACGTATTTGTACATGCTGTAAGAATATCCACATATATAATAGAGCTAACAGAGGGCAAGATTATGATAATTTCTTAGCCACAGAGAAACATCTTGAGGGAGTACACTGAGGAGCCTGTGGGCTTGAGACCATGGTCACAGAGGACATCAAGCTCAATTGGCAGAACATACTACACAAAAACATCATTCTACATTCTACTTTGGTGAGTAGCAACTAGGTTGTTACAACTAGGTTGTTAGTAGCTTGCAGTGGCCATTTTAGTGCAACAATTGGTCTCTCCTTTTCTGGAGCAAAGAAGAATGAAGAAAACCAATGACACATGGAAACAATTAGTCCAAGGGACTAGTGGACCATGTGAACCTTAGCTTACAAGGCCCTGGGACTAGAAGAACTAGATGGTGTCACACTACCACTGTCAACCACTTGGAAAGGAATGAAAATAGTAGATGTGAAGAAAACCAACGGCATTTGGAAGCAATCAGCCCTAGGATATGATGGACCATGAGACCAGAAGAACTAGATGGTGCCTGACTACCAATGCCAACCACTCAGGAAGGGATCAAAACTGGAAATCTTGGATAGAGTGGGAGGAAAAACCTGGAACAAAATTCAAAAACACAGTAACAACCAGAATTACTGGTCAGATGTAGTCTGGTGGGACCCCCAAGACTATGGCCCTGGGATACGCTTCGGGCCTGGGATAAAACTCACTCCCAAGGGCTCTCAGCCCAACAGTAATAAGACTCACATGCAGAACACCCAACCCAGAGTGATGAACCCACCTACTCTACAGAGATGCATCCCTTGGAGCAATCGGCCATGGGCACCAGAGGGGCGACATTTACACAGAGGAAAAGCTGGACAGACAGGAGTGCATAACTAAGAAGGGTACAGGGATGGTGGGGTCACTGGGAAGAGAGAGGAGGAGAGTGGGTTAGGGTTGAGGATGGTAATTGGGGGGGTGAAACTAAATATACACAAACTGTTGAATGTAAAATAAATTCCTACTGTCAATTTGCACCCAAAGAACCATTTTAAAAAAAAAATAGGAGATCCTAGATAGAGTGGGAGAAAAATGTGGAACAAAACTCAAAATCATAAAAAAGGCCAGCCTTATTGGTCTGATAAGAGACTGGTGAAACCCCCGAGACGATGGACCATTCAGGCCTGGACTTGAACTCACTCCTGTGGCTTCCAGCCAAACAATAGACAGGCCTACAAGGAGAATTCGGAAGGAAGATGGGGCAATCTACTTCTGTAGTGATACTGCCTCGGAAACCCAAGGAGGGGTCGCTATGAGTTGGATCCGACTTGACGGCACGTAACAACAAGGAGAATATTTACACCAGGTAGGTACACTCCTCAGAACAATCAACCATAGGAGATCAAAAGGGTAGTATTTGCACAGGGAGATAGCTCAGAGGGCAGGAACATATAGGAAAGACGGACACAGGGAAAAGGTAACCACAGAGAAGTGGGAAGAAAGCTTGCAATCAATGTCATGAAACAAAATGTGCATAAACTGTTGAATGGAAAATGAATTTGCTCTGTAAACTCTCACCCAAATCACACACACACACAAAACAGTGGCTAAGGAAGATACAAATATATTCAGCCTTACCAGTAATGAAATAATTGAAAAGTAAAGCAAGGGTGAATGCTTTTTCACCTATGTAACAATTATTTTTTCATTTGAATACCTAAGCTGAGAGAACACGACAAAGTTTATGTCTCATAAATGCTGTTGTAAGATAACATCTACCTCCATTAAATTCTCTTTAGTTTCCAAAAAAAAAGAATTTACCGGCTGAAGGCAAGAAACTGCAGCACTATTTCGTTGCTCTGCAGACAGTCTGATTCTTCTTTCTGAGGGGAGAATTTCACGGGATCCGTGGGATTCACAGCCTCAGCTGGTTGCTTATTGGCATCCAAAATCTCTGGGAAGCCAGAGGACTGCAGGAGCACCACTGAGGCACGGGAGAGTGCACTTCCGGAGCTGTAACAGAAAGCAAACCTCGGCTAGCTGCCTGGAGAAGGGCAAGCAGGAACAGTAGAACAGGACCTGAAAACAAACTTGTTTTTGGAAAGCCTACTGCTCAGAGCATAAGGCAGCATGGATCACATAAGCACTTGTTGGTCCACACCCCATCAGAGCCACCACCTCACCTCCTGGCCTGGGCCCCAATGACGATTGGGGCATGCAATGGTGTGAAGGGCAGCTCCTGCAACTGCTCAGCAATGCACGTGTCCAGGACCACAGAAGTCTGGCTCAGGTCAGCTTCCAGGTGAGAGATCCTGCCCTCAAAGGGGTGCTCCTGCCAAACAAAATGAGGGCCCCTAGGTGAGGCCAACGAGCATCTCAGCCTGTGAGGGCAGTGTTCCAATTGAAGGGAACTTGTCAGGCTATCAGATTTAGCCAATAATAATACAAAAGGTTCAGTTAAATTTCAATTTCAGGTAAGCAATAGTGTAAGTATGTCCTGAGCAATATTTGGGATATGTTATTATTATTGTTAGGTACTGTCAAGTGATTCTGACTCATAGTGACCCTACAGGACAGGGCAGAACTGCCCCATAGGGTTCCCAAGCTTTGGTAGTACAGTGGTTTAGGCATTCAGCTGCTAACCAAAAGGTGGCAGATTAGACCCATCAGCTGAACTTTCCAGAGAAAGATGAGGCAGTCTCCTTCCATAAAGATTTACTGCCTTGGAAATCCTACAGGGTCGCTGAGTCATAATCAACTTGATGACAGTGGTTTTTTTTGGGACAATCTTTACAGGAACAGACTGCCATATCGTTATCCTGCAAAGCAAGCTAGTGAGTTCAAACTACCAACTTTTCAGTTAGGGCCAAGCACTTTAAACCACTGTGCCATCAGGGCTCCTTAATTGGGATTGAAAGCCAAATTAAACCTGTTGCCATCAGCCTGTGATTCTGACCACAGTAGCATAGATATGCCTCATCGGGTTCTCAAGGCTGTAATCTTGATGGGAAGCAGACTGCTACATATTTCTCCCAGGGAGCAGCTGGTGGGTTCAAACTGCTAACACTTCAGTCAGCAGTCAAGCACTTAACCACTGCATTAAGGACTCCTTAACTAGTATATTCTTATACTAAAATACTATTTGTTGTTTCTCAAATTCAAGCTTAACTGGGTATCCTGTACTTCATCTGGCCAGCCTCTCAGTGAGTTTAAACACAATGAGAACAGACTCATGGATTTTACGGACAGGTTCCATGGCAGGTATCTGATGTCTTAGATGGTAAACTAACAGAAAAGCCATGTTCACAGAGCAGAAAGATGACCCCTCCCTTCAGTACTCAGAGGTAACCTGCGGTGCCAAGCCCCTGCTGGTGTGCACAGCAAGTTCTCTTGTCCTGTCCCACATCTCCTGAGTATTCTAGTCATTCACTTGTGCTCCACCTTCTATGCTCCTCTAAAGCAGAAGATTTACGTCTAGATAAAGAGCTTGTCTGGGAGACAGGTATCTAGAATGTTCTCTTTTAAGCTTAAATCACAAGCTTTCTGGTTTCAGTTCAAAAGGAATACCACATGGCCAGAGGGAACCCTAACACAGGCATCAGGTGCTGATAATAGAAAGATATACAAGCTCTTTATAAATACATGAGCCCTGGAATCTTCTAGGATAAGGCATGTCATTATCGGTGTTTCCAAATGAGTGGTTAAATGGAGCTATTTTTCCTCAATATGCTTTCAGTGAAACACTACAGTTGGCAGGGTTATGAGACAAAACTCCATGTGAATCCCCAAGGTCAGGAGAAGCACAGGCCTTTTTCAGCCATTCAGTCCACGTGAATCCAGGAGGGTGGGTTTCGCTAATTCTCCATAAGCTGCTGTGTCAGCAAGGACAGCACGCATGGGGGCTGAGTCTGTATCCATCTATTTATATCTCCAGTGCACCATCCACTGCCTTTCATGCACGGAGATTCTAAGGACAGTTGAACTTTGTCTTATCAGAGCATGTAAAAACCTGAATCAAGCCTGTGGAAGGAATAGCTTCAGGGCTAAATTCCCTCTTGGTTTCCCCCCTCAAAGACACCGTGTTGGTAGGCATGGTCTGAAGCTGAGAGCACAGTGTCCACCCACCAAGTCCCTGTAACTCATGTAAGCCTGGTAACGTCCTTGTCACAGTGAGCAGTGGCATCCTCATCACAGAGAGCCCAGTGACATCCCCATCATAGCCTGGTGACATCATCATCACAGCAAGCCTGGTATTGTCCATCACAGAGCCTGGTGACATCCTCATCACAGAGAGCCCAGTAAAAACTCCATCACTGAGAACCCAGTGATATCCCCATCATAGCCTGGTAACATCATCATCACAGCAAGCTCAGTGATGTCCATCACAGAGCCTAATGACATCCCCATCACAGAGAGCCCAGCAAAAACTCCATCACAGAGCCTGGTGATGTCCTCAGCACAGAGAGCCCAGTGATGTCATCATCACAAAGCCCAGTGATTCGCCATCACAGAGAACCCGGTGACATCCCCATCCCAGCAAGTCCAGTGACATCCCCATCACAGCGTTTGGTGATGCCTTCATCACAGAGACTGGTGACATCCCCATCACAGTGAGCACAGGGACATACTCATCACCTAAGGACAAGTAAAGCTGGCAAAATGAAAGATTTCAGTGTAAGTCATGAATATGGAGCCATCCTCTGAATGGAAGTTGGAAGTAGGGGGCACAGCAGCACTTACCGCATGGGCTGGGCTGGGCGGTGAGCCATCAGGCTGCTGTGGAGAAGGCCTAGCTGACCGACGCTGGGTTGGGGGGTGCGGGGACACTGCCAGCTGGGAAATCGACAACTGGAAAAAGAGAGAGCTCAGGTGAGAGGGGAGATGCCCTCCCATCCCTTCACACAGCCCCTCCCACACCCGGTGGGATAGAGGAGGGCCCTATAGACAGACACAGAGAGAGGGAGACTTCCTCCAAGTCACCTCACCAATGACTGCTCTGGAACCTGGAACTGCTTTTAGATGGTTTTAATTACAGGGAGACATGATTCTATGATTTTTCTCAAATTGTAATATTTGAATAAAAATACAATTAACAAAAGCTAAGAGAAAAAGAGAAAGAGTCAAAAAAAAAAAAAAACCCGGGTCCCCTCCATGTGCAGGCTTAAGAGCAGACTGTCTTTGAACCTCTCTGAAATTGGAAACTTCCAAGACTTCTTCTGGTTCTAACACCGTGTTCCTATGGACAGAATCTCGGGTTAAGGCCATGACTACAGCGGCAGTGATGTGCACTGGTTATACACAGCTGGGATGGAATTTCCACTCTGCCACTTAATTATCATGGGACCTTGGATAAATCCCTTAACCTTTTCTTGCCTCAGTCTACTCACCTGTTGAAAGGGGATAATGACAGTAGCTAAGTCACTGGGTGACTGGGTAAATTCAGTGAGCTAATTCCTGGGAAGGGCTGGCACCTGATAAGCCTTCCACAAATGCTCTGAGTATTTGAGGAGTGAATGCTGTTTTAAGAGGCCAAGGTGGAGGTGGGAGGACCTGCACTCCACTGAAGACAAGTGTCTCTAATTCTGGACTCTCTCTCCAATGTACATGGCCACTCTGGACACTCGCTGTCAACAGTGACAACTGGCCCAAAAGAAAAATGGGCACAGGGAAGAACAACGAGTGGTGGGAAGGAGCCCTGGCCACTCTCACGGTGAAGAACAGATGAGTGGAAGGAAACAGATGAACACAGATCCTTGAGGCCTATTCAGCTCTCCTCAGGCCCCAAGGCATCAGGAGCCTGCCTTCCTTTGGAAGTGACAGTGCCACACTGTAGTCTCTCAACACTCAGGGAGAACATGAAAACCACTACCAGAGGATACTGGACTGGCCAGCAGGAGCACCAGGAGGCGAACACAATCCTCATTTCTGATCTTGCATCCAAGCTGCATGGTATACGTTAACGCTGCTTCCTGGGGATGGCTTTTGATACTAAATTATTCAACTTTCCCAGAAACCCAGCTTTCAAAGTAATGCTGATAGGCAGGGTCATCAGGAGGAACAAGCTGACTCTGACCACATTCAGTCACATAGTGGTAGCCAGCTTGGAGGCTCTAGCAAGCAGTGTAGACAGCTGGAGGTCCTAGAAGGTGGCCAGGCAGGGACATGCTCCCATCGCACTGGCTAAAAGGCAAGCAAGAAGGATCCCACGTTCCCCACAGAAGATTCTAGCACCCAGACATGTGCTGTCTGGTACACAGCTGCCAGCATACATCTCACTCAGCTGTGGCCCCCTCCCATCAGGACTGGCTGCTCAGCCTTCAGGTCCCAGTTGGTGCCCTGAGAAGGCTGGCAACTCCCAGGATGCGCTGGGACCTGGTTCTGGAGTGCCCTTTGTCCCCCAGCAGTGACCATCTAGGAGAGGAGGGTGAAAACCACACCTCAGCATTTCTTAAAAAGAAAACAGAACAATAACAAAAAAAAAAGTGCTGGACATCATTGCCAGAGAGAACATATTATTTTTAAAAGTGAGAGAACATCCTCAGATGGGAACTGAGGGTCATTAGCAGTCAGCAGGGCACCCTTCTCCATCGACAGTCTGGCACTACAGCCAACATGTTGGGAGATACTGAGGAAATGCCAGGTCAGGTGAGCAACAGAGACAACTCCCATGATGGCCACCTCTGCATGGCTAAGACCTCTCCCCAGCCCCATGAAGGCCAGGAGTATTTTTAAAGATACAAAACAATTTTTTCTCACACTCAGAACTTTTAAGTCACTCTCTTCTGGATTCTGAAATGAGCTTTTTCTCCTTATGCACATGACATGGCCTGGTGGCCGGGACTTACTCCTGGTCCCACGGGTGAGTCCTGAGTGGCAGCAAGCTTCGAGGGTGGTGGCACTGTCGGACCTGTAGGAAAACACAGGGGTGGGGGGTCAGGGGACCCAGCAGCCTTGGTGGGCCTGCTAGGCCCAGGCCCTGCCCCCACCCAGCCAAGTCACTGTCAGCTTCTCCAATGCTGAGCCATAGCTGTAACCCTTGGTTGGCTAGTAGCTGCCACTGAGTTGGCCTAGACTCATGGCAACCCCATGCACACCAAGACCAAACTACTGTGATTCATAAGGTTTTCACTGCCTGATTTTTCACAAGCAGATCTCCAGGCCTTTCTTCCTAGCCCACCTTAATCTGCAAGCACTGCTGAAACCTGGTCAGCATCACAGCAACAAGCCAGCCTCCACACAGACGGGTGCTGGGGCTGCTCATGAGGTTCACTGCCCAGGAGCAGAACCTGAGTCTCCCACCTGGAAGGCGAGAATTCTCCCATTGAACTAATTTAGATAAATGGCAGCCTCCCTAAGCCTCTATTTTTGGTGAATGGGATTTGAGCTACATCCATGACCAGGGCGTCTGCACTGTGGGGCACACGTCCTTCTCCATTGTGTCACCTCATCATTGCTGTGAGCATGGTTTTAGTGAGTGTGTTTAATGAGATGTGAGCTACATTGGACAGCAGAGGTTCTCTAACATGTTCACCCATGGCTTTTCCACCTTGCCGGCCCCACATTCCCGGCCTGAGACGGCCACTCTGAGTCTGCGGATCCAGAGCTCTCAGCCTTGGACGATGCCACTGTGCACAGTGAAAAACTTGCAGCCTATGCCCCTGCCACACTCAATCCACACCTAGGCTTTTTGGTCACCCACAGCCCCATGACAGTTCACGACATAGCCTTTTCCCCTAAGGCCTGTCTACTGGAGGGGTAGGGAGCCCTGGTGGCAAAATGGTTAAGCACTCAGCTGCTAACAAGACTCGTCAACTGCCCCACTGGACAGAGTCAAGGCACTCTGTCTGTGTAAAGATTTACAGCCTTGGAATCCTACAGGCCATCCTACTCTGTCCTACAGGGTCACTGAGTCAGAATCAACAAACAACAATGGATTTTATTGGAGGGGTAGGCTCTTTAGACTCCAGGAAGCCAAACCTAGGAAGGGGAGGCCAGCCCTCCGTGTGCTCTCACCAACCTCAGAGCTAAGACTGGCCTTAGCCCTTTCTGCAGGGCACCCCTGTGGATGGAGGAGCTCTCTGCACCTGCAAAGCACTGCTTAGTGGTGCATGTCCCAGGCTCTCTGAAGGCCTCAAGGCTCTGAGCAGGCCCCCAGAACTCCCAGGCCCCAGCTTTCTCACCCACCAATCTGAGACAGCTAAAGTTTGCAGAATCTCCCAGACTTCCTGCACTGTACGTACATGACTACTTTTGCATGTCTTGCAGACTCAGCCAACGTGAGCTTCAGGTGCAGCCCCTTCCCCTGCAATTACCTACCAGGGCCACACATCCAGTCCACGGTGAGGGCAGTGCTGGGCAGACCCCGAGCCCTTGATGATGAGGCTACTTCAGCCCACCAGATGGCCAGGCTGGCACACAGGATGACCCTTGGGTGTTCACTGGCCAGAAGCCCTGCTGCTTTCCCTGACAACCAGTCCCCTCTCTAGTCCTGTATCCATGCCCTGTCTAGTTCACCATACTCCCCTTCATGAGGACACTGTCCAGTGTGAGCGGACTCATCAAGGCCCCCTTCACAGTGAGGACACTGTCCATTCTGAGTGGATCCCACCACCCATCAGACATCGGGGGAAACCTGGACCTCCTGAGAAATTAAGCAACCCCCAGTTCTTCCAACACCCTCATGCAGTGAGCTCTTTAATACACCAAATGCTTGGCCCTGCCCACCTGCCCTTGGTCTCCCTCCCTTCGTGTGTGGCCCCTGCTGCCCAAATTCTAGCATGGCCCATCTGTGGCCTGAGTAGAGCCTGGCCCATGTCATGCTGAGGACACATCTAATGACTCCCATACCTTCCCTGAGGCCCCATGTCACCATGCACCCAACACAGGGCCTACTGGCCAGTGCAGAAGCCCAAGTTGAATAGCAATGTACACTCGGCACAGAGTTCCTGACAACTTCCTAGGCAGCTGTGTAGCCCAACAAAACCACTACCACAGCCACAGGACGAACCAGACACAGAAGCCCCCTACCATGATGCCATCAGTACCAGTGCCAAAAGCCTCTTCACATATAGCTGCCAAAACCTCTTCCACCACCCCTAGGACTCGCCCCAGTGGTACTGCAGGGCATTATGGCTGAGGGCACTCTGAGAAAGACAGGTGATGTCCTCCACACATGAACTGATATGCACCAGGGATGGTGAGAGCTCCCACCTCTGAGGGGCCCCAACAGCCCAACCCAGCAGGCTCAGGCCGGACTCTAGCCATCGCCACAGCAATCCTGCCCACTCGGCCCCAGTGACTCCACCAAGTCAACAAAATGGTTCCAAAAAACTCATACCCACACTCATCAGAGGCACCTGCAATTTCTAAAATTCCTTCACCCTTTTGGGAGGAGGTTAGCAAATCCTCTAGCAGCCTCCTTGCATTCCAGAAAAGACACAACTGCAAAAGACACAAAATGGTAGATGGAATCTGCCAGAGCCCAAGACCATTGAAACTGCGCCATTCGTCCAGATCCCTGGAGCATCTTCAGCAGACAATTTCAGAGCCTGTACAGCAGTTCCCTGCCCACCACCCACTGAACCCTCCCTCCTTCCTAAAACAGCCTGAAAGACGGACCTGAAAACCAACAAGCGGAGGTCTACTTTGTTCCACCCTAAATGGGGATGGAAAATGCCATAAGCTGATTTTGGTAATGCACGGAAATGGCAGGAAATGATGTCATTATTTCTGCTAAGAGAATCCCAGCCCTCAAGAGCCCACCCTCAGCATCCTCTAGTCAAAATGCAGCTGGCTGCGGAAAGCACTAACATGCTCGCTTATCCCCACATCCTCCGGTCTGGTTATAATTGTATGGGACATTTTTCAAGGTAATCCTTGACATTCGGACTTATTATACTACTGTATCTTCCTGGAGATTAAAACAACAAAAAGAGGTTTTGGTTGTCATCTAAAAGATGGCTGCTGTGAGCCAGGGAAGAGGGGGCATGTCCATATACCCCAGTGAAGCACCTGCTTACAGAGAAACTTCACTGAAACTTCACTTGTGGTAGCCACTGGTTACATTCCTTCTCAACTACACAACATAATAGTCTCAGCCAGAGAGCAGTCATTCCTCCACAAGTGCCCACTTTAATCCTCCAAGCTTCTCCCAAAGCAAAACAGAGCTGTCTGTCTGGGAAGCCCCACTTCCATCACGAGTATGATTTAAGTGAGAACATTCCGGGCTAGTGAAACTGAGTCACAGGATCACATACGTGTGCATGAAGACATGTGCGCAAGGACTCTGCAGTAAACACAGAAATGTGCACAGGGCTTTACAGTGTGCACAAAGATGAAGTCACAAACACTCCATGGTCTACACGGAGATACGCACATGGGACTCCATGGCATACACAGAGACTCCTGTTTCCAGAACTCCATGGTAGGCACAGAGACTCGTATTCACAGGACCCAGCGGCAGGCACAGGGATGTGCACGAAGGACTCCACGGCAGGCATGGAGATGTGTGCACTAGAATTCTACAGCTGCACTGAGAGAGCAAACGTCAGAAATAGCCAATGTGCTCCTGAAAATGGAAGTGGTTAAGTAAAATCGGGTGCATCCGTATGTGAAACATGGAAGCAAGTAAAAGGATAAAGCTATCTGGTGTATTTGATGTGGAAAGATTGCCAAGACAAGCTATTAAGTGGAAAGAGAACTTATCAAACCATCTATATCTAGGCTTTTTTTAAGAAATAAAAACTACTTGAGCTGAAATTGGCTCAATGGCACTCAGCAACATCAACATTAGCATATCAACATAAGTGACGGAACAGAACTGCCCCATAGGATTTCCTAGGCTATGATCTCTACAGAAGCAGATTGCCAGGTGTTTCTCCTGCAGAGCTGCTGGGTAGGTTTGAACTGTCAGTCTTTCATATAGCAGTCATGCATTTAAGCACTGCACTACCGAGGCTCCATAGAGAGAGAGAGAGAGAGAAAGAGAGATGTGTGCATAAGCACTCTGGTATGTATATATATGTGTGTGTGTGTGTGTGCGTAAATATATGTATATACATACACAAACATATATGAGTAAATTTATGGAATAATAAAAGCTCACTATAATTTTACCCTTACACATGATATCAACTATGCAATCATGTTACCTGTAAAAATAGAAACTTTTTTTTAATTTTAATGATCATTTTAAGGCCTGCCTTCATGACCCTGCCAAAGTCTAGCACCAGTCAGCATGGCACTAAGAATCACACCTGCCAGGGCAAGTGGCTGCTCACTCCAGGTGCTTCTCCCAAACAGTGTGCCCTTCTGCTCATAGCCCACCTAGTCACAGGCTGGCCATCTTCACCAGGGGAACCACCACAGCTGCCAGGGACAATAGCTCTGCCAGGGCAGCTCTGGGCAGGCACAGGGCCTGGGAACCTCTGGGGATCGGGTTGCAAGGAGCCGAGTCACTGGCACACAAACTCAAGTGCTCAGAGCTGTTAGCAGAGACTTTGAGGAGGGACTAAACCAGGGTTTCCTCCAACACCAAAGCTAACAGGGATCTGCAAAGGGTCCACACTGATTGTTGGAGACAAAGAAAAGCTTGGATCCCCAACTGCAGCAGGCTTCTCCACCTGTTCAGAGATTAGTTTTCTCTGACACACTATCCTCCTCAAGCAGTCTCCACTCATTGAAACTGCTGTCAACAAAACCGCTGTCCTCTCCACTGTGCTGTCCGTTTAGCTTCTGTCCATGACTACCATGCAGGCCACAGAGCACAGCCAGGGCTCCCCACTCCACCCCAAACCTAGTCATCCGCATCCTATGTGGTCGCACTAAGACTGCAACCTCAGCGTATTTTGCTTGGAAGAGGGGGACACTGCACAGAATGCAAATGTGAAGCATATTCCAAACTCTAGGGAAGAGAGAATGCTTTTCACGGCAGTGTTTTTTTCAGACAGCACTTTTGGTGAGTTGAACGGCAAAAACTATACTGTGGACAAAACATTGCCTCAAGCACAGACACACACCTGGAGCTCCTCCCTCACCTCAGGGAGATCCGTCTATGTAAGTGGCCCACAATCACACATGTTGGGTAGAGAAAAGGGGGAAATGGTTCATCACTACAGCCATAAGCAGAGGGGTGACAGGCAGCCAACCCAGGTTCCCCAAACCCTCGGGCACTTGGTCCTCCCAAAGGAGGGGGCTCCAGACAATGCTTCTCCATCAGCCACCACAGAGGCCATCCACAGGGACCAAAGCCTGGGTGCACGAAGCTGTCCCCTACCACCCACACCATGAAGAGGCCGGCATCACCCTCCAGCGCTGTACCAACTGTCAGTCTCACAGATCTGGTGGCACTTGCAAGTTCAAAAGTCCTGAGGCCACAAGGGGCTCAGGGTGCTGAGACTGAGTACAGACCTCCTGACCCAGGTTCTACTGAGTGGCCACGTACCACCTCAAGCGGTACGTCTCCTGTGTGCTTGCTATACCTCACAGGAAAGGGGAAATGCCAAAAAGGGGAACAGAAGGATAGTACTGTCACTGTCTTTACTTTCCTGTATTCACTGATTGGTTTATTCAACAAAGATTTTCTTACCATATCCTGCATTGCACTTGGGCCACAGAAAGATACAAAAACAGAAAAAAGTACATAAAAGATTGCGCAGTGGTCTGCACCATACACTCTCCTAGGTGGGAGAGGCCAGAGGCCTGGTGACACATTGGGAAACATGGGAGGGATCCCTGCAGCACAGCCACCTTCATGGGCAGGAGTGGGCCTGTGTAGGAAGCAGCACTGAAGCCCTTGCTGTTTCCTGAGAATGCTTTAGCTCAAACACCTGCGACTCAATGTCACTATATGTGTCAGTGGGTAGACGGAGGAGAGGACAATCAGCAACCGGGAGCTCGATGAGGGTTATTAACAGAAGGAAACACTCAGTCTGCTGCACTGACTGCCCAGTGGAACAAAACCCCCTGTGTTTAACTAAAGGGTCAGTTCTTCGATGGGAGAGGAAACGTCCTGAAGGAGAAGCAAGATGAGGCTGGCTGCACAGGAGGCAGTTGCTTAGCAACTCACAGCAGAAGAGGCCAAAGCCAGAGGAAGGCCCTGGCTTTGGACCAGAGTCTGATGATGTTAAAGAAGTAAGCAGCTGGCTCCAAAAGCAAGGGGAAAGGAGGTGACCCTTGTTGTTAAAGACACAATTGCTAGGCTCTAAAGGAATGTTGGGAAGCACAGCTTTGCATCATCCAAAAAACCACCAAACCCAACTCACTACTGTTGAGTCGATTTCGACTCATAACAACCCCTCCTTGGGTTTTCGAGGCAGTCTCTCTATGGAAATAGATAGCCCAGTCTTCCTTCTGAGAAGAAGCTAGTGGGTTTGAACCTCCAGTCTTCTGGTTAGCAGTCAAATGCCTTAAGCACTATGCCACCAGAGCTCCCAGACCTTGGAAATAATGGATTAATCCACTGACTAATAGTCCAGACACTAGGAAGCCACAATGCAATGCCATTAGAAAGGCCTGTATACTAATTACTTGGAGGTAAAAGGTCATTCTCCCCAGGGCTTTGATCACAGGCATAGGGGAAATGAGAAGAATCTAAGAAGAAAGCAAAGTAGAACAATGGGACCTCAGGCCCAACCTGGGGTGACCAGGTCCAAGAGGAGTGGGAAATCCAGATGTACCTAGAGGTACCTAGAGACCAGGGTCACCATCGATCGGGTCAGTCTCAGAAATGTGACCTCTCACAGGCCTCTGCTCTGAACCACTCGCTCACTAACATTCTCTGGCAAGATGCACCTTAAATTACTCTACAATCTGCATACCAGCTTCCGTAAAGGGTGACCACAAAGCTGCTCGATAGCTCCCAGGTCTCCCCATTGCTATTGTTGTTAGTTACCGTGGAGTCGATTCTAACTTGTGGCAACCCCATGTGTCAGAGTAGAACCACTCCATGGAGTTTTCTTTTTTTTTTAAATTTTTTTACTTTTTTAGGATTTGGGTGAAGATTTACAGAGTAAATTCACTTTTCATACAGCAGTTCACATATACTTTGTCTCATGTCATTGACCAAAATTTACAATGCAGCAGCTCCCCTCCCACTTCCTCCCCATAGTTACCTCCTCCCAGTGTCCATCCCTTCATACTCTTCTGCACCCTGAGCTATCTCCCTGTGCATAAGCAGCCCTTCCTTCTCCCATGATTGTTCTCTCCAGGGCGTGTGTCTACTTGAGGTAAATGTTTAACTCACATGTCTATACTTTGTTTGGCTGGAAACCACAGTTGTGGGTTCAATTCCAGACCTGAAGGGCAGCTAGGGGCCATAGTCTCAGTGGTTACACCAGGCTTCCATGGAGTTTTCTTGACTGTAAAATGTACAGAAGTAGATCACCAGACTTGTCTTCTGCAGCACTGCTGGGTGTGTTCGAGTCACCCATCTTTAGGTTAGTGTCATTAGGTGTCATCGGGTCCAGCTCACAGAGACGCTATGAACAACAGAACAAAACACTGCCCTACTAACACTGCTAGGTAATAATTGGGTGCAAACTATCTTCATTACTCAGGCTCTCTGAAAACTCTGCCCTACTGCTGCATAATTTACTGAGTTATACTGATCACGGCAAGGGAGCTGCCTGTCAGGGAGGATGCCAGGAGAAAGACAACGACAATGTCAACACGCAGCAGGTCACAACAATGTCAAGAATCAAACTCAATATATTCTGGGAAACACCATAGTTGCATATTTTCAATGACCTCTGTTACGTGACTATTTTTAAACCTACCATAAGGAGCTCTGGTGGCATAGTGCCTAAGGCATTTGACTGCTAACCAGAAGGCTGGCAGTTCAAACCCACCAGCCACTCCTCAGAAGGAAGGTGGGGCAATCTACTTCCATAGTGATACCGCCTCGGAAACCCAAGGAAGGGTAGCTGTGAGTTGAATCCGACTTGACGGCAGTGAGTCTGATTTTTGGTTTTTTAAGCAAACAAACCAAAATTCTGACAACACCAGAGTATTCAAAAGCAAAATATGGGTCAGAGAAATTCCAATTCAAAGAGTAAAGACTGAGTGCCCTCTAGTGGCCCCAGGCACACTTGCTCATGATGGATGATGAATAGGCCTTCAGTGCCTTGTAGTTTTATAGAAAAAATAAAAAGGATTATTCATAACTGTAAGCCAAAAGACCTCACTTAAAGTGACAGCCGCATATCATTAAGGTTTCCAGAGGACCCATATAAGTTGGTAAAATAGTGAAGCATGAGAAGTTTCCATCATAAGTTAAACACTAGTGGATATTTAAAAGTCTCTCATATTGGGTCTTGGGAGGCAATGTCTTGAAGTGCGTGGAACCTGAGCTGACAGCAATTACACTAATGTGACGTGAGTGAGGCAATAAGTCCAAATTAAATATATCAAATGAAATCAGGTCTGTTGGTCCCCAGATAGGAACTGAAAAAGACATTACGCTGCTACAGCATATTTGCACAGGAGTTCAATTCCCAATAGCCAGACGTGTGCTCTTCTCTGGCAGGGATACAACGATACAACTTTTGGTAAAGAACTAGAAGTATGTGCACCCAACAGCTGAGTCAAATTGCACTCAGTATACATGAGAAGATAATGAGATGCTGGCCATCATCCCAAAAAATGATCCTTTCAGTTGGTGAGTGGGTCAATCTTAGAACCCAAGATAAGCCCCCGCCCTGGGAAGGAGCACTCACTGCCCACAGTGCTCCTGGGACCCAAAGTGCATCTGGCCTCACACTGTTACCTCCTTCTCTGTGCCCAGCCTCCATCTGCATGGCAGGTTTCTTGAGGACGGGCCCATTTCTCACTCGTCTTTGTATTCCTCCCACATGGCAAGAACTACTACTATCTATGCATTCACTTCTCAAAACGCAGGAAACACTGGTCAGTGCCGGAACACAACCACGCAGTAGAAGTAGCAAAGTGTCAGGAAAGAACAGTCACTTGGAATCAGGAGATCAGGCCCCTTTATCCACAGAGTGACCAACATCTGCTGGTTTTGTCTACTTGAATCCATCCTCTCTTCTGAGAGTAGAACCAAGGGTTTTCCTTTGGGGAATCACCCTCCCAACCCTGCACCAGGTGATCTAGTTGGGGCTGCCCCATCCTCACTCCAAGAGCACGTGTGAGACCTAAACCCCAATCCTCACTCCAAGAGCAGGTGTGAGACCTAAACCCCAATCCTCACTCCAAGAGCAGGTGTGAAACCTAAACCGACTGTCCCACTCCCAAGCCCGGTAAGGACAGTTTGGTGAGAACTCAATCTCAGGACTCTTGCTGGGGACAAATGGGTAAAAAGGAGTTCTTTCTATTGGGACTCCTTAGCCCAAGGGTAACCCTGGGGCTCCTAGAGTTACCAGGAGAGAATCCCCACCTAGAAGGTAAGCCAACACTGGAAAGTCAAGCTGAAAGGTGAGGGAATAGGAGTAGAGAGACAGACAGACAGACATATCAAGTCCTAATGACATCAATCAAATGCTAGGACCCAGCCAGGACTCACATCAGCTCTATTCTAGCCTTTCTGCCACATGAGCCAATGGATTCCTTTTTTCATTCCAGCTATTTAGAGTTAAGGTTCTACCCCTTGTATACTAGAGTCCTGATTAATGTGTTACTCTACAAACACATACAACATGCTTTGCTATGAGACAGAACACCTTTGGGCAACATAAAGATAAATAAAACATAGTCCTTGCTCTCATGAGGTGCTCCAACAAGTCTTTAGTGTTGAACAAGTCGAACATCTGCACTGAATATCTGCATCTCTTCACCTTCCAAGCACAAATTAGGATGACATTCCTAGTCCCCTGGGATGAAGTGAGGCTCAGTAACTAGTTCTAATCCATGAGCTGGGAGAGGTGGTGTGTGTCACTTCTGAGCCAGCACATTTACAACCGATATTACAAGATCAGTATCTAACAAGGCTGTGAGAACACTCAAGAGAACGTTTTGCTAGGGACATGTCATCTGAGCTGGGTTTGAAAAGATGAGTCGAATTTTTCCATATGAAAGGACAAGAAAATTTTAATACATACATATAAAAATCTTTTAACATGGCAATGTTTAAAAACGCTTCTAAATTCTACTTAAAATGAAATAAACAACTTAGGAAATAATCTATAAATGTGATCAAAGCCGTACTTAAAAGAAAACTGCATAACCTTAAAAGTTTTTATTGTTAAACAAGATAAATGGAAAATAATGTAAGCATTCAGGTAAAACAAAACAAAACCTAGAAAAAGTAAGAAGATGGAATCAATAAAGAGAAAAGCAGATAAAAGTATATTGTTTGAATTAATGATAAAATTAATTAGAAACTTAAAAACTTAATACAAAAGAACTAATAAATAAAACCAAAAGCTGGTTCTTTAATGACATGTACAAATCTTTGATAAGCCTGGCCAAGGAAAGGAGAGAGCCAAGAAAAATTAGGAATGGAATAGGAATCTCATCACAAATACAAATTAGAATGCTTTAACTAGGTTCAACTTTATTCCAATAGGTTCTCTGGTGGTGCAGTGGTTAAAGTATTCAGCTGTTAACCAAAAGTCTGGCAGTTTCTCTGCAGGAGAAAGATGAGGCAGTCTGCTTCCATAAACATTTACAGCCTTGAAAACCCTATGGGGCAATTCTAATCTGTCCTAAAGGGTCACTCTGAGTCAGAATCAACTGATGGCAATGAGTCTGGTTTTTAGTTAGCAGCAAACCCTAAATACCAAACTTTGATCGGCACATAACAAAAAAGGAAAGCTATAGATCAGTGGTCTGCAAACTATGGCCCACAGACCAAATACAGCCTGGAGCCTGTTTCTGAAAATAACGTTTAATTGGAACACAGCCACATCCATTCGTTTATGTTATCATCTAAGACTTTAACTACAACAGCAGAATTGAGTAGTGTGACACAGACCATCTGGCTCACAAAGCCTAAAATATTTACAATCTGGCCTCTACAGAAAAAGTTTGCTGCCCTCTGCCATAGACAAACTTCGATTATGGATAAAGAAACAGTAATCCTGAACACGAGTTAATCAAATCAAGATAGCAGGATCGTAAAGCTCCCTGTAGTGAGTCTCTAATTCTCTCTTCTACTTTATTCTTTTTTTTTGCTGCCTAATAGATTTGATAGCTTGTTTACTGTCCCCCTCTTTTTAAAATAATAAGCTCCATGAGGACAGGAGGCTGACAGTGCCTGGCTGCAACATACTTCTAATGCTGTTGTTGTTGTTATGTGCCATCAAGTCAGACTGGACTCATAGCAACCTCTCCTTGGGTTTCCAAGGAGGTATCACTACAGAAGTAGATTGGCCCAAACTGCCTTCTGAGGAGTGGCTGGTGGGTTTGAACCGCCAGCCTTCTGGTTAGCAGTCAAGTGCCTTGGGCACTACACTACAAGAGCTCCTACACTCTTAATAAGGGCAGTAAAACCTGCAGAAGTTGGAAACTTTGTAAGGCAGAAACCTGTCAGAGAAGGAAAACTCAAGTATTTTCCACTAAATGGAGCAATAGAAAAGTGGGAAGACTATCCCGTCAAAAGTGGAAAACATGCAGTACCTGGAAAAACATGGTAGTCCCCTTGAGTTCCAGCCCCCACAGGTCTCACTGCAATTACTTAACATTGAAGCAGGAGTGGGGAAAGGAAGTGCTCTGAACAAACCCTGAGTCACTCCAACACTGTCTTAGGTTCTCCCAGAATGGCAATGAAGGCCCCTAATGTGAAAGGGTGGAAGCACAGCTAACACTGAACTTTCTGGAGCCAGAAAAGGACAGTGCCACCGGCAGCTGCTTGCACCCAGAAGGACTGTGGGGCCAAAGGAAGCTCCACCAAGACGCACTGCATCTGCTCCCATCCAGGAACATTTTCTACGTGTGTCTAATAAAATCAGTGGGTAAAAAGGTCATGTGGTCACTTCCCGCAGATGCTGTCACCAATATGTCCATCACTGGGGGACTAGAAGGCTAATAGTAGTAGTCATACAGTAATAGTAATATTCGTAATGTTGTTGTTAAGTGCCATTGCATTGATTCTGACTCACAGCAACCCTATGTGACAAAGCAGAACTGCCCCACGGGGTTTTCTAGGCTGCAATCTTTATAGAAGCAGGTCGCCAAGTCTTTCTCCTGAGGAGCCACTGATGGGTTCAAATCGCCAGCCTTTCAGTTAGCAGCCAAGCACTTAACCACTGTGCCACAAGGGCTCCTTCTTAGTTGCATTAAAAAAAAAAAAAAAAAAAAAACACTGTTATTGAATTGATTCTGACTTAGAGTTGCCCCCACCAGGTTTCCAATGCTACTTCTTTACGGAAGTATGTTGCCTCATCTTCCTCCTGTGGAGCAGCTGGTGGGTTCAAACTGCCTACATTTTGGTTAGCAGCCCAATGCCTTAACCATAGGTGCTACCAGAGCTCCTTTGTTAGTTGCACAGCTGAGAGCAGTTGTGAAATATGTGCTCCATAGCACATCATCCTGAGCACTTTCATACCCCTTTCCTCATTTGATCTCTACAGCCCTTTGATAACTCATGGCCATTTTTCTTTCCTGTTATCTATTTCTTATTGATTCAGAGGAGCTCTTTCTGTAATCCTTCTTCCTAATCTTCTTTTCTAATCTCCTAGTTCTAATTATTTCAGTTAATTTTTAAAGGTTATGTGTATTACAAATATTTTTTAGTCTGAGGTTTTCCTTTAACTTTGCTTACAAAGTCTTCTCTCCTACTAAAGTTTTCCATTTCAACATAACCAAATTTCTCAGTCTTTTGTTTTTGGTTTATGTTTTGTCCAGCTTGTTAAAGAAATCCTTCTTAACACCAAGGCCATATGGATATATATTATCCTATGTTTTTTTCCTAAAATTTCTGAAATTCTATTTTGTATATTTAGGTCTTTAATTCATCCTATTTTACAGATGAGGAAATTGAGGGACAGAAATATTCAGTAACTTAGTAAGTTCATTCAATTAGTAAATATGCATTCATAGACAATACATGAAATTGTTTTAAGTTACTTAAATGATACCATATTGTATGCTTTTTTTCCTCAGAACTGGCTGTGTTCACTCAATGTAATCTTGTGAAGATTTAGCCATAATGATATATAGAAATATATTTCATTCATTTTAAACTGCTACACTGCAAAAACGGCAAGGAGGCCACATGTACTGACCTCCTCTAATCCCACGAGAGGAAGACAGGATTACCAGCAATAACTCAAGGCCTATTCCTACAAGGCCAGACATGCTGCCTCCCTCCAGCCCTCTCTCCAACCGTTCCTCCCAAAGCACCACCACCTCTCTCCTGGGTTCGATAATTCGCTGCAGTGGCCACATAGAGCTCACAGGTTATGGGGTTTATTAGGGAAGCACCACAGGCTACAATTCAAGTTCAGGAAAAATGCTCAGTCTCTCTCCCAGCCCACCATCCCTCAGCCAACAGTCTCTCAGAGTCTCTTTCCCAGCAATGCTGGTCCCTCAGTGTCTCACTCAGCAATGCGTGTCTCTTGCATCTCTTTCCCAGCAACGCGTGTCTCAGGAGCCCCTGTCTCTTTCAGCAGCACGTCTTCCTCAACCAGCAGTCAGAGAGAGTTCTGCCTCTAGGAGGCCTCCTTTTGAGCCCAGAAGGGTGGTCAAACTAGCCAATCATAGCATCAGAACTCTAAGCACCTGAGAGAGAGTTGGCACCTCCCAGAACATTGTTTTGTGCCACACCCAACAGAAATACTCCAGGTGGACGACTTCAGCAATCAGGAGCTCCTCAGTTGCTCATAGAAAATCCCACCTTGGAGTTTACAAAGACTTATGGGTAGAAAAGCCACACTAAGTAATTTACTACACCACATACACAGTATCCCAAGGAGTCCTACTGCCATGATAGTTAAGGATACTGCTACTAACTAAGAGGCTGGTGGTCAAACCCATCCGGCAGCTCTGCAGGAGGAAGACCTGGCAACCTGCTCCTGGAAAGATGACAGCCTAGCAAAGCCTACAGAGCAGCTCTGCTCATTACACGGGGTCACTATGAGTCAACCACTGACTCAACAGCACCCAACTATAACAACATATAGCATCCCACTGTTCAAATAAATCTGTTTATTTGTCTGTTCCAGAATGAAGAAGAAACAGGTTGTTTCCACGTTTTAACTATTAAAAACAGTGTTGTTGTAAATATGAGCTAAGTGTTCTCTGCAACAGGCATTTCTAAATTAACTGAATATTGCAAAATTGCTCTTCTAAGTGGCTGCACCCACCCCACAGCTCTCCTAGCAGTGGCAAGTTCCTGTTTCCGCACATCTTCATTAGCCTTCAGGCTATCAGACAGATATGTTTTTCCAATATGACAGGGATGAAATGATTTCTCATTTTATTCTGCATTTCCCTGATTACTAGTGAAACTGAGCACTTTTTCAAATGTTTATTGGTTATTCTGGCTTCTCTGTGAATTCCCTCTTCACATCCTTTGCCCGTTTTTTCTCTTCTGTTGTTTGTCTACTATTGATTTGGAAGAGCTCATTCTACAATTTTTCTTCTTTTGAATCTTCTAAGATTTCTAAAGTTTTGCTTTTCATACTTGGGTCTTTAACCCATCTGGAATTTAGTTTTGCACATATGTGAAGTTAGGATCTGTTTGTTGGGGTTTTTTAAATTATTTTTCCATATGGAAAAAAAGATTGACTAATCTTCCAGGATTATGTATTGATTAGTCCAGCCTTAATCTTTGTGGTAGGCAGAATAATGGTCCTGCAAAGACACCCACATCCAAATCCCCAGAACTGTAAAGATGCTATGTTACAGTGCAAAGGAAATTAAGGTTGCAGATGGGATTGAGGCACTAATCAGCTGATCTGGAGATGGGGAGATTGGCCTGGATTAGCGGGGTGAGCCTAATGTAACCACAAGGAGGGTCCTCATAAGTGAGAGAGGGAGGCAGGAGGGTCAGAGTAAGAAAGAGCTTTGAAGATGCTACTCTGCTGGCTGGGGGAAGGGGCCAAAGAATGCAGGTAGCCTCTGGAAGCTGGAAAATGCAAGGAAATGGATATCCCCTTAGAGCTCTAGAGGGAACACTATTTTGGCTCAGTGAGACCCATTTTAGACTTCCAACTTCCAGAACTGAGAATAGATTTGTGTTGTTTTAAGCCACCAAACCTAACCTACTGCCATCAAGTCAGTTTCAACTCACAGCGACCCTATAAGTCGGAGGAGAACTGCACCATAGAGTTTTTTTTTAATTTCATTGTGTTTTGGGTGCAAATTTACAGAGCACAATTTGTTTTACATTCAACAGTTCATGTACCTTTGATTTCATGTCCCAATTACCATCCCCGACCATAACAAACTCTCCTCCCCTCCTGTCCCTGTGACTACCCTCTCCCTGTGCCCTTCTTAACTATGCATTCCTGTCTGTCCAGCTTTCCCTCTATGTGAATGCTGCCCCTCTGGTCCCCCATGGCTGATTGCTCTAAGGGGTGTATCTCCCTACAGTAGGTAGGTGCATCGCCATGCGGTAGGTGTTCTGAATGTAGGTCTTTGTACTGTTGGGCTGAGAGCCAATCCATGGGAGTGAGTCCCAGTCTAGGTCTGAAGGGTAACCCGGGGGCATAGTCTCGGGGGTTCCACCAGACTCTATCCAACCAGTAATTCTGGTCATTCCATATGGTTTCTAAGGCTGTAGATCTTTATGGATGCAAACTGCCTCATATTTCTCCTATGGAGCAGCTAGTGGGTTTGAACCAATGATCTTTTGGTTAGCAGCCAAATGCTTTAACTACTGCACCACCACAGCTCCTGTTTTAAGCCACTAAGTCTTTGGTAAATTGTTGCAGCAGCAACAGGAAACTAATATGCTTCTTATGTATAATTTGTCATATGTAACAAATATCCTATTTTATCTTGCCCCACTATCTATTTATCTATCTCTGTACCAATGTCCTAGTGGAGCCCTAGTAACACAATGGTTAAGCACTTGGCTGCTAACTGAAAGGTTGGTGGTTCAAACCCACCAGCTACTCTACAGAAGAAAGATGTGCCCATCTGCTTCCATAAAGATTTACATCCTTGGAAACCCTATGGGGCAGTTTTACTATGTCCTACAGGGTCATTATGAGTCAGAATTGACTTAACAGCAGTGGATTTGCTTTTTGTTTGTTTGGGCACAAACGCCACTTTTCTAGTTACTATAACTTTATGGAAAGTCTGCAAATCAAGAAAAACAAATCCTCCTTTGTTCTTCAAAATTGCCTTGGCTGTTCTTGATTATATAGTTCTTTAATTAAAATATGGGAGCTCTGGTGGTATAGTGCCTAAGGCATTTGCTAACCAGAAGGCTGGTGGTTCAAACCCACCAGCCACTCCTTGGAAGAAAGATTGGGCAATCTACTTCCATAGAGGTACCACCTCGGAAACCTAAGGAGGGGTCGCTATGAGTTGGGATTGACTCGACAGCAGTGAGTTTGGTTGAATTAAATATATATATTAAAAGAAAACACAGACAGTACACAGGAGAGAACATTCCAATCAGAGAACATTCCAGGCAGCGAATAGAGCATAAACTAACAACCTCAAAATCATGAAATAACATGGCCTGGCAGTAACGTGTTAGTGAATCACAACAGCACAAAGTAGAAGCCAGGTGAAGTTTTAAAACCACTAGATTATCTATCATTCCTGGCAGTGGATGATTTCAACATCTGAAGCCTATTAAAAGTAATGGAAGACCTTCACTACTTACCAAAATGGACTTAACAATGACCAGAATTACCCTCTAGCCTGAAATAAAATTTAAAAACAGACAAAATATATAAAGCCACAGTTTTCAAGATACTAGACTTCAGGCAGCAAAGGACAGTGATCCTGTGAGATGAGGAACAAGAGGAGAGCCCTACGATCGCCCCAGCTGACTGCTTTGAGTTAGTCTGCAGGTCACGGAGCAGAGAGGAAGAGCCCAGACAGTGCAGGATGGGATCCCTAGTACGAAAAGGCAAAGCTAAGAGTCCAGGAAGACCAAGGAAGCTAGAGCTTTTAGGACAGAGTGCCAGACAGAATGAGCTTCACAGAGAGAGAACTCTGAACATTTGCAGAGGGTCTGCCTCTAGAATTCAGCAGAGTACTAATCAGAAAACTACCTGAGGTTGGGGAAAAAAAACACCTGAAAAGGTTAAAGGGAGTAGTACCTAGTGTTCAGCAACAATGGCCAGACTTCATCTCACCTGCTTTGCTCATGTAGTCAGAAGGAACCAGTCCCTGGAGAAGGATATCATGCTTGGTAAAGTAGAGGGTCAATGAAAAAGGGGAAGACCTTCAACGAGACAGACTGACACAGTGGCTACAACGATGGGCTCAGGTATGATAAGGATTGTGAGGCTGATGCAGGACCAGGCAACGTTTCCTTCTGTTGTACAAAGGGTCACTATGAGTTGAAACCAACTCAATGGCACCTAACAACAATACCTAGTGTTCACACAGGGCCAGAAATAGTGCCCTATTTCCATCAGCCAGACAGGTAAACCTCATAATTCACAGGGCAGTAGTACAGTACTCAGAAGGCTCCATCACCTGAGTGAGGAAAAATCAACACTAGACTAAATGCTGATCTGGTCCCACCTAACAAATCTTAAAAGCATGACCAAAAAGCATCAAACTGTTCTCCAGGCTCAAGAATATTCATCAATTACAAAAATATCCAGCACCCAACAAGATAAAATTCACAATGTCTGGCATCCACTCAAAAATTACTAGGCATGCAAAGGAGCAGAAAAATACAAGCTAAATAATGAGAAAAAACAATCAACAGAAACAGATCCAGATCTGACAAAGAAGTTAGAATTAGTAGACAAGGATATTAAAATAGTTACAACTGCATTTCATACATTCAAAAAGCTAGAGGAAAGATGGACTATGTTAAGTAGGAACAGAAAAGATTTTTTTTTAATATCTAAATAAACTTTCATTTTCTTTTATGTGAGATTAAAAAAATATACTAGATGGAATTAATGGTATATTAGACATTGCAGGAAAAAAGGATTAGTGAACTTGAAGCCACAGCAGCAGGAATTATCTAAAATGAAACACAGAAAGAAAAAACATTTAAAAAGGAAAAAGAAAAGTGAACAAAATATTAGTGAGCTGAGGAACAACTTCTATTAGCCTAATATACATGTAATTGGGATCCCCAGAGTGAGGGGTGAGAGCAAGATAGAAAAAATTATTTGAAGAAATAATGGCCAACAATTTCCCAAATGCGATAAAAACTATAAACTCAAGAGATTTTAAAAGCTCAATAAACACCAAGCATGAAACCAGTTAAAGGACAATTATGGAGAAATGTAACTAGCAGCACAGCAGTTTCAAAATCTTCAAACGTCCTCATGAAAACAGAGCAACTGGGAAGGCAAAGCCAAAGCCAAAGCCAACATCTACAACCGACCCAGGCCCAAAGAAGTTCAAATAATGGACCTTCTCATCATAGTTTATAAGTGATTTAAATACAAGTCCTTCAAACACAACTAACTGATAATTGAAATACTTGGTAATTTCTCATCCAGACATTTTTTTGTTAGGAAAAAAGAATGTCTTTTTATTTTTAAAATGGACTGTGAATATACGTCAATGAAGGAAAGACACTAGATTTAAGCAAGGGCTGGGTTACAAAGAAATCTGACCCTTTACTTCATATTTTTAAACTATATAATCTATGCCTCCAATGCTTTCAACTTTGTCAAATACAGTTAGAAATTCATTCTGACAGAATAAATAAACTTCTGACTCTGACAGAAAATACATGCCTACCACCCACACTGCGAGGGATTCTAGCAGATATCCTGGCAGTATCTCAAGTACAAGGGGTGCTGTACATTTCAATACCACTTATAGAAGATATAACTATTAACATACATGTTGGTGTTAATCAGCAATTCCCAACAATCCAGTAAGCACGATATTCAGAAATCAAAAGAACAAAACCATGAAAAGCATCGAAGGGGCTGTCTTTTTGAAAAGAAAGAAAATACTTAGTGAGGTGGTTGTCAAAAAGCAGTCAACTATTTCAGTTTTGCTACCTGAATAGTTTCAGTTACATCAGAAAATTCTGGATGATCGTGAAAACAGAGGATGGTACATCAAGTTCCTGGCCAAAGAAACAAGTGTTCTGCTCTCGCCAATTGGAAAATTACATCTGACAAAACCAGTTTCCATAAATGAATCTTAACTCAGAAAAACAACATTCCCAAATTACAGAATCACTAGGGCTTTTAAACAAGCATTCAGGACCCCAGTGAGAAAAACTGGCCAGAAAAAGAAAGCAAAAAAAGAAAAGCCCTCCCTAGAAACCTGCATATTATCTGTTAGAGGAAAGCTATCAGGAGGATAAGGGGCCCTGGTGGCACAGTAGGTAAATGCTCGGCTGCTAACCAAAAGGTCGTCAGTTCGAACCCACCAGCTGCCCTGTGGGAGAAAGATGTGGCAGTCTGCTTCCTTAATGAATACAGCCTTATAAACCCAATAAGGTGGTCCTACCCTATCCTATAGCATCACTATGAACTGGAATCAACTCCATGGCAATGAGTATGAGGAGGATGGATGAATACTAAACTCCTGTGGATGGGCTTACATGTTGGTTCATTCCCTACCCTTTTACCTAGAATTGAGAGACAGAAGAGATTAACCACCTGGGACCCAGTGCTTCCAGAACATTCCTTCAGTTGGCTAAAGCTCCAGAAGTCCAGAGCCAAAGGCTCAATACTTAATCAATGTGAACTTCTCAAATGCTCTTTTTAAAATTCCACTCCCTTTTGCAATAGATGGAATTCTCAACCAGGATACTAGTTTTGGCAGTCTTAGGTATAAACAAAGGAGCCCTAGTGTCACAGTGATTAAGCTCTTGGCTGCTAACTCAAAGGCAGAGATTCGAACCACCAGCTGCTCCACAGGAAAAAGATGTGGCAATCTGCTTCTGTAAAGATTACAGCCTTAAAAACCTTATAGGGCAGTTTTTATTCTGTTCTACAAGGTCACTATGAGTTAAAATGGACTCAACAGCAATGGATTTGGGTTTTTGGTAAACTAAGCATTGAACACAAGGTACTGGCCACAGCAGGGCCACAGTCAGCCAACCAGATACTAAACTAATAACCAGTAATAGTTCTTTAACCACCTACATGCATGTGGAATATGTCACCACCCACAGGGCAAGGGCTGGAGCTCTGTTGGCAGACCTTGCTGCTTGCAGGCAATTTTACATCACAATATGAAGCAAAAACTCAGTTAACTGATTCCAATTAAAGCAATCTGTGGCAATTATCCCGTAAGTCTGATGATCACTACACTGGACTATCTTTCCTTGGGAACAGATGGAAGTCATGCTGTGTGCTTGAGAAGTGAGCTCTCTGCAAACACTTACTTGAAGGGGATGTGGGTGGCTTCTTGGAGGGCTGCCGGCTCTCTGCCTTGGTACTGACAGCCCACTCTGGAGACATGTCCAAGTGTTCTTCGGTACTGAGTGAGTACTGGAACCGCACTGTGCCCGACTCCACCTGCTTCACCTGCAATGAACCACAGTTAGATCAGTAGTGCCCAGTGAAGGGAGCCTGCACACTCCTTCATCAGCACCCTTCTGTCAGAATAAAACAACCAGGAGAAACTCTCCCAGCCCTAAGACAAAGTCTAGCACTTCTGAAGTCACGTGTTCTTAGATTGTAACCGTTTTCTGAGCAGAAAATGGTCTGCTGTGGAATTAAAATCCCAGAAAGCCATATTACCATGGATTGACCTCTCCACAAGTAGATATCATGGTATGTCCCTAGTTTGAATGTTGAGTTTTATTAAGTAATCAAAGTAAAATTCACTAGGAGCTTTAACACATGTATTTACTAATCATATGTGACTGAGTTAGTTTCCTAGTACTGTCATAACAAAGTACCACAAACTGGGTGGCTCAAAACTTTATCAACTCTGGAGGCCAGAAGTCTGAAATCAAGGTGCCTTTGGCTGCTCCCTCTTATAATCACGCTCCTCCAAGTCTAACCTCTGACAATAACTGATCTGTTCTCCATCACTATTGTTTCGTCTTGTGCAGAATGCCTTATAAAAGGAGTCATACCATATATAACTTTTGAGGCTGGCTTCTTTCACTCAACACACTGCCAGGTGGACTTATCCAAGTTGCTGCATACAAAAGGGACTCTGGTGGCACAATGGTTAAAGTATTGAGCTGCTAACAAAAAGGTCAGTGGTTCAAACCCACCAGCCGCTCTGCAAGAGAAAGATGAGGCATTCTGCTTCCATAAAGATCTACACATTTGGAAACCCTATGGGGCATCTCCACTCTGTCCCACAGGGTCACTACAAGTCAGAAGCAACTTGATGGCACTGGGTTGGGTTTTGGACCACAGTTTGCTTATCCATTCACCTACTTGAGAACATCTGAGTTTTCAATCTGGGTGATCATAAATAAATAAATTTTAAACAACACTGCCATCAAGTCAATCCCAGCTCAGGGGACTCCATGTGCTACAGACTGGAACTGAGCTCTGCTGGGTTTTCTTGGCTGTAATCTTTAGGGAAGATCACCAGGCCTTTCTTCTGTGGTTCTGCTGGTGGGTTCGAACAGCCAACCTTTAGGTTAGTAGTCAAATGCAGTGTTTGTGCCACCCAGGAACCTGGTTATTATAACCTATTGATTACAGTGGTGTATAAATTTTTGTGTGAAACTAAATTTTCATTTCTCTAGGGTAAATACCGTATTTTACACAAGTAACGTGGGCATTACACATTTTTTGCCAACTGTGTAATGCTCTCATGCATTATTTTCCTAAGTGTGCTACGCATGTTCTATGTGTGGGTGCATTATTTGCATGGGTGCAGTATTTGCAAAAAAATACAGTACCCAGAAATAGCATTACTGGGTCCCACAGTAAGCATATGTTTAATTTTTATAAGAAACTGCCAAACGGTTTTGCAGAGTGACTGTATTTTTCATTCCTACCAGCACTGTGGGAGCTCTGGTAGCATAGTGCCTAAGGCACTTGACTGCTAACCAGAAGGCTGGCGGTTCAAACCCACAAGCCACTCCTCGGAAGGAAGATGGGGCAATCTACTTCCGTAGTGATACTGCCTCGGAAACCCAAGGAGGGGTCACTATGAGTCGGGTCCGACTCGACAGCACAAAACAACAAAAACCAGCACTGTATGAGAGTTTTTAGTTTCTCTGTACCTTTGCCTATACTTAGTTATTGAGCCCTTAGTTATCTAAGGGCTAATGATATTGAATACTTTCTCATATGATTATTTGCAATCCATGGATCCCCTCTGGTGTAGTGTCTCTTCATGACTTTTGCCCATTTTTTAATTGGGTTCTTTGTTTTCTTACCAGTGAGGTTTGATATATTCTGGAGGGAAGTCCTCTGCAAGTGTTATGAATTGATTTGTGTTTTTCAAAAGAAAAAAAGTTCATGTCCTAGCACCCAATACCTGTGAATATGACCTTGGAAATAGGGTCTTTGCAGGTGTAATTAGTTAATGGAAAGTCACGTGTTGGCCAACTTTATCAAAGTAGGGAGTAGGGAGGGTCATGATCCAGTATGACTGGTGTCCTTATAAAAGGGGAGAAGAGACCAGACAGACATGTGAAGACAGAGGCAGAGACTGGAACAATGCATCTACAAACGAAGAACTGCTAAGGGCCACCAGAGGCCAGGGAGAGGCAAGAGCAGATTCCTCCCCTAGAGGCTTCAGAGAGCACCTGGCCCTGATGGCACCCTGACTTCAGCCTCCCAGCCTCCAGAATAGACACATTTCTGTTGTTTTAAGCCAAGCAGTTTGTGGTACTTTGTTAGGACAGCACTAGGAAACGAACAGATGTGTGATTTGTAAATAACTTCTCCAGCTATAGCTTGCCTTTTCATTCTCTTAACAATATCTCTCTTATTAAAAAAAAAAAAAAAAAAAAAGAGTTTAATTTTGATGTGGTCCTATTTATTAATATTTCTTCTTACAAATCATGCTTTAAAAATTCTTTGCTTAACCGAGATTAGTTTACAAAGATTTGTCTCTCGTGTTTTCTTCTAAAAGTTACTTACTTTCATGTTTTGTATTTAGATCTATATTCATTTTGAGTTAATTTTTATATATGGTATAAAGTTTAGCGGAAGGAAGATTGGGCAACCTGCTTCCATAATGATACTGCCTCGGAAACCCAAGGAGGGGTCGATATGAGTCAGAGACGACTTGACGGCACATAACAACAACAACATGAAGTTTAGGTCAAGATTCTTTTCTTTAATTTGGGTTTCCAATTGCTTCATCATAACTTGTGAAAAAGATCACTCTGTTTCCATCGAATTGCCTTTTCAACCTCCTCAAAGATCAGTTGCCATGTTTATGTGATTTATTTCTGGACTCTCTAGTCTGTTCCATTAATCTATGCACCAATCCCTTCACTCTATATTGGCTATGACAGCTTTAAGTAAGTCTTAAAATTGTGTAGTATGATTCCTCCAAATTTATTATTCTTTTCAAAACTGTCTTAAGCTTTTCAAATTCCTTTGTCTTTCCATATAAATTTTAGAATCAGTTTGTCTCCACAAAAAATATAAAAATCTTGCTGGGATTCAGATTGGAATAGTGTTAAACTATATATAGATCAATTTGGAGAGAACTGACATTTTGACTAAGTTGCATGTTTCAATCCATAAGATCATGTCTCTCCATCTATTCAGGTCTTCTTTGATTACACCTAAGATCAACTACAATGAGATTAGAATAGTGATGCCCAGAAAAGGAACTGTTTGTAGTTTCAGCATACAGATGCTATACATAATGTGTTAGATTTCATCAAGGCGAGGGCTTTGTAAATAATACTGTTTTTTTAAATTTTGCTTTCCAGTTGTTCACTGCTAAAGGAGCTCTGATGACAGTGCGTAAGGTACTTGACTAGTAACCAGAAAGTTGGCAGTTCAACCCACCAGCCACTCCACCAAAGGAAGATAGGCCACTCTACTTCCATAAAGATTTACCACCTCAGAAACCCAAAGGGGGTCACTATAAGTCAGAATGGACTCAATGGCAGTGAGTTTGGTTTGGTTTGGTTTAGCATACAGAAACATGACCGATTGCTCTATGTTGACCTTATATCCTGTGATCTCACTAAACTCACTTATTCATTCCAGGAGGTATTTTTGTAGATTCCTTGGGATTATCTACATTAGACAATCACATAGTATGTAAAACATGGCAACTTCATATTTCTTCCTTTCCAATCTGTATGTCTTTTGTTTTGTTTTCTTGACTTATTGCCCTAGCTACATTTTCCTAACTACAAACAAATGTTGAATAGGATGTTGAATGGTACAAGTGGATATCCTGGGCTTAGGGGAAAATCATTCACTTTTTCACTATTAAGTATGATGTTAACAAGGGTTTTTATACATAACCTTGATCATGCTGAAGAAGTTCCCTTTCATTGCTACTTTGTTAAGTTTTTGTCCTAATGGATGTTGAATTTTGTCAAATGCTTTTTATGCATAAATTGATAAGATTATAAGGTTTTTCTTTTAGATTGCTAACATGTTAACTACATTAATTGATTTTCAACCATTAAACATAAAGAATTCAAGAGGAGAATACTCTCTTAAATTTACCATTTCTGTTGCTACTTCTTTATTCCTGGTGTTCCAAGTTTCCTTCTGGTATCATTTCTCTTCTATCTGAAGAAATTCCTCTAGTAATTATTTTAGGGCATGTCTGTTACCAATAAATTCTCTTCATTTTAGTTCACCTGAGAATGTCTTTATTTCACCTTTACTCCTGCATGATATTTTTGCCAAGTATGGAAGTCTGGGTTCACAGCTCTTCCCCTTAGCACTCTTTAAGTTTTATGTCCATTTCCTCTGGCCTCCACCATGATGAATCTAAATTGTTGTTTCTTTACAAAGAAAGTATCATTTATCCCTGGCTACTTTAAAGATACTTTCTTTGTCTTTAGTTTTCAGCAGTTTATGATGTATCTCACTGTGGATTTCTTTGGATTTACATCCAGGGTTCACTGAACTTTCTAGGCATGTAGATTTATGTTTTTTTGCCAAGTGTGATTATTTCTTCAATATTTTTTTTTTCTGCACCATGCTCCTTTCATCTGACTCTAATAACAGAGGTGTTAACTTCTTGGTCTTGTCCCACAGGTACTTGAGACTGTTCACTCTTTTCCAATCACTTTTCTTTCTGTTGTCCACACTGATTTCTATTGTTACACATTCATGTTCACAGACTCTTCCTTCTGTTATCTCTGTTCTGCTATAAAGCCCATCCAGTGAGTTTTTTATATTGATCATTTTATTTTTCAGTTCTAAAGTTTCCATTTGCGTCTTCTTTTTATTTTCTATTTATTTGCTGACACTGTCTATATTTCATTTCTTTCAAGAGTTTTCACCCTTATTTCTTGCAGCATATTTATAACAGCTGTTTTAAAATCTTTGTCTGGTAATTCCAGCACCTACCTGTGTCATCTCAGGGTTGATTTTCTCAGTCTGTTGATTGTATTTTTCCAAATGAGTTAAGATTTTCCTGGTTTATCAATTTATTGGTATGGCAAGTAATTTTAGGCTGCATCCTAGACATTTTTAATATTATGTTGTAAGACTCTATGTGTTAGCAAGTGGGGTTCAAGCCACAATTTCCAACTAGCCTTGTGTTCACTGTGGTTTCAATGTCATTTCCATTTTCAAAGTCTTCAAAACGCAATTCAGCTCTCTCCTGCAGTAGGTGACTCAGAGACTAAGCAGTACTATCCCATGGTTTAGTTTTCAAAGTCATTTTTAAGGCATTTAGGGTCAGATTTACACATGTGAAGCTTGCGGGTTACCCCAGGATTTCTTAAATAACTTTATGAAGTTGTTTTTCAAGCTCCTCCCTCTCCACATGCTCCTACTACTTTCCAAGCCCTGGGGCGTTCCTTTTCAATCCTCTAATCAGACAGCAAATCACAACAACAAAAATCAGACAGCTAGGATTCAGTTATCCTGCTCTACCACACACCTCCCATAAATGTTCCTGAATCCAAGGCCAGCTAGTGGGAGGACAGAGTGTTTTATGTTTTTTTGTTTAAAAAAATAAAGAAAGAAAGAAGGACAGTATGTATTAAAGAACTGAAGTTCTCATCTATCATTAGCCAAGAAAAAAAAAAAAAAAAACCGAACTCAGTGCCATTGAGTCAATTCCAACTCATAGCAACCCCCACTGGGGGGTTTACAAGGCTATAAATTTACAGAATCAGACTGCACCATCTTTCTTCCCCAGACCTTTTAGTTAGCAGCCAAATGCTTTAGCCATTCCATCACTAGGGTTTCTTCATCTATCATTAAAGGCAGTCAATATTGTAGTAGTTAAACTTGGCTGGGCCATGGTTTTCAGTGGCTGGGCAGCTGGATGTAGTTAACTACCAATGATGAGACTGCAATCACTTTGATGGTGGAATCTGCTGTGAGCAGCCAGGGACCTGCCTGTGGTGTGTGACCTGCTTCCAGTATACAAGGAGAAGCTTTGGGAATGGTCTTTAACTTTTTGGCACATCTGGATCCTGCATTTGGCCAAATCTTCATCTCAATGGCCTGCCATGTTGCCTGCCAATCTTGGGATTGCTCCTGGACTTGAACCAGTGGTCTGCTATGCTGTGCCTATTGATCTTGGGATTGTGCCTTCTACTTGTTGACCCTGGGTTTGTCAGCCTCAGCAGCCAACACCAGCCTGAGTTATGAAAAGCCTCCAGCTCTAGAGGGCCTGAAACAGGAGGCAAAGTTGAAGCCAGAGGTCAAAGGGCTTTACCCAGCTCCTAGAGCTAGCACATTTTTTTTTTTTAATTGTGATTTGGGTGAGAGTTTACAGAACAAATTCACTTTCCATGGAGCAACTCATATATACTTTGTCTCATGACATTGACTGCAATTTACCACAATGCAATAGCTCCCCTCCCACTTCCTCCCCATAGTTACTTCTTCCATGTATCCTTCCCTCCCATGCACTCCTGGCCCCCAAGATGTCTCCCCTGTACATACACAGCCCTTCTGTTCTCCCATGATTGCTCTCTCTAAGGAGTGTATCTACCTACTGTAAATGTTCAGCTCATATGCCTGTCTTTTGTTTGCCTGGAAGCTATGGAAGTGGGTTCAATTCCAGACCTGAAGAGCAGCTAGGGACCATAGTCTCAGTGGTTCCATCAGGCTCTATCAGACCAGCAAACCCGGTTACCCATTTTTTTTTTTTTTAATGATTCTGAGTTTTGTTTCATATTGTTCTCCCACTCTATCCAGGATCTCCTATATAAATCCCCCTGCAAGTGGTTGACAGTGGTAGCTGGACACCATCTAGTTCTGCTGGTCTCATAGTCGTATAGGCTAAGGATCGCATGGTATACCAGTCACTTGGACTAGTTGTTTCCATGAGCCTTTGGTTTTCTTCATTCTTCTTTACTCTGAATGAGGAGAGACCCATCATTGCATCTAAATGGCCGTTTGCAAGCTTTTAAGATCCCAGTCAGGAGCTCTGGTAGCATAGTGGCTAAAGCACTTGACTGCTAACCAGAAGGCTGGCGGTTCAAACCCACCAGCCACTCCTCGGAAGGAAGGCTGGGCAATCCTACTTCCGTAGTGATACTGCCTCGGCAACCCAAGGAGGGGTCGCTATGAGTCGGGGCCGACTCGACGGCACATAACAACAACAACAACAACAAGATCCCAGTCACTACTCACTAAAGTAGGATGTGGAACAATGTTTTTGTGTAGTATGTTACACCAATTGAGCTTGATGTCCCCTGTGGCTATGGTGTCAAGCTCATAGGTACAACTACTTGCTCCCTCTGGGTAGCTGGCTGTGGCCAAGAAGTGACTACAACCTTGTCCCTTATCAGCTCTACTAAATACCTGGGAATTCTTACAGAACATACAAATACACATGTAGAAAAATCGTCTGCGAACCCTATACATGGTCACGGGACACTCCCCGCTGCATAGACATACCTAATGGTTCAGCCTGCCACTCATCTATCTGCCTGTACATCAATGCTTTAGAGCTGGCACTTTGAATTCGGACTTTTAGCCTCCTAACTGTCAGAGAACAGATCCCTGTTTGTTAAAGGCATCCACCCGTGGTATGTCTGTTATAGCAGCACTAGAGACCCAAAGAAATAAATAATGTCTAAAACTGATCAACTAAAAAACAGCAGTAGAAGCATATTACTTAGGAAACAAGGGTATATATAGTAAATTGGAACTGACTTGATGGCAGCTCGTTTGTTTTGTTTTGTCTTTATCTTAAGTCATAGTTAAAAGTTGAAAGTGGCTGCCTCTGGGGCAGTAAATTTTTAAAAAGACAATAATTTACTTGAGGAGGAATTGTTTAAGAAAGAAAATATAATCGTAGTATACTACACTTAGCTTCATAATAAATAACATGGATATAATCATAATAACATAAACCTTAAAATTCACTTAGCCAAAAATTATGGAATATATATAATCACAATTTATATTTTTCTTTGATTTGTATCTGCCATTTTCACTCAACTGTTCCATGAGGGCAGTTATTTTTCCTAGTGTATATATAGGTACTCAATAAAACTTAATGAATGAATGAATGAGATAAAGAATTAACTAAGAGAGAGGGGCAGAGAGTAGGCAAAGATAAAAACTATACCTAGGTTTCCAACCTGTCTAACTGCACAGATGTTGGCCCATTATGTAAGAAATAAAGAAGAGGCAAAGGAGGAACAGATTTTATAGTGCAGGAGAGTGAATCAAGTTTCTGAGTAGTTTTAGTTAATTGTATCTATTTAGAGTAGTGGTTCTCTACCAGGGGCAATTTTAACCCCCAGGAAACAGTGAGGGTTGTCACAATTGATGAGGTGATATTGGCATCTAGTGGATGCTGCCAAACATTCTCCAGGATGCAGGACAGACCCCAACAACAAAGAATCACCCTAAAATGTCAGTACAAATTCTAATTTACAAGTTGTGTTCCTTGTGAAAACTGGCAGTAGTTGATATATTTGTGTCCTGAGACAGTCAAATCTTCACAAGACTCAAGCTATAATATAGGTTAAACACTTAAAAAGACAAGGAAATACAGTGGTACAACAAGCCCAAAATTAAGTAAGATAAGTAGTTATTTAGATTCACACACAGAGAAAGCAAGAGTGAGAGAGAATGGCAATGGCTTCAGGATTCCTAATGGCAATTTTATAATGAGGGCTCAAACTAGACCATGTGGGAATGCAGCAAAACATGGTCCCGTAATGAGAGATACTCTTTATAATAAGAAAAGCTGCACAATCAGCTGTTCCCTTACTCAGGTCCCCAAAGCATTGCCCAAACCATAAATAACAACACTGGAGATCAAGTTTGTCGCTAGAGTCAGCACACAGGTGAAATACTGAAATAACAGGTATTGCTCCTTTACCTCAGACAAATGAGACAACTGAGTATGAAGACATTCATATCTGCAGTGCAGAAACAAACTGGGACATATTTTAGGACTGTAAAGAAAAGAATCAGACAAATAAAAAACAAAACAGAAGTCCTGCCACACATCTCAGCTGGCACAAGGGCTTTCATCGAATATCTGTGCAGCCGAGGTCTATGGAAGACCCAGGGCCATCAGTGAGCAGGGAGGCAGAGGGCCAGGAGATGCAACCCCTCACATACATTTCAACTAGCACTGTCCTGCTATTTTCTTTGCCATGCTGTGCATGTGTTTCAGACCATCATTTAGATAACACACATTCAAAGCAGTGCATCAGCTACCATATTTGAGCAGGTTACCACTGCCTCTCTCCTACTGGGGTCAAAATTCACTGCACAAGAGATCTGGTTGCTATTCATGGACCATAGCAACCAGCCATGACTGGACCATTTCGAACCACTCCAAAGCCCTAAATCAATGTCACTGAAATGTTGTTGTTAGGTGCTGCCAAGTTCAGCTCCCACTCATAGCAACTCTATACACAACACAACAAAACACTACCCGGTCCTGTGCCATCCCCACAATCATTGCTACACTTGAGCTCATCATTGCACCCACTGTGTCACTGAATTTGTACATGTAGAAAATGTTGAATTGGTATATGATTTGCTGTGTATAGTCTCAACAACAACAAATGTGAAGTAAATTTTAAAAATAAATAAAACCTAAAAAAAAAAAATAAGTTTGTCATTGTTCCACATCTCACTGTGGCGAGTAGCGACTGGGATCTTAAAAGCTTGCAAATGGCCATCTAGACGCAACAATGGGTCCCTCCTTGTCCAGAGAAAACAAGAATGAATAAAACCAAAGAATCATTGAAACAATTAGTCCAAGCAACTGGTACACCATATGATCCTCAGCCTATACAACTATGAGACCAGAAGAACTAGATGGTGCCCAGCTACCAGTCAACCACTCAGAGGGGGATCTACATAGGAGCTCCTAGATAGAGTGGGAAAGCAATGTGGAACAAAACTCAAAACCATAAATAAAAGGGACCAGGTTTGCTGGTCTGATACAGCCTAGAGGAAACCCCTATGATTATGGGCCCTAACTGTCCTTCAGGTCTGGAATTGAACCCACTCCTGTGGCTTCTAGCCAAACAAAAGACAGGCATATGAGCTGAACATTTACATTAGGTAGATACACTTCTTGGAGAGATCAATCATGGGAGAACAGAAGGCTGTGTATACACAGGGAGACAGCTCAGGGGGCAGGAGTGCAGGAGGGAAGGACACAGGGAAGAGGTAGTTATGGGGAGGAAGTGAGAGGAGAGCTGGTGCATTGTGGGAAACTGCAGTCAATGTCATGAGACAAAGTGTATGTGAACTGCTGTACTGAAGATCAATTTGCTCTGTAAACTTTCACCCAAATCACAATAAAATTTAAAATAAATAAATAAGTTTTTCTAAAAACCTGATACACACTGCTATGGTCCAGCCCTTGTGCACAGTCAAGAAAGCTCAGGTCTGGTGAGCGAGAAGGGCAAAAACACAAAGATAAGCCAGCCTGGATGCCAGAACACCCAGCTCCACCACATACTGTTCCACCAGAAAACCCACCGGCAGAGTGTGGCATGGAGCCCATTCTCTAATGTGCAAATGCTCCAAGCATCCTTTGTGCAAAGACATATACAGCACTGGTTCTGCAAAGCATGCACAGGTGAGAGCCATGGGATGGGCCCCAGAGTTGCTACCAGAGACTGAATGTGTACCAGCAAGATATAAGACCCAAAGTAAAAGTGACCTCTTGAGTTTACATCTGACTGGTACTTAGCAATCAGATTCAGTATTTTAAGGGTATATCCATGACATGAAAAAATCCTGTTCATAAAACATATGCAAACATATTTGTCAACTTCTGGTAATGAAAGAACTTTCTAGAAGCTCCCTGGAGAAGAAGCATGCTTAAGAAGATGTACAACTTACCTCTTCAGAGCTCATGCTGGCTGAGGGCACCTTGTAGACCAAACAGTGAGAGGGGCCAGGCTGAGTCCCACCCTGAAGGGGTAAAGTCACCCGTCCAGACCTGGCATCTGGCCCAGGGCTCCAGACAGCCCAGCGAACCATGTGCATGCAGGCCAAGTTGGACAGCGAGGTAGCAGACGCTGCCTAAAAGTGAAACAGAGCACCTGGGCATGAATCATCATAAAGTCACTTGGGTAGTCAACTTTGCTTTCAGACTTGAAACTGACCTAGAGCTCAGTGTGAGTGACACAAAGGGTGTAAGGCTGGAGGCTTGAACCCACCGAGCAGTCCTGTGGAAAAAAGCCTGGCAGTCTTCCATAAAGATCACAGCCATGAAACCCCTACGGAGCAGAGTTCTTCTCTGTAACATGTGGGGTTGCCATTAGTCCTTCCATCAACTTGACGGCAACAGGTTTGCTTCCTATTTTTCAGTGTCACAAGCACAGGGGCTGTCAGTTCCTCTTGAGAAAAGAAGGAACTGAGGCAGAAGGACAGAGCACCCATCACACAGTCACCTCTCCTTCTGAGACCCCATCCCTAACTAGACTCCCTTCCCACCCAGACGCATCTCCTTCTTGGCCTCAGGCTGCAGTGGCTTCCCTCTTAAAGATGTTCATGGATGCTAAGGGAGCAGTGCCGTTTTTATGGCTCCCCTGCTCCTGTAAGGATCATCCTACCAGTGTGTAAACACTCTGTATGATTACATGAGGAAAATAACAGGAGCAGCACTTCGTGTTTGTGATCAGAAACTTTGTAAGAAAAAATGAAGAATACACAGAGATACTCAGTTTGGGGCTATGATTTCACATTTTCTTAAATGTGCATTTTATATGTACAACTTTGTATGTAATTATGCAATCAATCAGATGGAACTTCTTACAGCATTCCTCTCTCCACCTTCTCTATCATTGGCCAAATGAAAGGAACAACACTAAGACAACCCTCAGGATAAGCTTGCCACATTTAAAGTGAGACATTTTTACAAATAAGGTTTTAGGGCTCCACTCAGCAGAGCATTTTAAAGTTACCGCTTTCATCCATGTATTTAAAGAGAAGTAAGACTAAAGCTAAACTCGAGCCTTGATCCAGGGCTGAAATCCCCACCTAGCTCGGCGATGAGGTTTCTGCTTTACTGTCTCAGTCACGCACAAGGAGACTTCAGCAATGAGCTGCTTTAGAGCAAGCCCTGGCTGACAAGTGGGCAGGCGCCTTGGGAAGATGGAGTATAGGAGCATCACTTGGGAAGATGAATTCTCTGCCTGAGGCCCAGCGTTCATGCCACAACCATCAGGCCGGGGGCTGAGAAGGAGCAATTTCGACCCCAAAGGGCACTAGCCTGCATGAACCCTGAGAAGCTCAGCCCAAACTTTCTGCCAGGCAGATAAGCCAGCCAAAGGAAGCAGCAGCCAAGCCTGTCTCAGACCACGACCCCAAGACTCAGTGGTGATGCGAGGGAGAGAAGCAAACCAAAGGGAAGCAGTAAGCATTTACTGTCAAGTGGATTCTGACTCATGGTGGTCCCTGTGCGTCAGAATAGCGTGCTCCATGGGGTCTTCAGTGGCTGACTTTTCGAAAGCAGACTGTCAAGCCTGTCTAAGTCTAACATGTTGCCTCTGGGTGGATTCAAACTTCCAACCTTTAGGTTAGAGGCTAAGCACTCTCTGTCTGTGCCACCTTCGAGACCAAAGGCGGTTGTTGCTGTTAGTTGCTGTCGAGTCAACTTCCAACTCATGGCAACCCCGTGTGTGCAGAGTAGAACTGTGCCCCACAGGGTTTTCAGAGCTAGGTAAAGCAGTGGGTCAGCGAGAAAGGAGAAGCCCCTCAACGAGATGGACTGTGTGCTGCAGTGAATTATTTAATATGGCACTTCTACCCATAGTCTTTGTGACTCCCACCAAATGTAAGGTGCTTGTGGCCCACCAAAGGGATTGGATAGCTTGTTAATAATGTAAATAAAGTACATGGCACCCTTGTGGGAATGGGACCATGCAAATAAGATCTAGGGAAGCATCACATGGGGACTGGCCATCTTGCTAGGACAGTGCTCACAGGAACAGGCCTCAGCCCAGCCAGGGCTGCCCAGAGAGAGGGAGCCCATTCTTCGACACTTCTCCCATTTTGCCTCCCACCCAGAAGGGCACAGATATTTCTCTGCTGCCCATGAGGAAAGCATTAGGAAGTGGAATACTGTGCTCATGCCCCGTTCTCCCCACTCATTTTTACACCTACTGCCTTTGGTTTGAGGAGTTCCTGGGTAGCACAAATGGTTAAATGCTTGACTACTAGCTGGAAGGTTGGCAGTCCAAACCCACTTGGAAGCACCTCGAAAGAATAGCCTGGCGACTTGCTTCCGGACCATCTTGCCATCTTGCTAGGCTTAAAATGAGCCATCCCAGAAGCAGAAAGGGCATCTCACCACCATCAAGAAAGAAGAGCTAGAAATGGGGTGTATCCTTGGACTCAAGATACCTGTGCTAAGATGAGCAGAGATAGTGGCAGCAGAACCAAGAGACTGGCAGAGGCAGAGCAGCAGGCTTTTGGTCCATGGAGTAAGAAAGCTGAGTGACTTAGGGCAGGTGGCTTGCTGATGGAGTGGGGTACTGCTTTGGGCACCTATTAGAAAAGCTAAAAGAGTTTGTAACCTTGGACCAAGCAGGGTAGAGGCTGAGGCCAGAAGAGAAGCGTGCCCATGGCACAGCTGAGAAGAACTTGTCCTGCCTGAAAAACTATATCCTGAGTTGTTTTCTGATCCTGAATTATAACCTGTTACTTCCCTAATAAACCTCACAATCATGCATGAGTTCTGTGTGGCCATTACAATGAATTATTGAACTCAGCAGAGAAGTAGTAAGTGCCATGGTAGGAACGATTGGTGTCACAATTGGCAAAAAGGCTGGAGGGTGGTGGCATGTCTGATCTCTACCTCATAAGAATCAGCCTTGGATCAGAGCAATCAGCAAATTCTGTTGCTCTGGATTCCCCTTCCCCGGTGAAGACAGAAGAGGTCAGACAGTGCCTCCCACATGCCCTTTTTGCAGAATGACACATGGCTATGACGATGCACTCAAGCACAGCAATAATTCTGAGGATTGTGCAGGACCAGGCAGTGTTTCATTCTGTTGTATATAGGGTCATGATGAGTCAAAACCAACTCCAAAGCTCCTGGCAACAAAAAGCACTTTCTAGAAGTTGCCAGGCTATTCTTTCCAGGTGCTTCCAGGTGGGTTTGGACTGCCAACCTTCCAGCTAGTAGTCAAGCATTTAACCATTTGTGCTACCCAGGAACTCCTCAATCCAAAGGCAGTAGGTGTAAAAATGAGTGGGGAAAACGGAGCATGAGCAAAGTATTCCACTTCCTAATGCTTTCTTCATGGGCAGCAGAGAGACATCTGTGCCCTTCTGGGTGGGAGGCAAAATGGGAGAAGTGTCAAAGAATGGGGCTCCCTATCTCTGGGCAGCCCTAGCTGGGCTGAGGCCTGTTCCTGTAAGCACTGTCCTAGGACACTAACCCCGGCAGCTCTTCCCAGCTATATGCTATGGTCACCAGGAGGGGGCATGATCCTAAAGAAGGGGCCTCCCATGTCTGCTGGATGGGTGAACAACACCCCACACAGGGAAAGGAGGTGCCCCAGAGCACCTGCTCACTTGGGGTCCACCAGGAGCCAAAGAGGAAGGTGAAGTTCAATAGTGGTGGCCAAGGCTGGCCGGCCTTGTTTATTTGGCCAGACGCAGGTGAGAAGCCGTGCCCTTGTCACTGCCAGTACCAAGGAGAATCTCTACACATGCACAAAAGGATTGCTAGAATCTTGATCCAAATGGCACCAATGAGGTCTGGGATTTACTCAGCTTAACTCCCACCAAGTCCATGTGCAAGCAGATCCAAGTACACGGAGCTTGCTTCATCCAAGTTAGCCTACTCCAGACTCTGTCATGCTCATTCTATTCCATCTTGTTACAGCCTTCAAAGCCACAAAGGGAAAATTCAGAACCAGAGTCTAGTTTTGAATTAATGTCTCTTCCCAGAGTCCCCATTGTACCTGGTGTTATTGGACCTCAAACCATCCACTTCAGCATGGCCCTGTCGGATACTTTATTGGCACTCACAGGCTAAGTTATTGCCACATGCATGCCCCAATACACGGGCAAGCAGAGACTTGGGTCCCTGGCAACTCAGTGAGGAAAACACCCACATTCCTCTGTCTTGGAGGTACAAGTACTTAGAAAAGTAAGAAATCCAAGAACATTATTCTGTGCCACGCTTTCAACATTTGCCAAATTCAAAACAACGTCTGTCTTTCCCCCATCCAGTTAACTGGGTGACAGATTACAAAACAGTACTGAGCAAATTATAGTGTATCAATGAAAAGTTGATTATAAATCCATTGGTCTTTCAAAGTAAAACTACTATAAATTAGGGAAACTGGACACTAAAAGGAAAAAATAAAAAACTATCAGGATCCAATAATGTTGAGATTATTTTTAAAAAGACAAGATACAGAATACAAAATACAGAAGATTATTACAGGATCAAAAAAATAAAATATGTATCCAAGTATTCATGCTACTAATGCAATTCCTTTGGGTTTAATTTTTCCAATTAGGTGATTCCAATACCTAAACTTCCAAATCCAGAGTTGCTTTGGTTTTTTGGTTCTCGATCACCATGAATGTCTTCTATGTGGAGCATCTGTCAGTTACATAAATACCCATTTAAGTCACTTCTGTTTCAATAGCTCAAACAAGAGAGATGGTTAGTGAGTATTGATCACTCCTTCGCAAAGACTTCAATGGGGTCATTAAGGACTGCCAACAGCTCAATTGCCCACATATCAGCCTACATTCTCTCATGAGCAGCCTATGGTGGCCCCTGCAGAAGAGAACCTCCCTAACAGCCCACCCACTCCAGGGCAGTCCGGTACATCTAAGCAAGTGGCTGGCCCAAGAACAATTATTTAATTGGGCAGCATAAGGGTCCTCCCATAGTGACTTCAGGAGTCTGTGGCTGGTCCAAACAGTTATGTAACTGGCTATTAACGAAAAGGTCAGTGGCTCAAACACACCCCCAAGGTGCCTCAGAAGAAAGGCCTGGCAATCTACTTCCAAAGAATCAGTCATCGAAAACCCTGTGGAGTACAGTTCTACCTTGACACATGTGGGGTCGCCATGAGACGGGATCAACTCAACATCATTTAGTGTGTTTTTTCATTAGTGACTTCAGTTATTTTATAATTTCTTATCCTGTCAACGTTCTGGGCAGTATAATCTCATCAAATCCTCATGACCAGTGTGAAATAGCAACCATGTGTGAGCAGAACATGGCTGAGCAAGAACAAGGCTCAACCCAGATGCACAAATTAGGGACCTGACTCTGACACACAGACTAGGAACCCCTTTCAGAAGCAGAGCCAGGTATCCACATCTGTACAACCACAGGCCCTGGCAAATCAGAGCTCAGCAAAAGGGCCAAGTCCAAGGCACTCTTCTGATGCCAGGTTCTCCAGCATTCTCATTGAGGACACTGGATTCTTGGCTGTTGAGGTGAACATCACAAGGTCTGAGGAATGAAAACCCACTTAAGTGAAAAGTGAGGAGAGACTCAGATATCATGGTCAGGGTCTTCACTTCTCCCTCCTCACTGAGGAACGCAAGGAGTCTGGGGGCTAAGGCGACACCACTGGGCAAAGTAATTCCAAACGTTCCTGGAGATACTCCAGAACCAGACCAGTGGGCCAGGAGCAGAAGGCAGAGCTGAAGCACAAGGTTGAGGGCCTTAAGTTTTTCATTCCATAAAATGCTGAAACCTTCTCCAAATTAGATATACCACGGCCTTAGCAGCTGCCATAGGCTAATTTTCTTCATACACATTCAATGTGGAAAAGGAACTCTAAAAAACCCAAAAACAAACCCACTGCCATCCAGCCAACTCCAACTCACAGCAACGCTATATGATACAACAGAACTTCCCCCAGGGTTCCCAAGGCTGTGATCTTTACAGAAGCAGACCATCACACCTTTCTCCTACAGAGCAGCTGGCAGGTTCAAATCACCAACTTTCTAGTTAACAGGCACCTAACAACATGATTAAATGACTTAATGCACCCGTGTATCAAGCAGGCTATGCAGTGTCACTTAAAAGCCCAGTAATTATCTGATGGACAATATTTTCATTTCATTCCACTGAATAATTAATTTTAAACATACACATTAGCAATGGAGAAAAACGGGGGAAAGTTTTACAGGAAATTCCATAACCTCAAGTAACTCTTCACATAGGCCAGAGGGTTTATAATCCTTTGACCCTTTTTTCACAATAAACATCAACTTAAAAAGGATTAGAAGGAGCAGCAGAGAGACAGTTGCAAGCTGGGAGGTATGACCATGTTGTTTTAAGCCGCCTGTAAACTGCCATCGAGTCGGCTCCTACTCACAATGACCCTATGTACAACAGAATGATACATTGCCTGGTCCTGCATCATCCTCACAAGCATTGCTATGTTTTAGCCTATCATTGCAATCATCTCATTGAGTTTCTTCCCCTTTTTTGCTGACCCTCTGCTTTACCAAGCATGATATCCTTCTCCAGAGAGTGGTCCCTTCTGACAACATGACTGTGGTAGTTAAGGTTGTGTCAACTTGGCTGGGCCTGGTTGAGTGGCTTGGCAGCTGGATGTAGTTATTCCCCATGGTGAGATTGGTAATCAACTCCATGGTGCAATCTACTGGAGCAGTTGAGTTGCTGCTTTAGAAATGTAGTCTGCTTCCAGTATATATGAAGCAACTGTGAGGAAGGTCTCTAGCTTTTTGGCACACTTGGACCCTGCATGTAGCCGAGGCTTCATTCATCAGCCTGCCATGCTCTGTTGATCTTGGGACTTCTGGTGGATTTGAATCAATGGCCTGCCATGTGGTTTGGTAATATCGGGACTGTGCCTATCATTTGTCAACCTTGGGTTTGTCAGCCTCAGCAGCCAGCAGCTGTCTGAGTGAAGAAAAGCCTCCAGCTTCAGTGGGCCAGGAGCAGGACGCAGAGGTGATACCCAAGGTTGAAGGGATTTCACTCAGCCCCTAGAGTCCAGCACTTTGAACTTGGACTTTCAGCCTCCAGAACTGTAAAAGAATAAAACCCTGTTTGTTCAAGCCATCCCATTTGTGGAATCTTCTGTTAGAGCAGCACTAGGTAACCAAAAGAATGACCAAAGTAGGTGAGAAGTCTGGCCATTCTCACTTCTAAGGAGCTTTCCAGCTGTACTTCTTCCAAAATGATTTGTTCATTCTTCTGGCAGTCCAAGATATCTTCAGTATTTTTTTATTATTATTATTTTTATTGTGATTTGGGTGAAAGTTTACAGAGCAAATTCATTTTCCATACAGCAGCTCACATACACTTTGTCTCATGATATTGACTGCAATTTCCCATAATGTAAAAGTGACCCTCTCACTTCCTCCCCATAGTTACCTCCTCTCTGTGTCCTTCCCTCCCATGCACTCCTGCCCCCTGAACTGTCTCCCTGTGCATACACAGCCCTTCTATTCTCCCACGATTGATCTCTCCAAGGAGTGTATCTACCTAATGTAAATGTTCAGCTCATATACCTACCTTTTATTTGGCTAGAAGCCACAGGAGTGGGTTCAATTCCAGAACTAAAAGGGCAGGTAGGGGTCATAGTCTCAGTGGTTCCACCAGGTCCTATCAGACCAGCAAACCTGGTCCCTTTCACTTTTTTTTTTTTTTAATGATTTTGAGTTTTGTTCCACATTGTTCTCCCACTCTATCTAGGATCTCCTACATAGATTCCCCTTCAAGTGGTTGACAGTGGTAGCCACACCCCATCTACTTCTTCTGGTCTCATAGTCATATAGGCTGAGGATCACATGGTGTACCAGTTGCTTAGAGTAACTGTTTCCATGTGTCTTTAGTTTTCTTCATTCTTCTTTGCTCTGGATGAGGAGAGACCCATCATTGCATCTAGATGGCTGCCTGCAAGCTTTTAAGATCCCAGTCGCTACTCGCCAAAGTAGGATGTGGACAATGTTTTTGTGTAGTACGTTATACCAATTGAGCTTGAAGTCCCCTGTGACCATGGTCCTGAGCCCACAGGTCCAACTACTTGTTCCCTCTGGGTAGCTGGCTGTGGCCAAGAAGTGACCACAACCTTGCTCCTTGTCACCTCTACCATATTATCTTCAGTATTTGCCAACACCACAATTCAAATGCATCAACTCTTCTTCGGTCTTCCTTATTCACTGTCAAGTTTTCACATGCATATGAAGTGACTGAAAATACCATGCCTTGGGTCAGGTGCACCTTAGTCTTCAAAGTGACATCTTTGCTCCTTAACACTTTAAAGAGGTCTTTTGCAGCAGATTTTCCCAGTGTGATACGACCTCTGATTTCCTGACTGCTACTTCCATGGGTGTTGATTGTGGATCCAAGTAAAATGAAATCCCTGAAAACGTCACTCTTTTCTCCATTTACTGTGATGTTGCTTACTGGTACAACTGTGAACATTTTTGTTTTCTTTTTACTTATATTCTTTATATTGAGGTGTAATCCATACTGAAGGCTGTAGTCTTTGATCTTCATCAGTAAGGGCTTCATGTCATCCTTTCAGCAAGCAAGGTTGTGCCATCTGCATATCACAGGTTATTAATGTGTCTCCCTCCAATCTTGATGTTGCATTCTTCTTCATATAGTCTTGCTTCTTGGATTATTTGCTTAGCATACAGATTGAAGAAATATGTTGAAATGATACAAGCCTGACAAATAACCTTCCTTATTTTAAACCATGCAGTATCCCCTTGTTCTGCCTGAAGGACAGCCTCTTGGTCTATGTACAGATTCCTCATGAGCACAATTAAGTGTTCTGCAATTCCCTTTCTTTGCAACATTATCCATAATTTGTTATAACTGACACAGTCAAATGCCTTTGCATAGTCAATAAAACACAGGTAGACATCTTCCTGGTATTCTTTGCTTTCAGCCAAGATCCCTCTGAATCAGTAATGATATCCCTTATTCCATGTCCTCTTCTGAATCCAGCTTGAATTTCTGGAAGTTCCCTGTCAATATACTGCTGCAATCATTTTTAAATTATCTTCAGCAAAATTCTACTTATGTATGACATTAATGATATCGTTCAATAATTTCTACATTTTGTTGGATCACCTTTCTTTGGAATGGGCACAAATATGGATCTTTTCCAGCTGGTTGGCCAGGGAGCTGTCTTCCAAATTTCTTGGCTTAAGTAAGTAAGTACCTCCAATGCTGCATCCATTTGTTGAAACATCTCAATGGTACTCTGTCAACTCCTGGAGCCTTGTTTTTCACCAATTCCTTCAGCTCAGCTTGGACATCTTCAATACCATTGGTTCGTGGTCATATGCTATCTCCTGAAATGGTTGAACATCAACCAGTTCTTTTTGGTACAGTGACTCTGTATTTCTCCCACCTTCTTTTGATGCTTCCTGCATAGTTCAATATTTTGCTCTTAGAATCCCTTCAATATTGTAATTTGAGGCTTCATTTTTTTTTCTTCAGGTCTTTTAGCTTGAGAAATGCCAAATATGTTCTTCCCTTTTGGTTTTCTAACTCCAGGTGTTTGCACATTTCATTCTAATATTTTACTTTGTTTTCTCAAGCTGCCCTTTGAAATCTTCTGTTCACCTCTTCTATTTCATCATTTCTGCCATTCACTTTAGCGAACTTAGTTCAAGAGCAAGTTTCAGAGTCTCTTCTGACATTCATTTTGGTCTTTTCTTCTCTTGTCTTTTTAATGACCTTTTGTTTTCTTCATGTATGATGTTCTTCATGTTGTCCCACAACTCGTCTGGTCTTCGTCATTGGTGTTCAATGTGTCAAATTATTCTTCAGATGGTCTCTAAATTCAGGTGGGATATAATCAAGGTCATATTTTGGCTTTTGTGGACTTGTTTTAATTTTCTTAAGCTTCAACTGGAACTTGCACATGAGCAACTAATGGTCTGTTCCACAGTCAGCTCCTAGCCTTGTTTTGACTTACGATATTAATATCCATTGCTTCTTTCCATAGATGTTGTTGATCTGATTCCTGTGTATTCCATCTGGTGAGGTCCACGTATATAGCCACCGTTTACATTGTTGAAAAAAGGTATTTGCAATGAATAAGTCATTGGTCTCACAAAACTCTTTCATGTCATCTTTGGTATCATTTCTATCACCAAGGCTATATTTTCCAGCTCCCAATGATTCTTCTTCATTTCCAGCTTTCACATTCCAATCACCAATAGTTATCAATACATCTTGATTGCATGTTTGGTCAATTTCAGACTGCAGAAATTGGTAAAAAATCTTCAATTTCTTCATCTTTGGCTTTAGTGGTTGATGCACAATTTTAATAATAATAATAATAATAATAATAAATTTGAATAATATTAGTATTTCTTGTACGTGTATGGATAGTATCCTATCACTGACAGCATTGTACTTCAGAACAGATCTTGAAACGTTCTTTTTGACAATGAATGCAACGCCATTCCTCTTCAATTTGTCATTCCTGGCATAGTAGCCCACGTGGTTTTCTGATTCAAAAGGGCCAAAAACAGTCCATTTCAGCTCACTAATGACTAGGATATCGATCATTATGTGTTGCATTTCATTTTTGACAACTTCCAGTTTTCCTAAATCCATATTTTGTACATTTCATGTTCCAATTATTAATCAATGTTTGCAGCTGTTTCTTCCACTTTGAATTGTGTCCCATCAGTAAATGAAGCTTTACTCCATCCATGTCAGTAAGGTCAACTCTACTTTGAGGAGGCAGCTATGCACTAGACTATTTTGAATGCCTTCCAATCTGAAGGGCTAATCTTCCAACATGATATTAGACAATGTTTCACTGCTATTCATAAAGTTTTCCAGTAATATATCAGACAGTGTTTCACTGCTATTCATAAGGTTTTCAATGGCCAACTTTTTCAGAAATGGCTGGCCCCATCCTTCCCAGCCTATGGTAGTTAAAGTTGTGTGTCAACTTGGCTAGGCCATGGTTTTGAATGCTTGGCAGCTGGATGTCATTATTCCCCATGATGAGATTATAATCACGTCCATGATGAAATATGCTGTGAGCAGCTAAGTATTTGTCTTTGGGATTGCTTCCAGCATATATGGGGAAGCTTTGAGGAAAGTCTCTAGCTTTTAGCACATTTTGGATTCTCATTCTTCATCTCAGTTCCTGGACTTGGACCACTGGACTGCCATGTTGCCTGCCGAACTTGAGATTGAGCCATTTTACCTGGCAAACTTGGGGTCATCAGCCTCAGCAGCTGCCCAAGTTAAGAGATGCCTCCAGCTCCAGTAGGACTGTGTAACAAGAGGCAAAGCCTAAGCCCAAGTTTGGGGTGCCTTCTCCCAGCCCGAGCCAGCACTCTGAATTTAGACTCCTAGCCTCCTAAACAGCAAGATAATAAACTGTCATTTGTTAAAGCCATCTACTTGTGGTATTTCTGTTATAGTAGCACTAGAAAACCAAGGCACAGTTCTGTCTTCGTCTGGAAGCTCTGCCAACACCTGTCCACCATAAGTGACCCTGCTGTATACATTCACCACACCTGAAACCCCTGGGCCACACCCTAGGAGGATGAAGACCCACCGTTTACAAGATCTGGAACCTGGTGAGATTGCACTAAACCAAGAGAGTGATGGAAACCAGGAAAAATTCACTTTGAGGAGTCAGTAGGGGACCAACATTCAGCACAAGGCAAAGACTTAGCACAAGTCCTCTCGTCTTTGGCAACTTCAAGTTTAAACATTTCCCACACAGATGGGTCACGGCTCAACCAGCCATGCCTGCTCTGGGGAGCCTTTGATGGTAAAATCCTCAAGTTGCAGCAAACAGAGATACAACCACACTGTTGGAAACTCTCCAGCAGGTGACTTGACTGGAACCCACTCGATGCTCTAGAAGAGGGGGTGATGGTTCCTGGTTACCATCAAGTTGGCTCTAACTCAAGGTGACCCCATCATGGCAACTCCCTCATGGTGACCCCACAGACAAGAGAATGAAAGGGGGCCCAGTCAGTCCTGGGCCATCTTCACGATCGCTGCTCTGCTCCAGGCTACTGCTGCAGCCACTGTGTACCATGAGGGCCTCCCCCCAAGGGGCTCATCTTCCAGCCCTCTGACACACAATGTTCTCTAACCTGGAGGAGGCCAGGGCTGTTCCCACCTTTGAAAGATCTCAAGATATCCATATTTCCACATTGTAGGAAATTTAAGGAGTCAGTTCTGGACAAACACAGTGTCCAGAAGAGGCAACACAGATGCTTCCCAAGCACCAGAGCGGTTCTCCACTCATGGAAAGTACTCAAACTCTCATAGAATGAGCATTCTTTGTTTGAAGAATACTAGTACATTTATAAATATAAGTTAGTTGGATCTTTACTGCTCAGAGATTTGGGAAAGGGAGTTATTATTCCACATGACCCACAAAAAAACAAAGGACTGTTTTGACCACTGCAAACCTCTGGGAGATTTGTACTTGTTCTGACATAAAAATGCAACCAAAGACACTGGGTCCAGGTATTCCTGTAGCTTTGCCTTCATCTATTCCATTCTTTAATGTTTAGGGAGTTTGCTCTACCAGCATCCATTCAATCAGGAAACACTATGGCACCCATACTTGCATAACTTACAGCATCCCCATGGCAACCTAACATGGCTGCACTGTCTCCACATACTCGAAATTGTGGAAAAGGAGGTATTTCCTACAGCTCTTCCCAGCTAATCAAAAGACAGATTATAATTAAAATTTTTTGGTTGTTTTGGCTAACTATCCAAAACCAAAAACCCAAACTCACTGCCACTGAGTCAGATCCAACTCATAGGGACCCCTCCTTGGGTTTCCAAGGTGGTATCACTATGGAAGTAGATTGCCCAGTCTTTCTTCCAAGGAGTGGCTGGTAGATTTGAACCACCAGCCTTCTGGTTAGCAGTCAAATGTCTAGGCCTAACTATAAGAAGCAAAAATTCAACTCTCTCTCTCTCTCTATCTATATATATATATAGATAGAGAGAGAGATATATCTATATATATATAGATAGAGAGAGAGAGAGAGATACATATATATAAATGTGGTAGTTAAGGTTGGGTGTCAACTTGGCTAGGCCTGGTTGACTGGCTGGGCAGCTGGATGTAGTATTTCCCATGATGAGACTGGTAATCAGCTCCATGGTAGAATCTACTGTGAGCAACTGAATAGCTCCCTAGGGATGTGATCTGCTTCCTGTACATAAGGAGAAATCTTGGGGAATGGTCTCTAGCTTATGGCATGCTTAGACCCTGCATGTAGCCATGTCATTGTTCAGAAGCCTGCCATGCTCTGCCAAACTTGGGACTTCCAATGAATTTGAATTAATGGCCTGCCATGTGGTTTGGTAACATCGGGACTATGCCATTTTATTTGTCGACCTTGGGCTTGTTAGCCTCAGCAGCCAGTAGCTGCCTGAGTGAAGAGATGTCTCTAGCTTCAGTGGGCTGGGAACAAGAGGCAGAGCTGAAGCCCAAGGTCAAGGGGCTTTCACCCAGCCCCTAGAGCATGGCACTTTGAACTCAGACTTCTAGCCTCCTGAACTGTAAGAGAATAAAACTCCTGTTTGTTAAGGCCATCCCATTTATGGTATATATTCCTGTCAGAGCAGCACTAGGTAACCAAAACTATATATATGTTGTTGTTGTTGTTATTTGCCGTCGAGTCGGCCCCGATTCATAGCGACCCCTCCTTGGGTTTCCGAGGCAGTATCACTACGGAAGTAGGATATATATATATGCTCACTGCTGTCGAGTCAGATCTGACTCATAGCGACCCCTCCTTGGGTTTCCGAGGCAGTATCACTACGGAAGTAGGATATATATATATGCTCACTGCTGTCGAGTCAGATCTGACTCATAGCGACCCCTCCTTGGGTTTCCGAGGCAGCATCACTATGGAAGTAGATTGCCCATCCTTCCTTCTGAGGAGTGGTTGATAGGTTTGAACCACCAGCCATCTGGTTAGTAGTCAAATGCCTTAGGCACTATGCCACCAGAGCTCCTATGTATACGTATGTGTGTATGTGTATATGTTTTAAAAAAAAAGATGTGTCTTCTCAAAACTTTTTTTCTAGCTAGTTTTTTAAGACTACAGAATCTTCAGGGCCAAAATATCCATGCAGATTTGGGTACTGGAGCACAGACTGGGGACAACATTTTGCCAGTGTTCTCATAGGTCTAGATGGTCTCTCACCAAACTGGACACACCATTTAGTGATGAATTGTTCTACAAAGGGCTGCGGGAGATTGAGTCTTTTCACTCCTGGTCTGAAGCACGAAACCTAGAAAACCATTGCCAGAAGCCTGGCCTGTTTGGGTTCTTCAGGCATTAGGAGGAAAGCCACATAGGCCATGCTAAATTCAGCAAGGCCATCCTGAGAATAAATCACACTGTCACAGACAACCTCAGGACACCCTCATCTAGCCAGGAGGCACTGTGCAGGCAGCCAGCTCATGCACCCAGAGGCCCTTCAGCAATCATTCTTAGGGAAAATGACACTTGTTTGATGTGTCCATTTCTGAGTAAGTAAAATACTAGAGAAATGTACACCCACGGCTGACTAGATGTTGGCTGACATTAAGAAATTTAATTTTTTTAGGGGTGATAATGGTATTAAAGGAGCCCTGGTAATGCAATTGTTAAGCACCCAGCCGCTAACCAAGAGGTCAGCTGTTCGAACCCATCCAGCAGCTCAGCAGAAGAAAGACCAGGCAATCTGCTCCTGTCAAGATTAGAGCCTAGAAAGCTCTATGGGGTAGTTCTACTCTGTTATGTGGAATTGCTATGAGTCAGAATCAACTCAAAAGCACACAACAACAGTATTAAAGTTATGTGTTTATGCCCCCATCTTTTAGAGATACACACTGACATACTGATAGACGAAATGACATGATGTCTAGGATTTGCTCTACAACAACCTGGAAGGGGCAAAGGGAGGGGAGAGGGAAAGCGATGAGCAAGCGTGGCCATGAGCTGTTCACCTGTGAAGCCGGCTGATGGGTACACGGGGTTCATTATACGCTTCTTTCTACTTGTCAATGTGTTTGCAATTTTCCATGATAAAGAGGTGTTTTAAAAAAAGAAAGAAATGTACATGCTAAAATGTTTACAGATGAAATGATGTGTGAAATCTGCCTCAAAGTGAGTTGTGGGTAAGGATACAGATGAAAAAAGACTGTGGGTAAAGTCAGTACTTGTTGAAGCTCCTTGCAGGTTTGTTACAAGATCCAGTCTATGTCTGTATGTGTTGAAACTGCATACCATATAAAGCTTTGAAAAAGGAAAGAAAAGACAGAAAGTAACCTGTAGCCCGGCTCTATGAATAAGTATGAAAAAGGCTTCATCCTGATTGAAGAATGATTCCCCAAATGGATTATGAGGCGCTCTAAGGTGATGTAAACAGTTAATACACTGGCTCCGAACCAAAAAGTTGATGGCTTGAGTCCATCCAGAGGCTCCTCAGAAGAAAGGCAGGGCGATCTATGTCCAAAAATCAGCTACTGAAAACTCCACAGAGCACAGCTCTACTATGACACATTTGGAGTCATCATGAGTCGGGGTGGACTTGGCAGCAACTGGTCTGGTTCCAGTTAATGGTTGTTAAGGAGACCAGGAACACTCTGAGGTGAGCCCTGCCCCCAGGAAGGTTCAGCCCTGACTTCTAGAGAGGCCCTGTCTCTCAGGTTACCCTGTCACACAGACAGCCTCCCTGGGGGCTGAACAAGCACCCTCCCAGGCCCAGTCATTGCTGCTGCTTCTGTCCATGTTAAGGAGGCTTTGATTCAGGCTTCTCCAACTGAATGCTTAACACGTCTCACTGTTCCACAAACAAGTAATCTGCGTGGAAGATCATTTTGTACACGGGGACATTTTCTTTCTAGACGATATTGAAGAAAGAATACTTGATGACAGTAAACAGAATCCAATATTCCATGTTAAGATAAACCACCACATCAAAAAGAATTTATGAACTATTGCACAGCCACCTTCCCAAGGCACCGTGAGCAGCAGCGCATAGCTAAACCACCTGCCGCTGATTAGCATTGCGATGAAGAGTTAAAAAACAACAATAAAACATATCGGTTTCAGCTATAGACTTCATAATTCCAAGTAAATTATAATTAATGTTCTTGACAGGATATTATCTAAATGTAAATGAGGGTTCCAGAGCGATCCCGAGCCCCCCTACAGGGCAGCAGGCCCTCAGTGCTCCTCCAGGCTCCTCCTCAGCCCTGCTGACACTGAGGCCACACGGGGAGCTGCCCCCACTGCACGGCACCTTGCAGGCCCATTCCCTCCTCTGGATTCCATCCAGCCCCAGAAGCCATCCTTCTCTGAGAAGTCCCACCCCGACCCGAGTACCCCAGCTTCCTGGGTAACCCAAGCACAATTGTACATACTTGCTTCTCACTGAAACTTCTGGTAATAAATAGAGAAAAGCAGAACTGAGAGTGACAGCTCATTAAAGTGCATGTGTCCATGAGCTAGGCTCTAGGAAAAATAAACTGAAAAACCAAAACCACTGCCGTTGCTTCTAACTCATGGCAATCTCACCCATTAGAGTAGAAATGAGCTTCAAGGGGTTTTCAATGGCTCTCATCTTTACAGAAGCAGATTGCCAGGTATTTCTCCCATGGAGCCACTGGGTGGGTCTGAACTGCCCAGTTCAGTTCAAAGCTGAGGACTTAACCACTGTACCACAAGGGCACCTTACTTATGACAAAGGCATATATAAAGTACATTTTAAGAAAATATTACCACTTGTACATATTCAAGCTTTACCACACTTAATACCATATGAAAAATACATTAAAATGGCCTCGTTTTTCAAAATATGTATCGATTAGATAATTATGAATGAATGCTATTATGATATATGATGCCTATTGGGCTATTTATCTATTACTATCAGCCAGCAGAATGCACTACTACCATAAAAATGGGAAATGATTACAACAAAGCTATCATTAGGAAGAAGTATTTTCTAGAATCATATTCCACACTTGCTATCTATATTGCTAATAACAATTACAGTGCTTTTAACAGGAAGAAATGTTCATGCTGGCTATGTGCACCCTGGGTGCCCGGGGCTCATCATCAGACGAAACCTGAATACAAAAAGGCGGTTCTTACCATGCCGTCTGGTCCTGTCGGGGCACTGAACACGTATTCCAGCTGGAAGACAATCACAAATGCCGGGTGGCTGACCATCTCGGGGAGGCGAAGACGACTTCTCAAAACCAAAGCTTGGTTTCCAGAGCTGGATCAGAAACAGGAAGCAGGAACACTTAACAGCAGCAGTCCACTGGCCCTCCACTATCCCACTCTATGAAAGCCGATGAAGGGGAGCACCCCAGCAAAGCACATCCACCGATGCAGTGCTGCTGAGAACTTCCAGGGGGTTCCCTAAACCAATGCTTTCTTAAGGGTCACCATCAACATTTTTTCCAAACTGCCAGTCTGCATACAGGCAAACAGAGTGATGACTGAGCCTGCTGGGAGTACACCAAAGAAAACCAAAATAAAACCATGCTCACTGCCATCAAGTCGATTCAGATGCATAGCAACCCCCATCGGGTTTCTAGGCAGTAAATCTTTATGGAAGTAGACTGCCTCATCTTCCTTCTGCAGAGCAGCTGATGGGTTTGAACTGCCGACCTTCTGGTTTGCAGTCAAATGCCTTAGGCACTGCTCCACCAGAGGGCCCTACTTCCAGGGCTGGCCTGCCCAGCATCGAGAAAGAGGATGGGAATGCCTGCCCCTTGAAGGTATCTGTAACATGTGATGTGGGGTACTATCTGATTTGGGAGCATGGGGTTACATAGAAAAGACATCACTCTGGCTCTCTGTCACACAAGGAACCAGTCACAAGGACACATATGGAAGAGACTCCACACGGGCCTCCACAGACTCTCAGCAGCCACATTCTAGAAGTTTCCAAAATGCTAACAGCATAACTATCACAGAATAAATCGGACTTCCTCTGCAACCTTACAACCCTGAGATATGTTCCTAATCGTGAACTCAAAGGGGAACAAACAAGACCACAGGGAAGACCCAACATGGTCATTCCATACCTCCATAGACCAATCACTAACCGTGTCTTGACCCCTCCTTGCATCCCCCAACCTCTCAAGCCCCATTTAAATACCTGCTCTTGGAGGAGGAGCCAACCTTTCTGCTGAAGCTGGCCGAGCGTGCCAGGGCCACCTCCATCTCAGGCACCAGCACAACCACCTGCGGCCTCTGCACAAAGACCAATCCGTTGTGCACACCCACACACAGGCGCCGCTCCCGGATCTCCAGGGCGCCGCCATCCCTGGGGCTGCTCCCCTGAAATGGCACGTGTGGACCAGAATGAGCCCCTGGTAGAGCAGAGGGTGGCCCAGCAGAGTCCCAAGAGAGAGGAGACTGTAAGAGACATTATTGACATATCCAGATCAGAGGGTGCTAGGTCAAACAAGCCCAACCAATGGAATGACAGAAAAATCACTCCATTGCTACTGGAGGCCTTCGTGCATTTTCTAGGACTTTTGGGGTCTATGACATAAGCCTGATTTTCTCAGTGCAATTAGTTCCTCCTCAGATCCCTAGATGCCTAAGTCGCCCAATTCTTGGTTCCAGGTTTTCAGGGTTGGGCTGACAATTTTCAGACGCAGCCAGCTAGCAAACATGGGCTCCAGCCCCTCAGTGGGTAAGGTCTCAAAGGGTCTTGAAGCCCACTCCCTGCTGGGTTGGAGGACAATAATGAAGAGGTTTCTGGAAGCAGAGATTGTCAGCTTCAAGATACCAGTCCCCCTCCTGTACTCAGACTGGAGGCCTGGGGCAGATGGGAGGTGGGAAGAGCAAGCATATTTAGACAGTAAGTCATAAACCAATAAAAATGGAACCTGCCCCAAAGTGATCACCGGATATTAAAGTGTTTCATCTTCACAAAAAAACATACAGGCACTCCAACAAACGAGCAAGGAAAGTCCTCCAGGCTATTATTGTTTATTAAATTATGTGATCTTTCCAAAACGATCCTTGAATTTTCAAGTTTTCTTCACTGTCCATTAATCAAGCTGAACAAACCTAAATTCAGCCTATTAGTCTTTGGATAATGAAATATAATATGGGGGAAATGGAGGATCAGCCAGTGGGACAGGAACAAGAAAACAAAGACAGTAAAAATGCATAATAAAATGATTTTTATGGGAATGTATAAAATTCGACAAGGACACCCTTAAAACATCTCTACCCTCAATCCAGTCTGAGCAATAAGAAAACAGCAGGGACCATGAGAAAATGTGTGTTTCCATCTGAATCCCATTCTCTGCTTTGTGTTTATATATCATACCGATCATATCATATGAAATGACATTTTCAAAAATGGGTAGAGAGCAAAAAGAAAGAAAAAAGTCCACTTCAGGAAGTAATTAATAATTGGCCAACTACATAGACTAATAGAATGGGTACCAACTGATTGAATCATACAACAAGTAACTATTAAATATGTGTGCTATGTGCCAAACAGAGTGTCTAGGTGATGCAAACAGTTCATGTGCTCGGCTGCTAACTGAAAGGTTGGTGGTTCAAGTACAACCAGAGGTGCCTCAGAAGAAAGACTTGGCAATCTACCTCCAAAAAATCTGCCACTGAAAACCCTATGGAGCACAGTTTTACTCTGCACACATGGGGTCACCATGAGTCAGAGTCAACTCGACAGCTACTGGTACTGGTTTGTGCCAAACACTGTTCTCTGTATGTTGTGTGGGGGGCAAACAAAACAGGTAACAACCCTGTCCTCAGGGAGCAGCCATTCAACAGAGGGAGAGAACCAGCCAGTACAGAAATAGCCTATGCCCTCAGGGAGGAATGGCACCCGGAGACTGAAGGGTATGAGGCACTGCAGAGCACCCCACAGAGAACAGTGTTGCTACTGGCAGCAGGACAGGCAAGGTGGCCTCCCCAGGGTGGCTGGGTTGGAATAACATACAGGGAGGGAAGCCCCCTGCACAGAGGCTCCCACGTAGGGACAAAAAGACTATCCATGACACAAAGCAGCACAGACGCAGTGCAGAGAACTCTGTAGAGTGAGGTCAGGACAAGGTTAGGGGCACTGACCCCAACTCAATCATGCATGCCTTGAACTCAATGGCACAGAATCCAGGGATCATCCACGGGCAATGAGAAGCCAGCAGGAGGTTTTAAGCAAAGAAAAGCGACTGGTTCATGTTTTTAAAAGACCACCTTGACTCCTGAGGGAACACAGAGATCTCAGAGATTCCGAGTGAGCGTGACAGACTGTCACTTCACAAAGAACATCCTCTCCTGGACACCTAATGAGCACAAGTAATGAAAGCAGCACCTTCCCCCAATCAAGAAATCAGACGACATACTGCACTAAGCAAATCTGCTGCAAAAGACCTCTTTAGAGTGTTAAAGAGCAAAGATGTCACTCTGAGGACAAAGGTACACCTGACCCAAGCCATGGTATTTTCAATTGTCCCCTATGTATGCAAAAGCTGGACAATGAGTAAGGAAGACCAAAGAAAAAATGATGTCTTCGAATCGTGGTATTGGGGAGGAATATTGACTATACCATGGACTGCCAGAAGAACAAACACATCTGTCTTCGAACAAGTACAGCCAGAATGCTCCTTAGAAGAGAGGATGGGGAGACTTCCTTTCATGTACTTTAGACCTTTTATCAAGAGGGCCCAGACTCTAGAGAAGGACATCATATTTGGAAAAGTAGAGGTCAGTGAAAGAGAGGAAGACCTTCAATAAGATGAACTGCTATAGTAGCTGCACGATGGGTTCAAACGCAGCAACGATTGTGAGGATTGGTGCAGGACCAGGCGGTATCTCGTTCTGTTGTACACAGGTCCTCTACAAGTTAGCAGTGGCTTGACAGCACCAAATAGCAAGCACCAGCACCCCAAAAAAAGAAAAGCCACCAGTTAAGGACAGTGGTATAACATAAAACTATAGATATCACACACTGGCTGCCAGGACCAGATACAAAGACGGAGACTCAGAGAAGAGATAGGCAATGGCGGGGAGTGGAGTACACACCTAGCTCTGCCCTGCAACCTGCAGAGGGTTCCTGCCAAGCTAAGATATCCCGGGATTTCTCACCTATACCCCCATAGCAGACTGCCTTGTCTGTGCTCCAGGTCCTAGCCTCTCTGCAGCTGCATCCTGGGCCTTCTTACTCAGAGCTAGTCCCTTTCTGACTCAGGACAAGGCCCTGAGTTATTTGCTTTGGCCAACAGGGCAGGAGCACACTTGGTGCTAGCAGAGGCTAGAAAAGTCCTTGTGTTTGCACTTCCTCTCTTGCTCTCCCCTCTATGAGCCCTGACCTGCTGCTGGAAGATAAGACAATATGTGAAGCAGAGCTAAGCTGTCCACCATGGCGCAAGACCAGCCAACCCTGCCAGGCCGCAGCTGACCTACTAGCTCACTGCAGACACATGAGAACTTTTCAAGAAAGGCCCTTTTACTTCTGACTTGTTATGGATTGAATTGTGTCCCCAAAAAAGTTATCTAAGTCCTAACTCCTGTACTTGTAACTATGACCCTGCTTGGAAATAGGGGTTTTCTTTTATTACATTAATGAGGGCATACCAGAGTAGGGCATACCCCAAACCTAATCCCGTCTGAGCAATGTCTAACAAAAAGAACAGAAGAGACACAGCATGCATAGGGAGAAGGTACCATGCATGTACAAGCCCAGGACTCCAAGAATTGCCAGAAGCGACTAGAAGCTGAAAGGGAAAAAGAAGGACCCTCTACTCAAGCTGATGCTCTGATTTGGACTCCTAGCCTCCGCACTGTGAGACAATGGAAGCTTGCTGGTTGGATGGAGACTGTGGCCCTTAGACACCCTTCAGGCCTGGAACCAAACTCATTTCATGACTCAACTTTCACCCAAATGATAGACAGCCCTGTAAGGTGAATGGTAACTCCAGGAAGGTATGTACTTCTGAGAACAATCAACCTTATGAGATCAAAAGGGCAGCATTTGCCAGAGATAAAGCTCAGAAGGTAGGAAGGGACAGGAGAGGATGAATGGAAACAGTAAACACAGGGAGGAAGTGGGAAGAGTGTTGTAACCCCATAGGGATTGCTATCAATGTCAAAAGTCAAAATGTGGGCAAACTGTTGAATGGAAAATCAATTTGCTATGTAAACTTTCAACCAAAACACAATAAAAGGAAAAAAATAAGTAAACACTTCTCCCTTAAAGCCACCACTTGTGGTAATTTTTTGCTATGGCTGCACTAGGTAACTACAACACTACTCATTTAGATGCTGCTCGGTAACAACCAGGATACATGTTCAAGAATGTTCACAGCAGGGTTGTACCGGCCAAAGACTGAAAACCACCCAGGAGCCCATCAACAAACAAACGGATCAATGATCCGTGGCGTGCTCAAGGTACAATACCAGAGAGGCAAGAAAATGAACAAACCAGAACTATGTCAACTGTAACTGTAAGAATGAATTCACAAGCACAATATTGAGCAAAAGAAACAAGATACATAAAGAAAAAAAAGTTTAATTTCATTTAAATAAAAGTAAAAACCATGCAAGCCTACATTGCTTGGGGATAAACATAAAGGTAAAGCAAGCAAAGCAGGAAGTGATTACTGTAAAAGCCTGGGGGGCAGGGATGAGAAGCGGGGGCAGGCAAGAGGAGCAGAGTGGGAGCGTGGAGCATGGAAGCGAAGCGGGGACAGGGTCGGGGCAGGAAAGCGGGAACAGAGAAGTGGGTATAACCAGAAGGGGTTCTGGAGGTTCCAGTTACAGGGTGTTCTTCCCTTTTCACTCATTCATTATACTGTGCATTTATGTTTTATGCATGTTTCTTCAGGTATATTTCTCAATAAGAGAGAAAACTAACATTGAAGTAATGACAGGATGTTGCCCACATTGGTCTCTCAGCTATCTTCCCACATGAAGTCTCTCCCCTATGCTGGGGGGCAGGGACAAAGAGAAGTGAGTCCTCAGTCAAGCTCTGCCATCACTGTCCCTGGGGTGGCCCTTCCTTGGCAGCTGAGATGACTCTCAGCTGCCCCTGTCTCTCCGTCTGTGGGTAGCTCCCTCCATTCCATCAGCAATGGAGCAGGTGAAGACCTAGCACTCACAGCACAGAGCAACATGCGAACAGTGAGCAGAACACCTCACACTTTTGTCCCCTCCTCTGTTGAAAATGGAAGCACCAGTCGGACAGAGTCCACTCTAGCAGCATCAATGATGGTTTATTAGAATCATTTTTCCAGATGAAGGAGACTGTTGCCTGGAAAAAGCCAAGTTCCCCAAATCTACAAAGGTGTTTCAAATGTCCTTTGGCCAATAACAAGCTTCTACCCAGAAAGACCAAGAAAATCCTTATGTTAGAGGTGGAAAGAGCCCTATTCCCTAATAGGGTGCTTTACAAACTGCAAGCCGGTGATGGATGAATGGATGGAAAGAACCAGCATAGCATGGCTCACTCAGAAGGGAAGGCATCAGCGGGAAGTAGTCACCTCACTCTGCTGCATGTAGACATGCCACTAGGTCACAAAAGACAAACTCACTGCTATGGAGTCAATTCCAACTCATAGAAATTCCCTGTGTTGCAAAATAGAACTACCCCATAGCATTTTCTTGCCTGCAATCTTTTTGGAAGCAGACTGTCAGGCTTTCTTCAGCAGTGTCACTGGGTGGGTTCAAACCACCAACATTTACATTAGTAGTCAAGCACAACTGTTGGCAACATCCAGAGACCTTCCACAACAGATCAATGTTCTTATTGTGGGCCACTGCCTAGTGGATGTGTGACTCCTCTCATAAATGGCCCAGCCAGGCACTTCTGAACCATGGACATATCAGCATATTGACAAGCAGTGGGAAGGAGCAGCCACCCACAGCTCACACAGGCCTCCAAGGGAAGTGTTTGCTGCCTACAGGAGTCTGCTCACACAGCAGCCAAACCTGATAGCGTCAGAGGGAGCATTTTTCCAGAAAACTGCTTTTACAGCATGAAATGACAGATTTCTAGTCATCTTCCTGAAATGAGCCAAATCCTCTCAAAATGTCCTATGTAAAGGTGGATTGCTTTATGCATTCCCCTACACTCACAGTGACTTCATTTACTTTGAGGATTGTTTCAAGATATGTCAAAATCAGTGTCAGATGAAGACCAGTCTGGACCAGATAAAGGACCCAGTCTCAGGTGAACTGTGTCTTCATCATCAGCAGAAATGAAGACAGTGGACGGGAGGCACCTCCAGGGGCTCAGCTTCCAGAAGGGACGGCTGAGCACTGAGTCTGACTCATGCCAACACCTCATGTGTCAGAGCTGAACTATGCTCGACAAGGTTCTGAATGGCTGATTTTCTGGAAGTAGATCACCAGGCCTTTCTTCCAAGACACCTCTGGGTAGACCTGAACTATCAACCTTGTGGTTAGCAGGCCAGCACATTAACCATGTACACCATCTGGGGATTCCAGGTGGCATAGTTAACCATGTACACCATCTGGGGATTCCAGGTGGCATAGTGCCTAAGGCACTTGACTGCTAACCAGAAGGGTGTCTTTTCAAACCAACCAGCCACTCCTCAGAAGGAAGGTTGGACAATCTACTTCCATAGTGATACCGCCTCAGAAACCCAAGGAGGGGGTTGCTATGAGTTGGGTCTGACTCAACAGCAGTAAACAACAATAACTAACTTTTAATAGCAAATCAGGCACAGAAGAGTGCCCCTTTCAGCCACAAAAAGGGGGACAAACAGGACCATACATCGGTGACCAGACTGCCCATCCTCAGGGGACTGAGGTGCCAGGAACTGTCATCCCCACCTGCTCTGCATGTACATCTTCACTATTCAGATTTTGCAAAAGTTCCCAGGATATGAGGCAGTACCTCCCAGAAGCGATCACTGGTGAGGCATTCCAGAAGCTCTTCTTCAAATTTCTCCAGGGAGGGGTACAAGTTGAAGAACAAATCGTCCAAGTACAGGGTGACACACTTCTGAAGGTGGGGCTTTCGAAGGGCATCACCTGAAGCAATGAGAGGGCAAGGTAGAGATTATCCTAGAGATGCCACAGGTGGGAGCCCAGGGGACTCTCACCCACCAAAGTCTCAGCCAGCCTTGGGTAAGGGGCCCACAGGCAGCATGGGTACCTGCTAAGTCAGGCACCACATTAAAGCCCACCCTGTTTCAGCTGAACAGCTAAAATGATTAAGCAAATGTAAATTTCATTTATGTCCAAAATCTACCCCAAACCTCCTCCAGGAAAAAATTTTGAAATTCAGCAATTCAAAGAACACAGATTACAAAATGCAAAGTAACATCTGTTCCCCTTCAGCTTGGTTTCCCTTTATTACTTAAATTCCTCTCCAGCAAGAACACAGCCAACTACCTTATCTCTTGTCAAGTTTACCTGGAGCCACTTGGAACACACACCAGAATACTCTTGAGCATATTAGGGCAACAACCAAACAAAAACACCAGTCTCTGTCCTGGTCAGAATACGTGCTCCTGGGGAAGGGGACAATGGCTCCTGGTTCAGAACAGACACCTGAGAGGGTGAAACAGCCAGTCCTTCTCCACAGCTCTGGAGCAAAGACATCAACAGAAGGAAGACAGCAAAGCCAAGTTTTCCCACTGACCACTCAACCCCATGAAGTCTGACTCTAATTTCACTACCATCTTCATCTTTCCAGCACTGGCCCTGTCTCTGTCTCTCCCTGAGTTTCTATGATTATTTAAATATTTAGGTACTAGATCTTAGATTCTAAAAGCCAATTCTAAATTAAAAAATAAAAGTAAAAGTTGAGCTAAAACTTGATGCTGATGACATCCCAGTGAAAAGAGCACTCTTTTGCCCTGCCAGAAGGTCATCAATCAGAGCTGCTAAAAGGCCATCTTGGTCTTTTGCCTTCGTAGACACCTAACCAAACCAAAACCAAACCTATCGAGTGGATTCCAACTCATGGGGACCCCCATTGGGTTTCCAAGGTAGTAAATCTTCATGGAAGTAGATTGCCCCATCTTCCTTCCACAGAGTGGCTGGTGGGTTTGAACCACCAACCTTCTGGCTAGCAGTCTAATGCCTTAGGCGCTGCACCACCAGAGCTCCTTTCATAGACACCTAGAGCCTTAAAACATCCACATCCATCTCCATCCCAGTAATCCCAGTTATGTGACCCTATTCAAAGAAAATAATCAAAGATAGAGGTAAAAACTTATGTACAAAAACACTCATTGGGTCATTATTTTTAATAGAGAAAAATCAGAAACAACGAAATGTTCAACAATAGGGAATATTAAATAAACAACCATTCATGATATAAAATGAAAACAAAAGCTCCTATTTTCAAAGACCACTTAATACTGGGAAAGAAATCATGATATAGTAAGTGAAAAGAATAGCATATAAAACTGTATACTCATTTGATACCAATATTATTTTTTATAATGTTCCTTACATGTGATTATATGCAGCAATCACATTATCATATTCCCTTCTTTATGGTTTTCTATACTTTCTCTATCACAAACATATACTAGTACTGCCAATTCTGAAAAAGTTTGTGTTACTTCTGTGATTTAAAAAAGAGTGTTTTAACAATGGCATTGAGAAAGAGGAAGACATAGAGAGGTGCATGAAAGGTACTTTTTGCACATACAGGACTGCGTTGTCAATTAAGACAAACATTGATCTACAGGTGGAGGGATGAGTGGACAGGCTGAACGATTAGGTATGTCTTTGCAGCGGGGAGCGCGCCCATGACCATGTATAGGGTTGGCAGACAATGTTTCTACAACTGTATTTGCATGCTCTGTAAGAATTTCTAGGTATATAGTAGAGATGACAAGAACAAGGCAGTAGTCACTTCTTGGCCACAGCCAGCTAACTAGAGGGAACAAGTAGTTTGTCCTGTGGGGTCAGCACCACAGTCGCAGGGGACATTAAGCTCAGTTGACATGACATACTACACAAAATATTGTTTCATATCCTACTTGGCGAGCAGCAACTGGGATCTTAAAAGCTTGCAAACGGCCATCTAGAGGCAACGATGGGTCTCTCCTTGTCCAGAGCAAAGAAGAATGAAGAAAACCAAAGATGCATGGAAACAATTAGTCCAAGGGACTGGTATACCATGTGATCCTCGGTTTCAACCAATTTGGTTCCAAGGAGCAGTAAGGTAGCAGCAGACTAGTCTGTGTTAAGAAATGACCCAACAGTCAAAAGCTGGAAACAACTCAAGGGTCCATCAATACATGAATGGATAAACAAAATGTGGTCTATTCATAGGATGCAATATTAACAACAAACACAGTGCATTGCCGTCAAGTCAGATCTGACTTATACCAACTCTTTCTTGGGATTCCAAGGTGGTATCACTATGGAAGTGGATTGCCCAACCTTTCTCCCGAGGAGTAGCTGGTGGATTTGAACCACCAGCCTTCTGGTTAGCAGTCAAATGCCTTAGGCACTACACCACCAGAGTTCCTGATGCATTATTACTCAGCAATAAAAGGAACGAAGTCCTGATACATGCTATGACATGAAGGAACACTGAAAACAGTCAGCTTAGGAAAAATATGTCAGACACAGAAGGACAGCTATTGTATGATCCCACTTACATGAAATATCTAGAATAGGCAAATTCATAGAGACAGAAAGTAGATCAGAGGTTATGAGGGGATGGTGGGGAGATAAGGAGTGATTATTAAATGGGGGCCGAGTTTCTGTTTGGGGCAATGAAAACATTCTGGCAATAAATGGTGATGGTTACACAGTGTTATGAATATAATTAATACCACTGAATTGTATACTTTAAAATGGTTTAAATGGCAAATTTTACATTATATGTCTTTTACCTCAATACTTTTTCATTCGTTTCTCATATTTTGGTCATCAGGAGGGACCAGTCCCTGAAGGACACCACGCTTGGTAAAGTAGAGGGATAGTGAAAAAGTCGAAGAGCTTCAACGAGGTGGATTGACACTGTGACTGCAACGATGGCCTCGAAAATGGCAACAACACCTGTGGAGGTGACGCAGGGCTGGTAGTGTCTCATCTATTGTACTATGAGTCACGATGAGTTGGAACTGACTCTAACCTAACAGCAATATATTGTTTTTAATTTTAATGGTTAATATGATAAACTTTATATATTTTACCACAATAAAAAGGGTTAAAAGAAAGAAGATAAAGAAATGAGCCATAGGAGACTAGATCACCTCCCCCAGAAACGGGCAAGAGGCTCCACTGCTGGTGGGCCCCAAAGCAGAATGGGATGTGTTCCTATGGGACTTCAGGCAGGACAAGGCAGGGAGGGAGGAGGGCTGCTCGCCTCCCTGAGCTGAGTGGAGAGCTGAGGGCTGCAGTGCTGCTCGCAGGGCACAGCCAGCACCTCCAGGTGCGTAAGGAGGGTCTGCAGTAGAGCAGAGCTGGGAACACACTGGAAGCCAGAGAGCAGGTATAGCTCAGGTATAGCTATTCAGCCAGAGGCAGAGTAGCTAAGAACAGTCCCAAGCTCCTGCTCAAGCATCCATAGTCAAGCCGGTTGAGAAAAGGAAAAAAAAGAAAAGAAAAGAAAAGGCAGGCTTGTTAGCCCTTTATTTTTGCAGACTCTGTATTTTCAACCAAGTATAAAATAATTGTGTTCTCCAGAGGACTCCACCATGTTTAAGCTAGAAGGCAAACATGACTGTGCCTGGCGGTGGGCTAGAGCCATGTTTTCTGTGTGGACAGTACCTTTTCCAGGACTCTGGCTACAGACCCTGCTCAATGGGACAGGCCCGAGCCTTAAAACCTGTCCTAGTCAGGGACTCACACTTTGGCCCTTGAGAGGCTGAGACAAGAGAAAGGACAGCCTGGCAGAAGTCCTTCCTGCACACACTGAAAGGCTACAGAGGGAAGGCCTCTAGAACCCTCTACTGTAGAGGCAGCCACAAGGCAGAAGGGTCAGGGAAGCAGCAGATTCTGGTTCAATTCAGGAAAGACTGCTCATGATGCAAAGAACAGCTCATGTCTGCTGAGCACTTACTAAGTGGCTGACACCTGCACGATGCCAATCCATCTCATTACTCCCAACCCAGTGTCTATGAGCAGGCCCCATTATTGTCCCCATTTTATAGGAAAAGAGAGGCTTGAGGAAGTCAGGAATCAGGTTGAGGTCAGAATGGGCTGGAGACTGAGACCTGCTGCCTTCCTCCTCTCCCCCCAGGCCTCAGGCCTCTTCCTTCAGCACCCACCACCGTAGCAACCTTATGGACAACCGACTGAAACACTGCCCTGTGCCATCATCCTCCCAATCACTGCCACGTTTGAGCCTGTTGTTGCTACCACTGTGTCGATCCATCTCGAGGCAGAATCTTACTCTGACATTGTCATTCATTCATCCAACCAGCAGCAGCTCCGGCAGACAAGAATCAGCCTTTGTGGAGCTGGCCTACAGCGGAGGAAGTCAAGGCCCTTGCTCTGTGACTGCGCGCAGTTTCAGTTGGGTCATCTGTGGCCAGGCTTGGCTAGGAACACAGTTCCCAACAACAGTCCTGCTCAGATGGCGCACACAGGCCATCTCACGATGCTCTGGGCAGTGCTGGTGATTCCAGGAGGGCATCACAGAGAAATGGGACCCCAGAGGAGCTCTGCTGGTGCAGTGCCTAAGGCATTTGACTGCTAACCAGAAGGCTGGCGGTTCAAACCCACCAGCCACTCCTTAGAAGGAAGGTTGAGCAATCTACTTCTGCAGTGATATTGCCTCAGAAATCCAAGGAGGGGTCGCTATGAGTCAGATTTGACTGCATGGCAGTGAGTTTGGTTTTTGAGGTTTTTTAATAGGAATAAAGGAGCTCTGGTAGCATAGTGCCTAAGGCATTTGACTGCTAACCAGAAGGCTGGCAGGCAGCTCAAACCCACCAGCCACTCCTCAGACGAAAGATTAGGCAATCTACTTCCATAGAGATACCACCTCAGAAACCAAGGAGGGGTTGCTATGAGTCGGGACCAACTCGATGGCAATGAGTTTGGTTTTGGTTTGAATGAGTTTTGAACAGGCAAGAGCCCCCTGCTGATGTAGCTCTTCTGTTAGAGTGTGAGGACGTTAATTCACCAGGAGGGACCTCACAAAACAAGGAGAACACTGGAACAGCAGCCACAGAACAAAACCCAAATTCAGGGATGACTTAGGCAGGAATAAACATGAGCTTGAGTAAGTCCCTGTTTGTTCTAAAACATTTCCTACTGCTTTTGATGATTGTGGCCAGGAGACTTACCCAAGAAAGATGTAATAAACACATATGCGCTAAGAGTCAGTAAAACCTGCTAGGAGCATAGTGCCTGCACACAGTAGCAACTCATTAATATTTTTTAATGAATCGGTGATTATATGAAAGAAATACACTGAACCATGGGCAGTGGTCATCTCTGGGAAGTGAGACTGGAAAGAACTTTTAGTCTTTACCAATCTCATTTAATAAAGACTAACTTTGTAAAAAAAGATTAGTTTGTAAGAAAGGAAGATAGGGCAATCTACTTCTGTAGGGATACCACCTCAGAAACCCAAGGAGGGGTCGCTATGAGTTGAATCAATTCTAGAGCAGTGAGCTTGTTTTTTTCCGGTTTAACTTTGTAACTGCCAGCTGGCTTTGCACTACATAAGTGGGTTAGGCCACATCAGCACTGCCCAGTGGCCACACCATCAGTGGTCACTCTCATGATCCCACTGGGCTGTACTCAGAGCATTCTGAAAGAGAAGCTCAGCAGACTCAGGGAGGGCAGGCAAGGCTGGCTGAATGGACTGGGAAAGTCTGAGGGAGAGAACCCCACATAGCGTCATATAATGCAAGGATGCTCAGACTTGGGGATGCAGAGGTCTCCCACGGGAGCCTAAGTAGGTCTTGTTAAAATGCAACTCAAGAGGCCCAGCCGGCAGTTGGTATTTTTAACAAGCACCTCAGTGACTCTAATGCAGGTGGCCCGAATACCTCACTATAGGAAACACCAATTTGGGGGAGGCCTGGTATGTGCCAAACACCATGCTGGCTCATTCATTCTCAAGACAACCCTATGGATTTTAGGTTTAACAGATATGGGAAGCAGGCCTGGAGAGGGCAAGCCTCACACTGGGCACAGGGGTAGAGCCAGGACCCACAGGCCCAGCCCAGGACGGGAAGACTACCTGGGGGGTCAGACAGTGAAGGCACTGCCAGGAGGATGGTCAGTATGAGCAAGCACAGAGGGGAGAGAGTAGGGCATTCCCGAAGCCTGCTGCAGTGTGGGCAGGGAGCAGCCCTTCATGCATACCAAACCAGCCACCAGTGCACCAGGAGAAGGGACCATGGCAAGCAAGCACCAGGGAGGGAAGTGTCCAGAGACAGCAGGACCAAAAGATGGCAGGTCTCTAAAGCCAAGGTGAAGAGGTCTCAGCCACAGGACAGTCTGGAGGATGGGGAACACGTGATCAGGCAGTCTTTTAGGAGGATTATTCCAGAACAGGAGGGGGTAAAGGGCTGTCCATATGGCAGAAACGGTTCAGCACCAGCACAGGATGGGACATGCAAAGCATGCCTCAGACTAAGTCTAAGTATGCCCAGACTAGTTCAGCTGGCACAGCGTAGCGGAAGAGACACAGTAGGTAGGGCACAGGCTGGAGTGGGGAGGAGGCTGGTGATGTAAGCAGGGCCAGTTAGTACCACAGCAGCCAGCACAAACCACAGGGCCTGCATACAGAAGTTCTGGGGATACACCAAGAGAGGGACAGAGGGTTGGTCGGCTCCTTCAGGAGCAAGGGCAATAAGCCTCAATTCTCTGTAGCCATGAATGGCCACCAGGGACCCTGACCATCAGCAGCCACCGAGCCCAATGATGCCACTGCATGACTGCACACATCAGCTCAACGGCTGCTTCACCACACTGCCTGGCTGTCCACCACCCAGATCTGAGACTACCCAGTGCTCCAGATGCCACCATGCTGCCCTGGCCAGCTGGGCTTCCTCCCAACTGCTGCCAGACCCCACCCCACCCCCAGTGGGCCCTGCCCATCTCAGCTTCTGCCAGGGTGTAGACTGCAATGCTCCCAGGAAGCAATGCCCTTGTCACCCCACAGCAGACAAACCATCCAGATATGGCACAGTTCCCCAAACCACCCTTATAATATTAATCTTTGAAGATGAATATGGAAAACAGACAGGGTTCTCACCGAGGCCCCCAGAGGGGCCTTGCTCGATCCCCCATAACTCACCCACTTCCTAGGCTCATGCTCTTCCCCTAACACCTCACTGCCAATGATGTCCTCATCGACAGACTCCACGTGTTTCAGAGGCTTTGAGAAGGGTCTGCCCCATGTGCATGTGGGACGGGGGGAGTTCTTGGGTAACATGTATACACCAGAGACTCCTCTTTCCCACAAACCCTAAACTGCGTACTATGAGAGCTAGACCATGGCTCTTGCCCTCACACCCCGAGCACCACGGGGAAGCCTGGCTCAGGACTCACTTTGATCCTGGCATGGCCCTGAGGCCTTAGGTTCCAATTCTGGAAAATGGGCTTCTATTTGTATGACTCAGCTTCCATCACACCAGCTAATCTGTGCAAAGCTCTGCCAAGACCACAGTGGAACAAGGGCTGAAGACTTCTCCAAACAGCTTGCCTGGCCAAGATCACTCTAGACTCTCTTCCTCAACATCCCTTTCACCCAGTGTGCCACGTAAAATAGCAGACCTGCCTCCAAGGACGCAGCAGCAGTGATGGAAGCATCCAGCTGGCACCCAGACATGTGCTGGCCAGGCGGCCCCAGCACTGCGGGCCCACGCTAAACCACGGGCAAGGCCTGCTTCTCCAGGTGGTAGTTCTCACGCACCAGCAGCACACGAATGGCTGACTCAGACGCTAGCAGAGCTGGACCTTCGCTGCCCAGGCCAGTCAAACAAACCAACTGAAAACACAGAACCAGGTAAAGAGCAGAAGGCATGGCAAGGGCACTGGCTGGAGATCCATCCTCGTGTAAAGAAATGAGGTTATGGAGTTGGGAGTGTCTGCCGCACTGCAGCCATGCTAAGCACATCCTCTAGAAAGTTTGCTCAAGGAAAAGAGGTTGCCTTTCTTCTGATGAGTGTCGGAGCGCTGCCCAGGCACTTCCAGCCATTCCCACGTGGAAAATTATTCTAAACAATTAAATCATCACATAAATGAGGGTTAGGGTTAGGATTATGGTTAGGGGAAATCTGAACAAGATCGGTGAATTGTATGAATGTCAATACCCTGGTTTGCCACTGAGGGAAACTGGGCAAAGGGTCCCCAGGCCTTTCTGTCTACGCATTACAACTGCATGTGAATGCACAATTCTCTCAACAAAAAATTATTTCTCCCATGCTGTGGCATTTTACAACTGAACAGTTATCCCACTCCCAATGTGACACCAAAACAAAAACAAAAAGCAGTGAGTACCACCACTAAAGCAGGTACCTGTCCCTGTGCTACCCCTTTTGGGGCGATAAAATATTACCTGGAAAAGAAACTTTTTCAAGAGTGAATCACAAGTTCATAGGCAAAATTTATAACAGAGATGGTAACAACTGTCAGAAGCAGACACAGAGCCTGCCTGGCTGTGAGGCGTATTTTAACCATGGCATCTTGCTCAACGGGGAGAGCTGAGCAAAATGTCTTTCTCTCCAGAATGGTCACCAGGGGAGCAGAGGTGACAATGTGCTTCCATCCTTGCTTCTCAGCAGGGCTCATGCCATGCTCACTGCCGTGGAGTCAGCACACCCTCCCGATGGCAACGTGTGCTCACAGCCACTCCCATAGTCCCTGGTCATTAGCTGCTCAATAACAGCAACATAAATTGTGTTGCGTTTTCCTAACTTCACTGCTTGCATCCACTAAGTGCCTCGGTGACTGATGGCTCCTCCACATGGAAGAGCAGACAGGAGTTAGCAAGGCTCCCGGCTCCTCTGGAACATGAACTGTGAGGACTGAGTGTGGAACACAGCCCGTGCTCATGCATCTTTAATTCAAAACTCCACAAGCCCTTTGCACAATGAGACCCTTAACCCCCAGTCCAATTTCAGATCCTGAGGAGGAAACACAGGTCTCTCAGCATCCCTCACCATAACAGTAATGAAGCAGAAGCAAGTACACGCTAACCTTCAGGTATCTTTGTTTGATCTGCAGCTCTACTAACACCCATTGACAAGTCATAAAGTGATGGATCTATCTCATGCCCCAGGAACATTTGGTTAGAGTACCCACAACCCCAGGTAAGACAGATTGACATAAGCTGACTAAAGTTGGCCTGTGTCGAGGTTCTTAGCACTGGTACAGACAAAGGCAGCTATCACAGAGGGGCTCACAGCCCCTCCCCGACCAATGGGGCCAAGGCCTGGGTCACAGGGCCAGAAGCAAGTCCCCACAGTCCCTGCACTCACTTCTCAACAGCAGTGACAGTGCTATAGTCCCTCCACCTCCAACTCCTCCTCTGTTTCAGGAGAACACAGGCAAATTATAGAGGATTTGATGACTTCCTATAAGCAGATTATGGGGGACATGTTTAAGGCTCATGGTCTATGGCAAAGCCAACCTGAGATTCCTGGTTTGCTCCTGTCTGATTAATTTATCATTTGTCCTCTCTTGTTGTCATTCCTCTAAGATAATGGGAAAAGAACCCAGCCAGTGACCACCATGGGCCCATCTAGGAAAGCCAACAACTCAGATACAGCACCTTCATCCCAGCAGGATCAGCAGGCACCGAACACAAACACTCCACACTGGAGCTGAGCTGCACTCACCTTTTCTTCAGGGCCTTGCATGTTTCCCCCCAGAACCAAATATGTAGCACATCAGTGCTCTCGATCTCAGCTACCAAATTCTGCTCTTCTGTAAGCTGAGCGGGGAGTCAGCCCACCCGAGATGCCAGGAGCCCTGCCATGAGGCAGGTGGGGAAGGGGCAGGTGGATTCCTCAAGACAGCCTCCCATAGTGTCAAGAAGGGCCGAGGTCCGGTACCTCCATCCACTGAGCCCTAGAGGAGAGCCCACCCACCATAGTAGTCTCACAACCAGGCAAGGTGACCACTCTCCACCATGAGAGCATCTGATTCTAGAACTCACACTGGGACAGAGCCTTTCACCTGCCACAGGAATTTTCGTTTTCTAAAATAGCCAATGTTGTGATGCCATACGGGTGGGATAAAAGAGCATAGTTTTTCTGGCCACACTCACAAAGACATGAACTATGAACATGAGGGATGTAAGATGCTATTCAGGAAGGGATTAAATGGAAGACTGGCATCACCCTCACCACCACACTTCCCATCACACAGGGCAGCACTGCTAAGCAGCAGAAGGGCACCTCCAACCATGCCTGTCCCACACCCACCCCCCATGCCCAATTCCTGCAAAGCCTAGTAGTTAGCTAATACAAACTCCCAGGTGGAGAGAAACGCAGCCCTTACCCTCTTCTCCATGAGCTGGCAGGAGGCCTGGAATGTGCTGCAAGCCAGACACCAGGAGGTTCTCGGGGAGCAGGTGGAGTGCGGGCGCCAGGGCCGGGTGTGGCTTCAAGGTGTACTGCAGGCTGCAGCTCTCAAGGAGGGTCAAGTGCTTGTTCTCTGGGCAGATGACACATTACATAAGAGCTGAAGCCAAAGGCACTTTCTGTCAACCCAGCCAATAAGCTGAGAATCTTAGAGAAATACCACAAACAGATAATATGCTTTTCTAGAGAGAGAAAAGTGAATTGCTGTTATTTCAACTAAAAGGAAAAAAAAAAAAAAATCAATCCTTAATAACTCTCTCTGACAAAATTGCAATGAAAGAGATATTTGTTTTTAATCCACATAACAAAATCTCTCCCATTCTTCTCTTCCCCAAGCAGCTAGGCCAGGGACAGGCACAGGTACATGCTGTTTCCTTAGGTACCCTGTAGTCTCCATCATAGAGGGGGACTAGAAACTGCTTGTACCCAGAGGCCAGCCTTCCTTCAAGTTGACATGCCAAATCCTTCTCCCTGCCCCTCCAATGTGGCCAAGCTCTTCTCTGCCCCGGGGTCTTTGCACTGGCTGTCCCCTGTACCCAGAGCACTCCTCCCCCAGGTGTCTACATGACTGGCTCAGCTTCCTTATTTAGGTCTCAACTGAAATGACATCCATCAGGGAAGAGGATCACCTGCTAAGGTAGCTCCCCACACCCCTAGGTACTCTCTCTGTTGGCCAATTTTATTTTTTCTCATAGCACTAATTATTAATCATTAGGAGTGCTGGTGCCTCAGTGGTTAAAGCTGCTAACCAAAAGGTCAGTGGTTCAAACCCATCAGCCTCTCCGTGGCAGAAAGATGAGGCAATCTGCTTCCATGAAAATTTACAGCCTTGGAAACCCTATGGGGCAGCTCTACTCTGTCCTATAGGGTTGCTATGAGCCAGAATTGACTCGATGGCAGTGGATTTGAATCATTAACTCAAATGTTCATTTTTTCTTGTCTGTTGACATGTTTGCATTCACTGTTCCCAATCTTCATCTGCCCAGCTCACTGCCATGGTCCTGCTACTGGGCACACACTGACTCTTAACAAACACCTGGTGACTGTGAACTGAAGAAGGAATGAATGCACACATCCTCCCAAGCAGCTGGCACGGCCCTGTACAATTCCCTATTCCTCGTGTAGACGCTGCACCTCCTTTTTTTCCTCCAGTGAGGTCTGTGGGGCTGGCCTCTGCCCAGGGGTGGCCCCAGGTACCCAGAATGTGCACAGGAGCAGGCTGCCCACTGGTGAGGACAGAAAGGCTCCCCTGCTTGGGCTACTGCTTTCAAAATATGTCAGTCGCTTTCTCACTAACAGGAATACATTTTTCTGTGTTAGCCACCTTGCACAAACAAGGCAAGGCTCTCCTGAGATAAGTAGCAGGGACTGGAGCCCAACAGGTTCCCTTGGGCACAGGGTCTGAATGGGCATAGCACATCCCTCACAGCTGGTGCCCCTCATATGCTGGGAGGAGATGGCCCCACAGGCAGAAAGCTTCCTTCTTGGTTCAAAGGCAGCCTCTCATTGCTGGGCCCCATAGAAGCCAAGGAGACTAGGGGAAATTACACAGAGTGGGGAAAGCCTCGCTGACTGGAGGTAACAATGACTTCAGAGCCAAGCTCTCATTCTAGCAGCTGGGACCTGTGACAGAGAGTAACTACTCCACCTGGTGGGCAAGAAGGTCACCTCCCTCCCACACATTCAGTGGCCCTGTTGGGCCCTGACTCCCTCCTCCATGTTCCTTTATCACAGAACAATACCCTCCTTCCTGGTTACTGTGTCTCAGTTCTTCAAACTTGGTCAAACATCCAAGCCTATGGGTACCTTCTGCCCAAACCTACTAAATAAACGAGCCCAGCTGCTAGAGTTTATGTTGAGAAAGATGGCAAGACTGATCTAAAGGGGGATGACACAGGAAAGTTGTGAGACCAACAGGTGCCACTGAGGCAGCGGCACTCTGCTAGCCTCAGACTCTGGGTCAGGCCAGGCCTGCTCTTACGTTCTATGGGGTCCTGGAGCAGCGGGTGCAGGAGGGCCCTGGGGGTGCCATGATACAATCGCAACCTGGAAAAAAGATCCATAAACACGTATCAGCCATCTATATCTGGTGTTTAGTCACTGAATGTCAGCTGGACCTGGTCTCATAGGGAAGCAGGCAAGGTCCCCCACTTCCCTCCACACCTAGGAGAGCTTCCTAAACACCATTCAGTCACATTCCCTACAGAAAGCAGAAGCTCACCACATACTCAGTGCTCCTGGACAAGCACGTCCAGCATACACACAGCACTGTCCCAATGCAGCCCCAGAACCAGGCTGGAGAGCACCACCAAGGGAAACTTAGAATCCTTGGAAATGTCTCAAGGAAGGCAGTGTTTGAAGAATACACCCTGGCTGTGTATATAGAGCAGTGGCTCTCAACCAGGGGTGGTTCTGCCCAGGAAGAGATAAGTGGCCCTCGATAGCATCCTGAATCTCGACCAGAATGCACAGTAAAAGACGTGCTGCTTGACACAAGCAGGTCAACTTCAAGGTCACTGACCCAGATGAAGATACTCAACCTTCTCAGCAGCTTAGAAGGGTGGTTCTGCTCTCTCAGGGACATTTGCCAATGTTCAGAGACATTTCTGATTGTCAGGATGGGATGGCTGGTAGTGGTACCTATAGGAAAAGGCCAGGGATCCTGCCCCTAATACCAAAGATTTAGCCAGCCAGAAATATCAACAGTGCCAAGGATGAGAAACCCTAATTAGAATAACAATGTAAACTTTAGCCTAGGTTAAAATAATTATATGTTATCTCATCCATCTTTGCATGCCCAGGTTCTAAACAGAGCCAGGTCCATGGCAGATACTCAACAAATACTTGCTGGGTGAATATTTATGGCTTATAGGGCCTGCTCATTAAAAAAAAATATTATTGAATATGCAAGCAACCCTTATGAGGTAGGTATTGTATCCCTAACTTACAGATGATATGATGTCTGCTCATGAAAAAAAAAAAAAAAAAGTTACTGAATATACAAGTAACCTTTATAAGATAGGTACTGCATCCCTATCTTACAGATGAGTGAAGTTAACATAACTTGCTTAAAATCACAGATAGAGCCAGGACTTCACCCTATATCCATCCTACATCAAAACATAATCCCCACACCCAAGCACCAGCCCCCCCTCTGGCATAGAAAGCAATCCCTTGGCTTGCTTAGGAAAGGCAAACCCAGTTACAGCCCAAAGCAAAAACTTTCCCACAGTATGTTAACACAGGCTGACAGATCTTAGAGCTTTCTATTGTCACAGAACAATGAGCAATTGAATTCCCCTAGAAAGATGCAGGGAAAACCCCATAGATGCAGAAAGTGAGGTTGATACCGCTTGTCCTGGGAAGCAGAGGTAGGAGACTCTGGCTTATTGCTGAAGATCCGAAGAATTCCAAACCCACAGGACAATGTCTGGAAGATCCCATCCCGTTTCTGGCCTTCGATGACCACTTCTACCACTGCCACGATGTTAGGGTGGTTTAAGGATGTGTGAAAATATAAGGGCTACAAAACAAAAGTCACAGGACAGCTGAGACAGAGGTTCAATGACAGATTGCAGAGAAGGGGACACAGAAAAAAGACTAACATGTGCCCCCACCTTCACCCCATCTACCGCCTTCGTGTGGTATCATTAATACCCAAGGCCCCTACCACATGCCCACGTGTGGAATGCCACATCCCTTCCTAGGGGCCAGAGGCCAGGATATATCCCTCAGAGTCAAAGATATATTTGAGATATTCCCTCAGAGTCAAAGCTGGTGATGGACCTTCTAAGGACCTGACATCCAGAACCTAAGGCAACATGCTTCTGCCCCAGGAACGCTCCTTCCCCTGGGAATCCCACTACAAAGTGCCAGAGACGGAGCCCAGACCCTCTAGAGAAGAGAGTGCTGGACAGCTATGCAGCCCAGACCCAGCACCAGGCAGGCCCACAGTTCAATCAGCCCAGACACAGAATGAATCCACTGCAAACAAACACATTTGCTCAGTGACTTTATGTGTAAGCATTACCTTGTGTTCAACATATAAAACAGCAGTAACAACTTGCCAATGTTGTCTTAACCCCCTATTCTATGTGTAACTATTATGAAGTTCCATCTGAACTAAACTAAACTAAGTTTAAACTTGTTGTTGTTGTTGTTGTTATATGCCGTCGAGTCAAACGTGACTCATAGCGACCCCTCCTTGGGTTTCCGAGGCAGTATCACTACGGAAGTAGGATTGCCCAACCTTCCTTCCGAGGAGTGGCTGGTGGGTTTGAACCGCCAGCCGTCTGGTTAGCAGGCAAGTGTCTTAGCCACTATGCTACCAGAGCTCCCAAGTTTAAACTTAGTATGTTTAAACTAAAAAACATCCTGAGATTTCTTCAGGTACTATGCATTTATGCCAGATCAGAGCACAACTAACTCCTTTCTACAATGAAAGTCAACTTGAGATCATCCAATGGAGGGTTTTGGTAACCCAAGTCAAGTAGGTGATATTGAAACTGAGTAAAAGGATTCTCAGCCCTGGGTGGTGCAAACGGCTAACATGCTGGGCTGCTAACGCAAAGACTGGAGGCTCAATTCCACCTAAGATGCCTCAAAAGAAAGGCCTGGCAATCTACTCCTGGAAAACCAGCCACTGAAAACCCTAGGGAGCACACTTCTACACTGACACACACGGGGTAGCCTTGAGTCAGAGTCAACTCGACAGCAGCTGGTTTTTGTGGGTTAGCGTGGAGATGAGAGTGGCTCGGATTCTGTGCTTTCCTGCCAGCCACCAGGCAGAGGTAGCATCTGCAAAGACAGCCAGGTGAGTCAGATCCATCTCCGTTTCTCTAACCTGCACGTTCCTGCCTAGGAATGCAGCCATGTTCACTCTCTGCAGTTTTTCTATTTCACTGAATTAAATGCAGTGGCTTTTATTCAAAACTGATAAACATCGTAGTCATAGAAAATGGAAACGGTGCCACTGATTGGGTTTGCAAATCAACAGGGAGTTGGCGTCCACAAGAACTCAGAGGCAGCACTGCACTGTGGCTCCATGCTTAGGGTTCGCCATACCCAGAGTCCACGCCAGGGGCAGGGCATGGCATAGACTTACCAGCTGAGCACAAAGGGCTCCCCCCCACCTCCTTTCCCAACCCAAGGCAATGAGAGGTAGGGCAGGGGCAGGGGCTAGTCTGCCTGCAACATGATTTAAATGTGGAATAATCCTCCTATCAACAAATCATTACCACGATGTCACCAAGAAAACGTTTACTGTAATCACAGACTGTCAGCCTAGGATAACAGAGAGACACATTAAAACATCAGCCGCCAGGTATCAATCGTTATTCTATTATCTTTTATTGCAAAATGATGAAATAATGACCACTTACAGCTGACAGGTGGTTGGACTAAGAGAGAATTATGCTTCTCTTTCCAAGACTCTAGAACCACTTTAGAAAAGCCGCTACAAAGCTGAGTTGGTCATTATCTCACCTTTCATATTTGTATCTGTGCAAATTGGCTTTATGCACACTGCCCACTCTTTCTCGGCAGTAAAGCAAACACTTTAAGCTCTGAGGCGAGGCCCCAGTAATCCCCCAGCTGAGGGGTCACCTTGAAGTTGCTCTGCTGCTCTCAGCAGGTCCCAAGGACAGATTTATGGCTGCTACCTCTCCTTGTCACTTACCACCAAAAACAATTATTTTGAGGCAAAAAAAAAAAAAAAAACCCAAACCCAGAGCTGTCTGTCCCAGCTGATCCACCTTCAGAGTCTAAAGAATCCATCAGTAATAAGAGTCAACTGCTGGATGCAGAGCAGGTTTGAAGGCCATCCCAAGTTCATGTGGGTGTTGTATGATTACTGATCATAAAGGACAGATGCTCTTTTCCAAAAATCATTTATTGATCCACCTGCGTGGGAATAGCACCTGCTAAGGAAATTGCAAGGAACCAAGAAAACATGACACAGCCTTCAAAGACTAAAGGGTAGATTAAAACTAAACCAAACCGGTTGCCACCGAGTCCACCCCAACTCATGGCAGCCCCACGTGTGTCAGAGTGGAACTGTGCTCCTCAGGGTTTTCAATGGCTGACTCTTAGGAAGTGGATCTATCTACCCAAAAAGGATGGATTAGGCAGATACAAAAATGCAAACTGCCCAGGAATGAACAGCTTCTCAGTCTCACAGAAGCAAAAAAACCTCCTAATGATGAAAACACAAGTACAGTTACATAGCCCTGAGCCAGTGGACATCCTGGTGATGAACCTCCAAAAGCTGAGGCACTGAACAGCCCATGGAGCACAGTCCCACTCAGCCAGAAGCACCCCCAGAGGGCAAAGTCCTGTCAGATCGGGCATCTGGAACCTGAGAGTCCTCTTCCCGCATGACTAGGCTACGAGCAAGCCCCAGCGAAGCCAGGCCTCCAGAGGGCATGCACCAAGCAAGGCCCTACAACAATCCTTCAGTATAAGGAGATTTAATTAACGTCAATGCAGGGCATTTGAAAGGAAAAGTCTATCCTTCGCCTGAAATTGCATGATTAAAAGTTTAAGTGAAGCCCAGCAAATTGCCTGTGAGGGCAGGCCTGGTGACTGAAGAGACAGGGTTTCATTCACCCATGTCACACCTCACTCATCCACCTGGACAAGTTCTCCCCAACAGGGAAAACAGGTGAATAAATCATTTAAATGCTCCTGTCTGAATGCCTTCATTCCCAAACAGCACTGACACTGCTTTGCCTCGAGGCCCAGTTTCCATTTTTCACCCAAAATGACAGAATCAAAATTGGGCCTCTGATGACAAGCCTTTCTGGAAAAGCTACAGTCGCATATATCCAGCTCCGCTGCCATTCTCCCTGCTCGCCAAGGTGACTGGCTTCCTCCCTCCAGTCCCAAGGGAAGGACAAACCTGGGATGGCAAAGCCAGAGAAAAGCAAAGCAGAAATCAAACTAGTACCTTCCAAAGAATGTTTTTAAAATAAGTCTTTAATATAATACCTTCAGAAAGACAAACAGTTCACAAAGACATCCTAACAGCTTACATCGAGCAGCTCAATCTTCCCCTTGAGCTTCAGCGTGGTTTCCTTTACCACAAGCACAACATCCTCATGTGAAGACTGAACTTCCCCAAGCACGGTAAACCCTGCTGGGCAAAACACTCCACAAAATCTCCAATCCCAAAATCAGGGGCTACCACTCAGCCCAGGTAAAGCCCACCATTACTCACAGCAAAACAAGACAGCGATGAGACAGTTCCCCATAACAAAGAATTATCCAAACTGTCAACAGTGCTGAGCCTGAGAAAGGTTGAAAGTAATAATGTAAATTTTAAGCTTTGGCTGAAATAATTACATTACATCTCATCCATCTTTGTATGCCCAGCTCCTAAACAGAGTCAGGCCCCTGGCGGATGCTCAATCAACACTTCTTGAGTGAATTATATATTGTTTACAGGTGCCTGCTCATGAAAAAATATTAACGAATACTCAGGCAACCCTTATGGGATGGGTATTGTACCCCTGATGTTCAGATGAGTGAATTCAGGGCCAAAAAGCATCAATAACATGCCTAAAATCACACAGGGAATAAGTGATAGAACCAGGACTTGAACCCACGTCCATCTGACATCAAAACCCAACACCCACACCCAAGAGCCAGTTCCACTCTAACCTAAAAAGCAATCCCTTGGCTGACTTCGAAAATGCAAACACAGAACCCAAAGCAAAAATTATCCCACAGAAAGGTTATTAAGAACACACAGCAACAGAGTTTGACATATTTAAAGGTTTCTAAAGCTTTCTATTGTCATTAAGGGCACTCTGGTAGCATAGTGCCTAAGGCACTTGACTGCTAACCAGAAGGCTGGCAGTTCAAACCCACCAGCCACTCCTCAGAAGAAAGATTGGGCAATCTACTTGCGTAGTGATACTGCTTCGGAAACCCAAGGAGAAGTCCAACTTGATGGCACATAACAGCAACAACAACGTTGTCATTAAAGGTGGTCCAGTGGTGCAGTGTTTAAGGCATTAGGCTGTCAATCAAAAGGTTAGCAGTTCAAACCTACCAACTACTCCATGGGAGAAAGAAGCAGCAGTCTGCTTCCATGAAGATTTATAGCCTAGGAAACCCTATGGGGCAGTTCTTCTCTGTTTTATAGGGTCACTATGAGTTGAAATCAACTTGATGGCAATGGGTTTGGTTTTGGGTTTTAATGTCATCGAATGATCAGCAGTTAATCACTGTACGACTAAGCCCCATACTGAAAATATCACAGAGAAATATCATTTCTACTTCTGAAAACACTTTTCCATCATCCTCCATGCCTGGTTCAAAGACTTCTGGAGGGCTTCCTGTCACACAGAGGGAAGAGAAGACTTCACGGAGGGACACGGAGGAGGACAGCTAGGACACACAGGCCTGCCCCAGCAAGCTGACCCCCCCATGTACAGAGTACTCCTTGCGAGGCAGCCTCCCTCTTAATAGCTGCATTCACTATGATTACTTCCTGTCAAGCAGTACAGGGAGCACAGGATAGGCAGGCGGTATGGCCTACAAGGAGCACACACGCAGGAACGGGGCTGCTTAGTCAAGTGTGGAAGAGCTTCCACTGGCTTCCGCTGGATCACACCCATCTTCCCTGACAGCACCCACGTCTATAGGAAAATAGCAATACTCGCGTTATCCTGAGGAAGAGAACCATTCAAGAGCCAGTTTCTCATCACTGTGGTTATGGATGTACAAGCAGCCAAGTACCTGCATCACAGGAGGGCAGATGATTTCCCTGCTTCGTAAGCCACACATAGGCTGAGGTGGAGCTCAGAGAGGATATCACCTCTGCTCTCGGTTTAGGCTATAGATAGCAACCAGGATTTCTGTCCAGCAACTCTCATAAAATGAATAAAGAAGGAAAAATGAGCCCTGTCACCCAAAGTCTGAGACATGGTTAGTTAAGGAAAGCATTTAAGGGAGAATGATGTCCGTCTCAAAAATAAAATGTAGAAACTGCATGGTATTTTGCCCTCCAGGGTTATTTTTTAAAAGATGCCTTTTTAGAGGTTGGATAAATTATTGACTGTCTCAGAGGAGGTGAAAGGCAATCTCTCTCCACAAAGGAAGGTCTTGAGCAAGAACACTGAATTCTGAGCTCAGAGGCTGAGGGACCTGAGAGCTGGTCCACAGCTCTGCCAGCAGAGCCTGAAAGCCTGAGACGAGGGAAACACAAGCCCAGTGCACAGAAGTCATCATTTATAGAAAAGCACCCCCGCTGGACTCTGGGCAAGACTTCTTCCTTCAAAGTCCTTTTCAGGACATTGTTGTTTGCAAAGGAATGGAACAGCATCTTATTTTGGGCTCTGGATCACACTGACAACTCAATAAAAACCAAGCACACACAGGCTGATGCATTAATCCACAGTGAGACTAGAAGCCAGGCCAATTCCAAATATGGTCCCTGCTGCCGACAGCTCACAGGGGCATCTGAGTGAGGCTGGGCCCACAAATCGGATCACCTCCAAGTTGCATGGATCTTTAAAACCAGGAAGCCACACAGCAGGTTAGATGTCACCAAATCTCAGCATCACCTCTGAAAAGGGCAAACTGGACTTCTGTCTCCAAACATTTGGAGGTGGCGCTGATACTCAGCACAATGTGATCACATAGCCACACAACCACGCCATGGTTACTAGTCTCCTAGTGTCCTGTCCTTAATCCAGTATTGCTGTAACAGAAATACAAGTGGGTGGCTTTAAAGAACAGAAATGTATTTCCTCACTGTTTAGGAGGCAGTTGTTGTTGTTGTTACGTGCTGTCAAATCGGACCCAACTCATAGTGACCCCTCCTTGGGTTGCCAAGGCAGTATCACTTCGGAAGTAGATTGCCCCATCTTCCTTCCGAGGAGTGGCTGGTGGGTTTGAACCGCTAGCCTTCTGATTAGCAGTCAAGTGCCTTAGGCACTGCAAAAATGGCATGGAGGCCACATGTTCTGATCTCCTCTAATCCCACAAGAAGAAGACAGGATTACCAGCAGTAACCCAAAGCCTATCTCTACAAGGCCAGACATGCTGCCTCCCTCCAGCCCTTTCTCCAACCATTCCTCCCAAAGCACCACCACCTCTCTCCTGGGTTCGATAATTCGTTGCAGTGGCCACACAGAACTCACAGATTATGGGGTTTATTAAGGAAGCACCAGACTACAACTCAAGTTCAGGAAGAACGCTCAGTCTCTCTCCCAGCCCACCGTCCCTCAGCCAGCAGTCTCTCACAGTCTCTTTTCCAGCAGTGCTGGTCCCTCGGTGTCTCACTCAGCAATGCGTGTCTCTTGCGTCTCTTTCCCAGCAACACGTGTCTCTTTTCAGGGGCACGTGTCTCTTTCGGCAGCACGTCTTCCTCAACCAGCAGTCAGAGAGAGTTCTGCCTCCAGGAGACCTCCTTTTGAGCCCAGAAGGGTGGTCAAACTAGCCAATCACAGCATCAGAACTCTAAACACGCTAGAGAGAGTGGGCACCTCCCAGAACATTGTTTTGTGCCACACCCAACAGAAATACTCCAGGTGGACAACTTCAGCAATCAGGAGCTCCTCAGTTGCTCATAGAAAATCCCACCTTGGGATTTACAAAGACTTATGGGTAGAAAAGCCACACTAAGTAATTTACTATACCACAGACACTACACTACCAGAGCTCCCATTTAGGAGGCTGTTATTGTTGTTATGTGCCGTGGAGTTGGACCTGACTCACAGTGACCCCTCCCTTGGGTTTCCGAGGCAGTATCACTACAGAAGTAGATTGCCCAACCTTCCTTCCAAGGAGTGGCTGGTGGGTTTGAACCGCCAGCCTTCCAGTTAGCAGTCAAGTGCCTTAGGCACTGCACCACCAGAGCTCCTGTTTAGGAGGCTAGGAGTCTAAATTCAAGTCACCGGCTCTGAAGGAAGGCTCTCTGAGGGATGGTCCTTGTCTCCTTCAGCTTCTGCAGCCCATTCTCAGTTCCTTGGTGATCTTCACAGGGCATCTAGCTTCTTCTAGTTGGGCTCCTTGCTTCTGTGCTTTATCTATTCCTTCTACATCTCAAAAGTGGTTGGGTTTAAGACACACCCTACAGTGATACAGCCTCATTAACATAACAAAGAAAACCCTATTCCCAAATGGGATCACCTCCATAAGTACACAGGTCAGGATTTCAATACATACCCATACCACTTACCAATGCCCACCCAAGGGAACACTCCACATTTCAATTGTATGTGCACACACACAGAATAAAGAGAAATCAGCTTCAGCTCACTAAAGCTGAATGAAATCTATTTTTCCATATTCTGAATGTGAAAGCAACGAGAGGGCTCAGCCTGCAAGGCAGTCAGGAAGGGACCAGCTCCTAGGGCACCGCTGGCCTCTGCTGGTCACCACAGGCACAGCAGTGAGAAACAAGGAGGCTCACTGCTCTCCAGTGGCTTCCACATCACCTGCAAATGCAAAAAGGCCCAGGCCTCTCCCACTGACATTGTCACATTCTCTGCTTCAGTCTCTCCAGGCTGATGGGCACAGATTTCTCCAGACACGCTGGGGACTGTGCTCCTCACCAGCCCCAGCAGAAGACAAACCAGCTGGCAAAGCCGAGCAACGGAGGTGCTGACTCTGACAGTTGGTGTCCTATAAGCCACCAGCCTGGGCTCCCAGACTGAGTGTGTGAGTGAGCCTTAGTTCCCTAACTCAGGCCTGAACTGTGAATGGAAGCCCTCGGATAGAGTTACCAGACACAGTGAAATGGGAGGCGCTGCTCCATTTCTACAGCAACAGAAATCTTCTGGTGGAGCAAATGTCAAACTCCAGACCAGTTCAGAAGGAGAAATGACAATGCTGGAGGTTGTTTCTTACAGTACAACTTTTGCAGGGTCATGATTCCATAGCTGAGAGGATTAGGGTAGAATGAATGCCTCCACTTCCCAGCTGCAGCCCACAGCCCAGCTGGCTTGTGGCTGCAGTACAGGTGCACTCACCAGCAGTCCTAACCACTCTCGACTGAAGTAAACGCGAGGGGAGAAGAGAGAGATCATATTGGACCGTCAATGATGACAAAGCATTGCTGAGCTGATTTCAGAGTCCGACCCCACCAATCAGAGTTCTGTGAAACACAGCTGAAAAGCAGAGCCCTGCGGAAACATGAGGCTAAAGAATACTGTGGCTGAAATGCAAGCTATGAGACCGATATACCAGACTCCCCAGTTAACGCCGCCACTTGCTTCTCACCCTGAAGGAGCTAGTCCATCTCCATGGACTCCAGTTTCCTTAACTTTAAAATACCTGCCTCCTAGGAGTCCCTGGGTGGCACAGAAGGTTAAGTACCCAACAACTAGCCAAAAGCTTAGCAGTTTGAACCCACCCAGAAGCACTTTGCAAAAAAGGCCTGGCAATCTGCTTCTGAAAGGCCAGACTTGAAAACCTTAAACAGCAGTTCCACTTGGACACACATGGGGTCACCATGAGTCAGAGTTGACACGACAGCAACTGATGTGGTTTTTCTTGGTGTTTTGGAGTTTGAGTTTTTGTTTTTGTTTGAGTATGGCAGGGATGAAATGAGAGAGACGTACTTCTGAATGAAGGCCTAGCCCACAGTCATACCTCCATATGATGGCTACCATCATCGTCACCAGCATCAGACACTGTACAAATGGTCACAGTACCGGGCTTCCCTGGGTCTTACTCTGGACGCTCAAGAAAAGATCAAATTGAAACAGCCCTACCCCTTGAAAGCTGCGCCCAAGGCAGCCAAGACCATCAGCAATGCAGCCACCTATAGATACTCTGACGAGCTCCTCCTACCACATCAGAGACAAGGTGAATCACTGCCTGCGCTGAAACAACACTTCCCCCACAGTCGCACATGTGACTGACAACAGGAAACCTCCTCTCTGACTCAGGCTGGACACAGAGACCTTCAGCCAGCATCTGCACAAGCTGTGATGGACTTAATAGCAGACACGTTGTTAGTCACCACGACACACACTTTGCCAAGGCTTTATGTCATTAGCCTGACCCGCAGGGGCACTGTCTCCTTCCACCTTCACATCAAGTGAGGACGGCATTCAGAACTAATCCATGCTGGGCAGCCCTACCTTTGGGTATGGTCAACCACTGAGAGCAGCTCATTCAAAGCTGTCCAAAGGTGGCTTCACCAATGTGGCAAGAGCAGCCCCGCCAGGAAAGGGACACCTCAGACTGCGGTCACCCTCACCACCGCTCTGCTACTTGCCAGTGTCAAATCACTACAGACTGGATAAACTGAGATGTGGCTCCTCTCAAACCGCCCCTTCTGGAGTTCAGTTGTGACTCAGCAGTCAAGTGTGGAGAAAGGCCTCCTCCACTTAAATGAAAGTCACAGTGCCCCTAAGAAGGCCCTGTAGGATCTAACCAAACTGGCACTGTCCACCCCTCACCAATTCCACCTGTTGCTGTTCCCCCCAATCACACCTGCTGCCAATCGTGAACGTGCTGGCCTCCTCTGCCCGGAGCACCCCTACCCTATGTGCCATGGGGCAAATTTCTTTCTTTTCCTTTAGGCCCCCACTGGAATGTCAACTTCACAGGAAGCTCTCCTTCTCATTCTTCCTAAAATGGGTCCCCATCCTTCTCTGGGACAGCAGCATATTAGTCTCCTCCTGTACACTTATCAGGGAGCTCTGGCAGTGGGAGCTCTGGTAGGGTAGTGCCTAAGGCATCTGACTGCTAACCAGAAGGCTGATGGTTCAAACCCACCAGCCACTCCTTGGAAGGAAGGCTAGGCAATCTACTCCCTTAGTGATAATGCCTCGGAAACCCAAGGAGGGGTCGCTATGAGTCACATCCAACTCGACGGCAGTGAGTGAGTACACTTATCACAGTGTGCAATCACTTCATTTGTTACCTGCTTTTGCATCTCACCCCCAATAAACTTTAAGTCTTATACAGATATTATGGATTGAATGGTGTCCCCCAATAGGTACACTGAAGTCCTAACCTATGTACTTGTGAATATGGCCTTGTCTTGCCACCTTCTACCTGGGCAAGTCCCTTTACCACTAAAGGTCAGTTTCCTCATCTTAACAAAAAGAAAGAAAACTAAAAGGAAGAAAAAAAGACGCAGGAGAATCAGATAAGATCAGCAGTTTGCAAACTGTTTCAAGAACTCTAAGGTTCCTTGAAGGTGGCCCAGAGACCACCCCAGACAGGGCCAGGCTGAGCAGCAGGAGACCCTACTCCCTCCCCAGCTCCACCCAGAGCAGCACTACTTCCACCTGTTTAGCCTATTTTGTTGTTATGTACTGTCAAGTCGAACCCGACTCATAGTGACCCCTCCTTGGGTTTCTGAGGCAGTATCACTATGGAAGTAGATTGCCCCATCTTCCTTCCGAGGAGTGGCTGGTGGGTTTGAACCGCCAGCCTTCTGGTTAGCAGTTAAGTGCCTTAGGCACTATGAAAACCAAGTGCCTCGCTTCCAAAGCGAGTTCCGGGGACAACTGGGCCTGGTGCTCCATGATGTGCCTACAAGTCTGAGATGTGCTGAGAGTCTCTGGGGCAAGGGTCCTACCTCCCCAAGTCTGAGTTCACCCTGCTGACACCCCTGCCCTGATGGCTCGGGCCCACCTCACTGAAGATGATCCTCGGCGGCTGCCTCGAGAGCTGCTTGGTCGGTTTCACTGTGGTTTTCCATGTCCTCCCAAAGAAGTGTCGGTAGGTGACGTCAAAGAAAGACACTCGCAGATGGCATTCGATCTCCGACAGCACTTCCTGCAGGCCCTGGAGAAGGAAGGGAGCCAGCCTGAAAGAGCTGTCAAAGTCATGAGCCCTCTCACAGTTGCCAGATGGAATATTCCAAGGAGATATTGGCCTCTGAGCATCCACCTCCAGTGGTTTCCCTTGTAGGAAATCCCTCTTACACTCCCACTGCTCTTGGTGGGATGGTAAGTCTAAGTTCTCAGCCTTCCCTGGCCAATCAGACACAAACCTAAGACTCACTCAGCACCAGTGTGACACGGGAGCCTGGGCTGTAAAGTGGACATAACTGTCAGGATGCATGTGTAGCACCGCTAGCAGCCACCCTGTCACCATGTGGAGCCAAGAGATGCAGGAAGAACCAAGCCCAGGTGATAGCACTTGAGACCCTGGATCAAACCATGCCTGAAGCCTGTCTACCTGTGCTAACTCCTGTAATGTGAGTTAATAAATTAGCTCTCTCAAGGAAGCATTAAGTCCACAAGACTAATGGCCCACACAAACCACAGCCTCCTCTAGTCTGAGACCTGAAGAATTAGATGGTTCCCAGCTACCACTATTGACCCCTCTAACAAGGGAAACAAGAGAAGGTCCCAGGTAGAATGGGGGGAAAATGTAGAACAAAACTAAAATCCTTAAAAAAGACCAGACTTACTGAACTGGTAGACACTGATATACTGGTTCCCCCAAGACTATAGCCTAAGACAACCTTTTAACCTGGAAGTGAAGCAACTCCCAGAAGTCACCTTTCAGCCAAATATAAGATTGGAAATAAATAAATATAAGACTGGCCTATAAAATAACAGTAACACCTGTGAGGAATGTGCTCCTAGTACAATCAACTATACAAGACCAAACAAGCAACATTTGCCCAAAAGCAAAGATAAGAAGGCAAGGTGAGGCAGGGAAACAGGGAGGGTGGCAATGGGGAAGGCAGGGTGGAAACGGAGAGAGTGCTGACACATTGTGGGGACAGCAACCAATGTCACGGAACAATTCCTGTATGAACTGCTGAATGGGAAACTAATTGACTACATAAACTTTCACCTAAAACACAAAAAAATGTTCAGATAAAGAAATAAATTAGCTCTTAGTTTAAACGATCTTAGATGGGTATTTGGTCATTTGCAACCAGAAGAGTCCTCCCTGGTACAACCAGAAACTCTAAATCCTCAACTTGCCCAAATTATCTGGAAAGATACTAGCAGAGGAAAAGCAGCTATAAATATAGAACAAAACATCCAGACCCTGTCTATACAAAGCCCTTCCCCAGGCCTTTAATTCTTGTTGCAAGTGTTTGCTTTATCCTTCCTAGTTCTTTTGTTACTGGTTGTAGAGTTCTTACTGGCTGTCCCAGGACAAACAGTTCTTTGTTTTTTGTTCACCGTTCACTTCACAAGCATCATTTGTGTATCTATCTAGTGTACTATTCTGTGGCAAGTACCGTTCCAGGCACACAACAGGGAACAAAGCAGACAAATCTCTGCCCTAATAGTGGGTGAGGGAGAAAAAGATGAGCATGCTGTTTAAGACAGGAGAGTGAGTGAGGAAAGGTTCTCAGGACATCTGAGCTAACAACTAAAGAAAGGATAAGAGCCACAGGGGTGCCTGGGAGGAGGGCACCAGGTACAAGGGGCAGCAAAGCCAGGGGCCCTGGGGAAGAGAAGCTCGAGGGTACCCAGGGACCAGTGAGATGCCCACATGGCTGCAGCAGGCTGAGAAACAGGAGGAGGAGGGAAAGACTGCCGAGAGGGGTAGGAGCCGCTTAACACCAAATGAAATACAGAGCAGAGGAAAGGTTCTGAGCAGCAGTGACTCATCTGACTTGAGACTTTAAGAAAATCACTTATGCTACCATGTGGAGATAGGACGTGGGGCAAGTGGCAGCAGGGAGATGCCTAGGAGGCTGCAGCCACCATGTATGGTGGACAGAATCAGTGTCTGCTCAGAAGGCAGGACTGACCAAATGTGGTGCCAGGCTGGACATGGAACCTGAAGGAGGGAGCAGTGTGGAGGGTGGACCATCTGCCTCATTTGCCTGGGATGCCCCAGCACCAGTGTTGTTGGTCCACATCCCAAGTGAAGGTTGGCCACGCATTTTGTGGCAGAGCAACTGGGAGTAAAGAAGGTATCATTTGCAGAAGTGGAGGAGGTGAGGAAGGGCAGGTCTGGGGAGAAATCAAAGATTTGGGTTCAATCACGTAACCATGTCAATCAGCCCACCCCTCCTTTAAATGCCCTACTCACTTGTTTCAGAGAACCTGCTACCAACAGCCTGCTGTCTCTGCCCAGCCCCCCTTGTCTCTTCCTCTCCTGTTCTAATCCAATCACAGGGGCCTCTCCAGTGCTCCTCTCACACACCAGGCCTGTCCCCCTTCAGGAAGTGTATGCTGCCCCTTCTGCCCACCCTGCACCCCGAGAGCCACATGGCTCCCTTGCTCACTTCCATCAGGCATCCCAGCCCACTGTCATCCTGACCCTGGCTCTATTTTCTATTTCTCCAGGTACTTATCCAGCTACTTATGTGCTGACTGTCTTGTCACTCCAACTAGAGCATGAGCCCCTTGAAGACAGGACCCTGAATACTCCATGCCCTGCTCTACACCTCAGGGCCTAGAACAGGGTCATTCACACAGCAGGCACTCAGCACCTCTTCCAGGGGGCCTTGTCCCAGACACCCCCTCACTGTGGGGACCACCCTAGGCTCCACCACTGACCTCCTCCTCCATGCCATCCTCAGGAGGGTCATTACCTGCAGGACCTTGTCACCCACAAATCTCCAGTGCTGGCTCCACACTCACAGAGTTTCTCTAGCTACATTCTGCTAGCCTCTGCAGCCTCCTGGTCCACAACTACATTTCCTCCACACCTCCACATCTGTGCGACAACACCCCACCCCCCTCACTCAACACCTCCTGGTCCTCCTGGCAGCCTCTCACTCCTTCCTCCATCTCAGCTCAGACTTCACCTCTCACAAAGTCTTCCCTGACCCTGTCTTTCTGGTCAAAACTATCCACCCCTTTCACCTCTATGCTACTTTGTACCTAATTCTTTCATGGCCTGACCACAGTGATGGGTCACAGTGAGTTTCTAGATCCATGTCCCTGACCTGACAGAGCTCCACAAAGACTAGCTGTGGGGCAGAGTCTTCTCAATGTTCCATGTACAACTCCAAACATATAATGGGTGCCTGATATACATCAAATGGAATTGAAAAGGACATCCCAAATGAAAGAAATCCAAAGTTCATGGTAAAATGAAACTAAACCAAAATAATAATAATACATGGAACAGTGAGATACACATCCTAAAATTAATAAAGTACTCTAAGTTTGGAATAATCAGGTAATATTTTTACCCCAGCACCTTTTACAGGGAGGTTTATTATCTAAAGTTATTAATTTACAAAACTAAAATTTTGAACACTTGTAAGACTGCCTAACTTTTTCTTTTAACATCTCTTTCTTATTTTATCTTCTGTTAAATGGTATCTTTTGATTGATTTTTACATATAAAACCAACTTTGCTTTTCCAAGATAAACCTCATTTGACCATGGTGTATTATTATCCCTTTTTATATATTGCTGAATTTAACTTCCTAATATTTTAAAGATAGTGTGTGTGTGTTAATACCTATGAAGGATATCAGTCTGTACTTTTCTTATAAATCTTTGTTCTGTTTGGGTACCAGGGTTAAAGTAGCCTTTAAAAAAAAAAAAAAAAAAAGAGTTGGGAAGGATTCCCTCCTATTTTCTAAAGAATGTGTCTAGAATTGGTATTATTTCTTCCTTTAAATATTTGGCAAATTCAACACTAAGGTTATCTGGGCCTAGAGTTTTCTTTGTAGGAAGCGGTTTACTTATAAATTTAATTTCCTTAATGAACACAGAACTAGTGCCACAGTACCTAAGGCATTGACTGCTAACAGAAGGTTGGTGGTTCAAACCCACCAACTGCTCAACAGAAAGAAGATAAAGCAATCAACTGACATAAAGATTTACCACCTTGGAAATCCAATGGGGGATGCCATCAGTTGGAATCAAGTAGATGGCAGTGAGTTTGGCTTTTTGGATTTTCTAATTCTGCTATAAAGTTTTGCAAGTTTTTAAGGAATTTATCACATCTAAGTTATCTAATTTATTGGCATATATTCATAATATACCTTATCTTTTTAATGTACTTAGGATTTGTACAGAGATGCTCCCTCTTTCATGCCTGATATTGGTAATCCATATTCTCATTCTCCTTCTCTCTCTTTCTCTCTCTCTCTTTCTCTCTTTGTGATCATTCTTCCTTAGGGTTTGCCAACTTTATTAATCTTTCAAACAATTAACTTCTAGCTTTTTTCACTTTATTATTTGTCCTTTATTTTACTGATGTCTGCTTACATGCTTACTATTATTTCCTTTCTCCTGTTTACTTTGGGTTTAATTTGTTCTTTTTTTCTAGGTTCTTAAAGAGAAAGCAGAGGCCAATGATTTTTTTTTTACTTCTCTCTTTTACTAGGAGCAACCAGCCACTGCTCAGAAGGAAGGCTGGGCAATCTACTTTTGTAGTGATACCGACTCAGAAACCCAAGGAGGGGTTGCTATGAGTCGGATCCAACTCAATGGCAGTGTATTTGTGTTCTCCTTTGCTAGGGTCATATAAAGCTATAAATTTTCCTCAAAGGACTGTGTTAGCTGCATCCCACAAATTTTTATATGTTCTTCCATTAAAAACCAAACCCACTGCCATCAAGTTGATTCAGACTTATAGCAACCCCCATTGGGTTTCCAAGGTGGTAAATCTTTATGAAAGTAGAGTGCCCAGTCTTCTTTCTTGGAGTGGATGGTAGGCTTGAACCACCAATGTTCTGGTTAGCAGTCAAATGCCTTAGGCACTGTGGTACCAGAGCTCCTTGTTCTTCCATTACTAAGTTCAAGTTATTTTCTCATTTCCCCTATGAATTTTTCTTTGGCCCAGCATATTATTGCTTAATTCCCTACTATTTTATGATCTTCCAATTATTCTATGGTACTAATTTCTAATGGAATACAATAGTAGTTGTCTTAGTTTCTTAGTGTTGCTAGAACAAACATACCGTAAGTAGGTGGCTTTAATGAACAGAAATTTATTTTCTCCGTTTAGGAGGTTAGAAGTCCAAATTCAAGGTGCCAGCCATGGGGGAAGGCTTCGTCTGTCCAGCCAGACTTCTCTGTTCACTCTGGAGAATATTCCTTGTTCCTTTCAGCTTCTCTTCTTTGGTTCTTTGGTGATCTCTACATAGCATCAATCTTTCTCTATTTGTGCTTTCTTGCTCCTGTGCCTAATTGGCTCTTTTTATACTCTGATATGGCCTCGTTAACATAATAAAGAAAGCCTTATTCTCAAATGGGATTTCATCCACAAGTATATTGATTAGATTTACAACTCATTTTTTTGGGGGGGACACAATTCAAATTCACAACAGTAATCAATGAAATGTTGTTGCTGTTGTTACTATTGTTGTTGTTAGGTGCCATTAAGTCAGCTCCAACTCATAGCAACCCTATGTACAACAGAACAAAACACTGCCCAGTCCTGTGCCAGCTTCACAACCTTGCTATACCTGAGCCCATCACTGCAGCCAAGCCATCTCATTAAGGGCCTTCCTCTTTTTCATTGACCCTCCACTTTACCAAGCACGATGTCCTTCTCTAGGGAATAGTCCCTCTGACAACATGACCAAAGTAGGTCAGACAAAGTCTTGGCCATTCTTATTTCCCAGGAGCATTCCAGTTGCACTTCTTCCAAGAGAGATTTGTTCATTTTTTTGGCAGTCCATGGTACTTTCAGTATTCTTCGCCAACACAACTAAAAACATCAACTCTTCTTCAGTCTTCCTTATTCACTGTCCAGCTCTCATATGCATATGAGATGATTGAAAATATCATGGCTTGGGTTAGGCGCACCTTAGTCTTCAAAAAGACATTTTATAATTTCAATCTTTTCAAATTTACTGACCTACTTTATTGTCCAGCACATAGTCTACCTTGGAAAATGTTTCAGGTACACTTGGGCAGACTGTGTATTCTGCTTTTCTTGGATATTGTACTCTAAAGATTCCAGTTATATCAAGTCAGTTGATGGTGTTGTTCAAATCTTCCAAATCCTTAGAACTTTATCTGTTTGCTCTATTACTGAGAAAAGAGAAGTCTCCAACTATGACTATGAATTTGAACAGCTCCCTTTAGCTCTATCCAATTTTGCTTCATGTATTTGGGAGCTGTGAATAAAACAGTTAACATAAGAGGCCTGACTGCTATTCTTTCAAAGCCTTGTTTATAAGGTTGGCCTTTGGCTAGAGTCTGAGAATATGGATTTCAGGAGGCTTCTCACCACCTTAACTGATAGGAGTGGTCACTGTGCCTAAGCTGCACAACAGTGTGGTTTATGCTGAACATCTGCTTTCTTCCCAGAAGTTTGGAATTTCTGAATGTGCTGAGGATGCCTTACTATTGTAACCCCTGTTTTACAATAGGTATACTATTGTAAACCCTGGGTGCTGAGTCTCTAATGCACTTCCCTGATGGCAACATTTCACAGGGATTATCACAACTCATTGCTGAGCAAATTAAGCATATCTTATGTGATCCACAAGGAGCCCCGTGCCGTAGCATTTAAGTGCTCGGCTACTAAGCAAAAGGTTGGCAGTTCAAACCCACCAGCCACCCTGTAGGAAGAAGATGAAACAGTCTGCTTCTGTAAAGATTTATAGTCTTGGAAACCCTATGGGGCAGTTCTACTCTGTGCATATATATAGTGCCACTGAGTCAGAATCGACTTCACAGCAGTGGGTGTGTTTTTGGGTATGTGATCCACTGGGATAGGATTCCTGGAAGCTTCTGTCTGATTGCCTCTGGACACTGCCCATGCAGCTTTTCCCTTAGCTGTCTTTTTGCTATAACAAATCTCAACTGTAGATACAACCGTATGCTGAGTCATGTGAGCTTCCTAGTGAATTGATGAATCTGGGGATTGTCTTCAGGGCCTCTTACAGAGGCGCTCACATATTCAAGATTGTTACATTGTCTTAATTAATTGACCTTTTTATCATTATGAAATGCTCTTTTCTCTCTGGTAATACTCTTCACCTTGAAATCTTCGTTGTCTGATACTAGTACAGCCATGCCAGGTTTCTAATGCCTAGTGTTTGCATGTCTTACCAAGCCTAACCCTGTAAGAAACCATTTGCTTACCTGGACAGGATGCAGTCCTTCTCATGCACCCCTACAGATCACTAGGCCTCACAAGGATGACCCAGTCACTTGGGTGCTCAGGGGGTGGCAGGAAGTGGCACTGGCCCCTCCAGCAGGTGCTCTGCCCGCTGAAGGACACAGCTGACTGCAGAGCCACTCAAGCATGACCTGAGTGTGCAAAAGGCTTGGTACATGCAAGCACATGGGCTTCTGGCCTGCCACACACAGAGATGCCAGGAAGCCCTGAGCTCTGCCCCCTGGGTTGAAGGCAGGCCATGCTGAGCTGTACACAAGGCACCCCCTCAAACAACCTGACCCGGGAAATAACCCAGGAAATCAGATCACCTGTATGCTTAAATTGCTCTATTGTAGGGAAGAAAGGAACTCTTGCCAAGTGTCAAAAAGTGCTGACCACATCACCAAGTTGTACATTCTCTTTGCTGATGGGCTATTTTGCTTCCCAATACTGCCAAGACCCAGAGTGATGGGTACAGAGGTACAGATGCAGATAAGTAAGTGAGAATCAATACATTGACTAGAAACCTCATCTCAGCTGAAAGCAATGACAACGTGCATTTGATAACAAATCGCAAAAGTCTTTACCTGCTTAATGAGCGGCCCATCAAGCCACTTCAGAACACACTGATATGCTGTGGATTCCTTCGGAAGCTGGCGCACCCTCTGGGGGTGGGGAGGGACAAGCACATTTTGGGCAAATATTTCATGCCAATCCTTCATGCTGCTGTCTCACTTGGGCCTCCAGGATTACCTGCACCATTCATGTTCAAACAAATAAAAGTTGTAAGGGCCACAGTGCTCAGAGCAACTCTGAAAGCTTCTATCTCCCACCAAGTCCCTGAGAACTTCCATACCCAAAACCCATGCTCTGCAGTGCCATCTCCAAGCACCATCACAGTAGATGGCTTTGGGGCTGGCATCCATGCTGCCTTCCCCAGGTAAAGGTGCCCAGCTGACTCCAGGGTCCTCTCCTCCCGTCTCTCCTGGCCAAGTAGAGCACTATCATCCTGGACTTGGTGACTAGCGTAGGGATGGCCATGTGCAGGGCTACTCTGTACAGTTATGCAGGTTAAGCAGGGCACAAGGGCACCAGGCCTTGGGGAACAAGTGGCACCTGAACCCAGACAGAGTATGTGGCTGTCTGACAGGCAGACCTGGGAGCATGACCCAATGAGAGCCAATGACATGCAATTCCAGGGCTTCCAGGGCTGGGTCCATTGAAAGGAAAATATTCTTTTTACTAGCCCTTAGAACAGAGAGGTAAGACACACACATACATTTGTGTGTGTGTGGGGGGGGGAAGCAGGCAAAACAAAACAGGAGGGTCTGGACACCATTAGAGCCCTGGCTCTAGGGGACCCTAAAGCCAGTCACTCCAGGGAAGTCCAGACACAGCCATGAAGCCTCTTTTTGCTCACACCAGTTTGGACCAGTTTGGTGAACTCTTGGCTCCCAAATGGCCTGGCTCATTAAGGATGTTACCTGCCCTCAGCTGGACAGGTATTCTTGAGATTTCTTTTCAGGTGACACAGAATGTTAATATTTTGGCCTTTATAAGCAGCTGAATTTTGCACACCAAAATGGCAAGCTAGGAGCAGAAGCAGTGAGTCTGGATCCCGTCAGGGGGCCCACAAGGTCAAGGGCAGCATTTGCCTTTTCCCCAGGTTGACTTGACATCAGCAGGGATAGAGTAAAAGCCACAGTGGGTAAAACTGTTGGTGACTTAGCACACAGTGAAAGTTTCATCAGTTTCATTTACAAATGCCCTTGGTGAAGCTATGAAAACTATTCATCTTGTTACATCTTGACCCTTGAACATGTGTTTATTTGGGTTTTGTTTTTTTTTAATTGTGATTTGGGTGAAAGTTTACAGACAAAATTGGTTTTCCATTCAACAATTCATACACATTTTGTTTTGTGACACTGATTACAACCCCTACAATGTAACAGCACTCTTCCCACTTCCTCCCTGTGTTTACCATTTGCATTTGTCCTTCTCTCCTATGCATTCCTGCTTTCTGAGTTTTCTCCCTGGACAAATGCTGCTCCTTTGATCTCATATTGTTTTAAGGAATGTGTACCTCCCTGGTGTTAAACCAAAAACCAAACTCAATGCCATCGAGTCAGTCCTGACTCACAGAGACCCCTCCTTGAGTTTCCAAGGCTATATCACTATGGAAGTAGATTGCCCGACCTTCCTTCCAAGGAGTGGCTGGTGGGTTTGAACCACCAACCTTCTGGTTAGCAGTCAGATGCCTTAGGCACTATGCCACTGTTCACCTTATAGGCCTGTCTATCATTAGGCTGAAAATTGAGCCACGGGGTTGAGTTGGTTCCAGGCTTGACGGGTGTCTAAGGGCCACAGTCTCAGGCGTTTCACCAGTCTCTATCAGACCAGGGAGCCTATTATTTTGAGTTTTGTTCCAAATTTTTCTCACACTCTATCGAGGCCCTCCTATTGTGATCACTTTCAGAGTGGTCAGCATTGGAAACCAGGCACCAACTAGTTCTTCTGGTCTCTGAGTCGGGGAAGTGGGGGTTCACATGGCCTATCAGTCTTCTGGACTAATTGATTCCATGCATCTTTGACTTTCTTCACTCTTCTTTGCCACAGACAGGAAGAGACCAATAGTTGCACCTTAAATGGCTATTCACAAGCTTTTAAGACCCCAGTTGCTACTCACCAAAATAGGATGTAAAACATTGTCTTTGTGGACTACATTATACCAATTGACCCCAGTGTCCCCCCAAGACTATGGGCCTAAGCCCCCATGCCCAGCAACTCATTCCCTCAAGGTGTTTACGGCTAAGAAGTATTCATAACTTTGCTCCCTGTAGAGCATGTTTTTAATTGTGTGATGAAGTGAAAAGTGGGCATAAAGCACTTCTGCTACAAACCAAAGTAGAACTGTCACCTTGGGGGAAAGCTCTGATGTGACTCTTTGGGTTGCAAGCAGAACTAGCTGTTTTTCAAATAACAAAAGAAAATTACTAAGACACAAATTATGGTTATTTAGACTTGGGTGCTTGCTTGGTAGCCATCTTCTGAAAAACAGACAAAGTGAGCCTGTCACTTCAAGGAAAACAAATAAAATGAAAGCAGTGAACAACAATGAAAACAAATGAAATCAAATACTTGCTAAGTGCCATCGAGTCGGTTTCAACTCATGGTGACTGTCTTGGTTCTCTAGTGCTGCTGTAACAGAAATAACACACGTGGGTGGCTTTAACAAACAGGAATGTATTCTCTTACAGTTCAGAGCGCCAGCTCCAGGGCCAGGTGGAGACCCCTCGATCTTGGGCTTCAGCTCTGCCTCGTTGCAGGCCCACTGGAGCAAGCTAAAGGCTTCCTCTGACTCATGCAGCTGCTGGCTGCTGAGGCTGACAAACCCAAGATCAACAGGTAAAATGGCACACTCCCAGGATCAGCAGAAAACACGGCAGGCCACTGGTTCAAGTCCAAGAATAATTCCAACATAGGGAGACAGCAGGTAACTGGTTATCCCAATGTGCCAAAAACCCTTGGGACCTTCCTCGAAGCGTCCCCATATATACTGACAGCAGACCACACCCCAAAGGCAACTACTTAGCTGCTCACAGCAGATTACACATGGAGGTGATTACAATCTCATCTGGGGAATAACTAGCTACCCAGCCACGCACAATCTTAACTACCTCAGCGACCCTATATACAACAGAACAAAACACTGCCCCATCCTCACATTCATTGTTATGTTTGAGTCCACTGTTGCAGTCACTGTCAATCCATCTCACGAGGGTCTTCCTCTTTTTCACTGACCCTCTACTTCAGCGGGCATCATGTACTTCTCCAGGGACTGATCCCTCCTGATAACATGTCCAAAGTACATGAGATAAAATCTCGCCATCCTCACTTCTAAGGAGTATTCTGGCTGTACTTCTAAGCCAGATTTGTCCATTCTTCTGGCAGTCCACGGTATATTCAATATTCTTCACTGATACCATAATTCAAAGGCATCAATTTTTCTTCAGTCTTCCTTATTCACTGTCCAGCTTTTGTATGCATGAGGCTACTGAAAATACCATGACTTGGATCAGGTGCACCTTAATCCTCAAAATGACATCTTTGCTTTTGTAACACTTTAAAGAAGTCTCTTGCAGCAGATCTGCCCTATGCATTATGTTATTTGATTTCTCGACTGCTGCTTCCATCAGCATTGATTGTGAATGCAAGTAAAATTAAATCCTTGACAACTTCAGTATTTTCTCTGTTTATCATGATGCTGCTTATTGGTTCAGTTGTGAGGATGTTTGTTTTATGTTGAGATCTACTCCATACTGGTCTTTGGTCTTCATCAATAAGTGTTTCAAATCCTCTTTGCTTTTAGAAAGCAAGGCTGTGTCATCTGCATACTGCAGGATGTTAATGGGTCTTTCTGCAATCCCAATGCTGCATACTTCATGTAGGCCAGTGTCTGATTATTTTTACAGACTGAATAAGTACGGCAAAAGTATACAACCCAGATGCACACTTTTTTTATGAGCACAATTAAGTGTTCTGGAATTCCAAGTCTTCACAATGTTACCCATAATTTTTTATGATCCACATAGTCAAATGCCTTTGTATAGTCAATAAAATACAGGTAAACATCTTTCTGGTATTCTCTCCTTTCAGCCAAGATCCATCTGACATCAGCAGTGATGATCTTTGTCTCATCTCCTCTTCTGAATCTGGCCTGAATTTATGGTAGTTTCTTGCTGCTATTCATGTTTTTTACTTTTTTTCAATAAAATTTACTTGCATGTGATATGAATTATATCATTTGGTAATTTCTGTGTTCTATTGGATCACCCTTCTTTGGAATGGGCACAAATATCAATCTCTTCAAGTTGGTTGGCCACATAGCTGTCTTTTAAATTTCTTGGCATAAATGAGTGAGCACTTCCGGTGTTGCATTCATTTGTTGAAACATCTCAATGGGTACCCCTTCTGTCAATTCCTGGAGCTTTGTTTTTCACCAATTCCTTAGTGCAGCTTGGACTTCTTCCTTCAATACCATCAGTTCTTGATCATATGCTACCTCTTGAAATGGTTAAATGTCAGCCAATTCTTTTGTGGTACTCAAACCAAACCAAACTCACTGCCATCGAGTTAATTCCAATTCACAGCGACCCTTCCTTGGGTTTCCGAGACGCTATCTCTACAGAAGTAGATTGCCCGGTCTTCCTTCCGATATTTTGGTACAATGACTGTGTATATTCCTTCCATCTTCTTTGATGCTTCCTGTGTCATTCCATATTGTTCCCATAAAACCAAACCAAACCAAAATTGACGATCGTTGAGTCAGATCCGATTAATAGCGACCCGTCCTTGGGTTTCCGAGGTAGTATCACTACAGAAGTAGATTGCCCCATCTTCCTTCCAAGGAGTGGCTGGTGGGTTTGAACCGCCAGCCTTCTGGTTAGCAGTCAAATGCCTTAAGCACTATGCCACCAGAGCTCCCTATTTTGCTCATAAAATACTTCAATATTGCAACTCAAGATTTGAACTTTTCTTCAGTTCTTTCAGCTTGAGAAATAAATGTTCTTCAGCATGTTCTTCCCTTTTGTTTTTGTAACTCTGTCTTTGCACATTTCATTATAATACTTTACATTTAGAATTGGGAAAATGTATAGTCCTGCAATGTATGAATGGGTGATAATGGTAACAAAGGTAATTTTTTGAAACTGTATGGTTAAATGTGTCAATATTTGTAACAGAGTATGAAAGCTGTTAATGGAGTTTCAGATTCCACACTGCAGCAACCCTTCATGACACCATGGCTTGTGGAGTTTTGGTGTACTACCAAAGAATATCTGCAATTCTATAACCTACTCCTTACCTAAGGGGGCTGGATTTTCTTATAACCAAAAGCCTGTTGAGTCAACTCCGACTCACGCCAACCCCACGTAGCACTGAGGTTACACAGTAAGAACTGGGCTCCACAGAGTGTTCTTGGCTGTTATCTTTACAGAAGCAGATCCTCAGGCCTTTCTTCCACAGCACTGAAGGGCCAGTTCAAATCACCAGTCTCTCAGTTAGTAGCCAAGCACTAACCGTGTGCCCACCAGGGACCTACTTCCTTCATGTGCTTCCACCAGAAAACCTCTCACAACAGATGGAATGCAGATGCTGATGGGAGAATCCAGAGGTCTTCTACTAAACAGGCATTAAAGAGATTTGCAAAAATTCAAAACAATGTCTCTTCTTGTTTTTTTTGAGGGAAGGGCTTGAGAAATATAGTTGGTTTTCAAAAAAAAAAAAAAAACATTATTTATGTTAACATATAATGGGTTTGTTGTTTTCAAATGAATAGTATTTTAGACATTTCTGTTTTAATATCTAATACAGTAAATGTCTCTGGACATAGTAACATAAACAGATCTTTGGGGTCCTCAATAGTTTATAAAAGTGTAAAGAGGGTCCTACAGCCAAAAACTTTGAGAAGAGCTGTTCTACCTAGACCCAAAAGCAGGAGGGCTTCAGGAAGCCGGCTCCAACCCTTCATGTTCACAACATGAATGTGGGCATAGAGGATCCTGGGGACAGACATGCCTGTCCTGCCTGAGATGCGCCCCATACATGGGGCCTCAGCTCAGGGTCCTGCTTCCCCTGGAACCCCACTCCCCTTGCCCTCACCCCCTGCAAGCGGGCATACTCCTCAGACTTCCAGGTCCAGATTGGATCCCTGTGTGCAGCATGCAAACTCATTTTTGTTTAGTTCTTGTTTCTTATGGTTATGTGTGTCTGCTCAGTCTCCCTTGCACTGTGGAACAGCACTCCCCCAATTCCATGTGGGAGGGGTTGCCCTCCAAGTCTGACCAGATGGCTTCAATGATCAGCTCAAAGATAAGCATGTGACCCACACTGTGCCAATCAAAGTCTATCCCAGGGCTTGGTCAGGAGAAGCTGTCCCTCCTCAATTGCCTTGAGGATGACCTGGTCACCACAGGCAATGCCCATCCAGAACAGGCCCCCAGAGCTGGGAGGTGGCAGAAGGATGGGTCCTACCAACAGAGCCTGGGCCTTCAGGTGGGGACAGCATGAAGGAAGCTAGCTCCCCACCCCCCACCCCCATCCCCCAGATTGTATTTATGGGGACCAAGAAAGTCCCCCATCAGCCTTTTTTATGATTATGATTATGATTATTTTAGTTGGATTTTGTGGTCAGCTACATAAAGGCCTCTAAAAACATCTTCATCCTAATCCCTGGAACCTGTGCAGATGGTGCCTGATATGCTAAAAGAGACTTTGCAGATGTGATTGAGATTAAGGACCATGAGATGAGGAGATGATCCTGGATGATGCCACGTGGGCCTAATGCCCTCATAAGGGTCCCAAGGAGTGGGACACAGGAGTCAGTCAGAGAGAAGGCCACATAAGGACACAGCAAAGAGAGACTGGAAGATGCTGCACTCTGGCTTTGAAGATGGAGGAAGGGGACATGAACTAAGGAGCAAAGGACCAGAAGCTGGAAAAGGCAAGGAAACAGATTCTCCCCCAGAGCCTCCAGAAGGAACCAGCCCTGCCCTCCCCTTGACTTTAGCCCACTAAGACTGATTGCAGACTTCTGTCTCCAGAACCATAAGAGAATAATGTGTTGTGATGGGTTACAGCAGCCCCACAGGACTCATCCAGGCTCCTGTGACCAACCTGCAGGCAGAAAGGCTGACAACACCCAGCTCGAGGGACCCTCCTCCAAGGGGATGTCACAGAGGCTAAGGAATTCAGCCTCAAGCTCACACAGCACCTGTGCTTCCCTTGGTCACAATGCTGTCAAATGTCCTGTATGACCTGATCACTGGCCAGCTCTGTGCAGAGGGGGCCTTATTCCTCCCTGGGTCCTCGGAACCTGGCTCAACATCAGAACTCAACCAATATTCACAAAATCAAACTGATAAACATTTGTTTTGTGTTTTCAGAGATATAGTGTTTTCCCACTGACATGCTGTAAAACTGAGAACTTTGGTCGCACAAAATAAAGGCTATCATCATGGACTGAAAGGAATTGACAGAGAAAGTCTTCTTCCAAACACAGAGCACTGGCTGAGCACACCTGGTGAGACGCCCTCTGACTCCTCCCCTGACTGCCTACTCTGCCTTCATGGCATCTCCCATTTTCGAGAGTTGCACTTCCTTTCGGGGTCATTGCTCCAGACCTTTCTGCTAACTAAGCAGCCCCCTCTTCACTGGGGGCAGCAGGGTGTAATTCCATATCTGGCCAGTAGGTGGCACTGAAGACGCCCTCACAGGTTAACTTGTAGACTAAAAAAAAAAAGCACTGTAGTCCAGTCCCAGGCAGTATCACTACGGAAGTAGACTGCCCAACCTTCCTTCCGAGGAGTGGCTGGTGGGTTTGAACCGCCGGCCTTCTGGTTAGCAGTCAAGTGCCTTAGGCACTACGACACTACGACCAGAGCTCCTACCCCAACTACATCAGTGGGATTCAGACTGGGAAGAAGCAGTCACACCCAAAGGAGCTACCACCCAAATCAAAATACTGAAGCTGGAAGGGAGAGGTGTCACCCTGAGATGCCTGGGGGTGGGATCCCGTAGAGATCCTTAGGGACTGGGAGAATAGGCTATCACAGTAAGCTCTAGGACACATAGAGTTCTTCATTTCCCCCTCACCTTAACCACACACACACAACCTCTAACCCCCGGAAGACAAAATCCTAACTCCACAGAGTGACTGTCAAGACACCCTCCTCCCATTCCATGCCTAATGGAGGCACCTCCCACCCTTCTCCCTCCACACTCACCTTTGCTTCAGCCACACTGAACTCTCAGCTCCTCTAAGACACCAGGCCCCCTGTTTCCTTCTAACAGAACCTTCCTCCCCTCTGAACACAGACACACACACCCAGGTAATTCCTACTCACCCTGTAGAGTCAAGTCAAATGCAAGCTCCTCAGAGGGGGCATCCCCATCAGTGGTTGTTCCACACTCAGGACCCAACACAGAGCAGTCAGTCACCAGCATAGCCACCAGGGCTGACTGAGAGGTCACTGTTGGTCTTGTTGGTGCAAGACTATGACTGTGTGGGGTCAGGGGCCAGGTCAGGACTGGATCCTCATAACTAAACAGAAATGTGATGGAGGAAGGGAGAGTGGCCATTGAGGCTGGACAAGCAACAGAAAGAGAAAACCAGAAGGTTCCATGCTTTGAGGCCAAGAAAAGGAGACAAAAGGACCTCAACAAAAAAAGAAACAAAGGAACAGAGAGAGGAAAAAAAAAACCCTTTTTATTAAGACCCTATTAGGAGTCAATGGGTGGCGTGCTCAGCAGCTAACTGAAAGGTGGGCAGTTTAAACCCATCCACAGAGGTCTCAGAAGAAAGACCTGGTGCTCTGTGGAGAACAGTTCTACCCTGATACATGTGAGGTCACCATGAGTTGAAATCGATGCAATGGCAACTTGTGCTGGTATTCACAAACATTTCTTACTCATTCTCTGACAACCTGTTGGTTTGGTTCTCTAGTGCTGTTGTAACAGACATACCACCAATGCATGGCTTTAACAAACAGGGATTTATTCTCTTACAGTTCTGGAGGCTATAAGTCCAAGTTCAAAGTGCCAGCTCCAGGGGCTGGGTTAAGGCCCCTTGACCTTGGGCTTCATCACTGCCCCTTGCTCCCAGCCCACCGAAGCTGGAGGCATCTCAACTCAGGCAGCTGCTGACTGCTGAGGCTAACAAACCCAAGGTCAACAAGTAAAATGGCACAGTCCACAGATTATCAAGCAACACAGCTTGTTCAAGTTCAAAAACAGTCCCAAGATCGGCAGACAATATGGCAGGCTGCTGAATGAAGACTCAATTACACGTAGGGTCCAAGCAGTGTCAAAAAGCTCAGAGGCCTTTCCAAAGCTTCTCCTTATAGACTGGAAGCAGACCACGTCCCTAAGGCAGCTACTCAGCAGCTGCTCACAGCAGATTCCACCTGGAGGTGATTGCCAGCCTCATCATGGGGAATAACTACAGCCAGCTGCCCAGCCACTCAACCAGGCCCAGCCAAGTTGACACATAACCTTAACTACCACATCTATAAAATTATTATTCTTCTTCTCATTTTACAGATGAGGAAGTTGAGATCAGAGAGGTTAAATAGCCAGTCAAAAGTCACACTTCTAATCCTGAAACCTCAGAGCCAGTATGCCCAGGCCCCACCTGGCCATTTGTGGTATGTCTGTTACGACAGCACTAGAGAACCACACAACAGGGTTGTCAGAGTAATGAGTAAGAAACTGTTTGTGAGTAGCAGTTGCCATTGCATCGATTTCAACCTCCATCCCATCTAGGAGGCAGCAGCGACAAAAGGAGCAGAGATACCCAAGAGCAGAAGAGCTCACTGACAGAGGGACCCAGAGACCCACTAACCCTCATCTTCTCTCTGCCTTCAGGACAGTCTCTCACCCTCCCTGCCCTTTTTCCCATCTACAAAATGAAGAGCTGTGAAGTTCCCATGAGGTCTTTCCTTCCACAAATCTATTTAACAAATACTTACAAAGCAACAACTCTGTTCCAAAGGAACTCTAATGATGCAGTGGTTAAAGTGCTCATCTGCCAAATGAAAGGTCAGCCTATGGAACCCACAGCCTTGGAAACCCTACGGGGCAGCTCTATGCCGACTCTATGGCAGTGGGTTTTTGGCTACTCTGTTCCAGTCCATATAAAGGTGAACAAGACAATGAAAGGTCCCGTGTTCAAGAATCTTAAAATCCAGATGGGGAGAAGGGCTAGGAGCTGAGTTTGAGAAACACATGAGCATCTACACCATGCTCTTTGGGGAAGGGCTAAGCTGGGAGCCAGGGAGACCCAAGAAATAAGCCAGGCTGAAATCTAACAAAGATAGAGAGGTTGGCCAGGAAAGGACAGGCAGGAGCCAGGAGGAGCTATTCAGACAAAAGAGTATGACGCTCCCTTCCTAAAAGCTAATAGGATCTGGAAGGCCTGGGTCCCAAAAGCAGAAGCTTACACTGGAAGGATGAGTGGAATCAGTGGAAGTCTGATTAAGCAGTGCCTGGCATTCTCTCAAGCAGCTCTGGTGGCCCAGTGGCTAAAACATCAGCTGCTAAGAAAAGGTTGGCAGTTCGAATCCACCAGACACTCCACAGAAGAAAGATGAGGCGGTCTGCTTCTGTCAAGATTTATAGCCTTGGAAACCCTATGGGGGCAGTTCCACTCTGTCCTATATGGTCACTATGAGTCAAAATCAACTTCATGGCATTGGGTTTTTTTTGTTGTTGTTGTTCTGTTTTATTTGTGTACTCTCATTCCACAAATACTGAGCAGCTCCCATGTCCAGGCAGGAGTCCCTAGGTGGCATAAACAGTTAGGCACTCCATGACTAGCTAAAAATTGGCAGTTTGGACCAACCCAGAGGTGCTTCAGAATATACTCCTGGCATATTCTGCTTCCCCATGGGGCAGTTCTACCACGCACACATGGGGGTCATCATTCATACAAGTCTACATTAACTCAACAGTAACTAACAAAACGTCCAGGCATTATGCTAAGCCCAGGAGAAACCCTGGAGAACACAACAGACTCCTGGTTCTCATGAAATGAACGTTGGAGTGAGGCAGAAAGGCAAGATCAAAAGGCATACTAAAAAATACACTGCTGTAATTTGATAACTACACAAAATGGCAGAGGTGCAATGAGCTATAATGGAGGCCTGAGTTCAAAAGGAAGAAGACTACCCGTAGTGATCCAACTACATATGTGTGTAAGGCTGGATTTCCTTCATAGATTTAAACCAAAACAATAAACAACAACAGACTAGATGCAGAAGCTGACAGTATCCAAGTGTCTTTTCTTAATCCAGACATTAAAAAGATTTGTACAAGTGGGGCCTTTAAAGACCACCACCTATGTCTGTCAGTTTCTTGTACTGTGGTAGCTTGTATGTTGCTGTGATGTTGGAAGCTATGCCACTAACATTTAAGATATCAGCAGGATTGTCTATAGTGACCAGTTTCAGAGGAGCTCCAGACTAAGACTAGGAATAATGGCCTGGCAATCTATTTCCAAAGATTGTGTTGTTGTTGCTGTTGTTATGTGCCGTCGAGTCGGCCCTGACTCATAGCGACCCCTCCTTGGGTTTCCGAGGCAGTATCACTACGGAAGTAGAATTGCCCAACCTTCCTTCCAAGGAGTGGCTAGTGGGTTTGAACCGCCAGCCTTCTGGTTAGCAGTCAAGTGCTTTAGCCACTATGCTATCAGAGCTCCTATTTCTAAAGATTAGCCAATGAAAACCCTGTGAACCACAGAATATTGTCCAAGATGTCAACTTGTTGACTTTGGAAATGTCATCAGGAGGGAATGATCACCACTGAAAGACATCATATTTGGAAAACTGGAGGTCCAGCGAAGTGGAGAAAAACCCTCAGTGAGATAGGCTGCCACAGCGGCTACAACAACGAACTCAAACATATCAACCACATGGCACAAGACTGGGCAAGATTCGGTTCTCATGGGTCGCTGTGAGTAAAAGCCAACTCAAAGGCAAATAACAATAACAAAGTCTAAAGAAAAAATAGGTGGAAGCTAGTCCTATAAGAAGTGTGGAAGAGCATTCCAGGCAGAGGGAAGAGCATATGCCAAGGCTCCTGAGATTTGTCAGGAGTCAGAATGCCTGTGGAGTGGAGGGTGGATGTGGGAGCGGCTCAAGGGGTGGCCAGGGGCGGGCAGGGCCAGAAGGGCTGACTCTACAGGTCCAGGGCAGAGTGTGGCTTCCTTCGAAGGCCAGAGTCGCCAGGACTGCCATTGAGCGGCTGGGGGAGAAGAGACTGCAGCAGACAGATGCACCGATAGCATAACGTCCGGGATGAGGGAACGGCCCTGTCAAGGGTCTGGATCCGGGTGGATGAGCGAGTAGTCGAGGGAGAGTGGTAGGAGGCCGGTGGGGATACCGAGTCTGGAGAGATGAATCCCGCTCGTCTTAAGCTGGGGCCGCAAAGGGGCGCAGGGGTCAAGGAGCAGAAGGCAGAGGCAAAGCCAGAGTTGCCCTTCGCCGCCCAACCGAGGCTAGCGGCCTGGGCCGCACCAAGTGTCAAAGTAGGGGGAGCCGCTGGACGCGGCCACAATTCCGAGTCCCGCCCCACCACCACCGCGCCCCGCAGTCCCAAGATACCTACGGACGGGACGGGTTGACCATTCCCACACCCCAGGACCTGAGGCTCCAGCCTGCTCTGCGGCCGCCGCGCCACGAGGACCTCTCCGGCCTCCCCCACGGGGCCGGCCACAATGATTCCGTCCGCCGCCGGCAGCGTTACCTAGGAGACGAGTCCACCACAGCCGCACCCTGGGCAGCTAGACCCAAGCTTTAGAGGAGTTCTCTCCACCACGGGCCCAGGGCCCGGCCGAGGCCCACCTAAGCGGCTGGTCTCGTGGGCTGAGAACTGGCCGAGGGGCGCATCCGGCCCGCGGCCACCCGCTAGAAAAGCCTAGGAGGACAGCGCGGCAGCACTCAGGCCAAAAACCCGCCCCGCGTCATTTTCGTCGTCAGGCCCGCGGGACCAATCAGGGCCCAAGAGGGCAGGCTCCGCTTCAAGAGCGCCAGCCAATCCGCGCGAAGGCGGGCCCGTCCTGCTTTGCATGGCGCCGATCCCTCAGCCAATGGAAATGTGACTGGCGTGAGCAACAACCAATGAAAAGCTTTAAGAGGCGTGGCCTCGGGCATCCCACGAGGTGAAGAAGCTGCGGGCGGAACCTGCTGGAGCGAGCGGGATTCGGGGGCGCTAAAGTCGCTGGGGTAGGGCGGGAAGGAAGATCCGGAGCGGGGTACAGGATCCGGAGCTGGAGCCCCCAGGTGAGTGCCGGCGGAGACCCTAGAGAGATGCGCTTTCTGGGGACCTGCACCAGGATAGGGCGGTGGGGATCGGCGAAGCCAAAGCGATCCCTTCTCCATCTCCTCGTCCCCAGCCTGTGTCTCTGCGCTCGCCTCCGTCCTCACCTACTCTCCAGCCTCCTCACCTCCTTCCCCATCACCTCCCTTCCCCCATCCCATCTTTCTCCGTCCCTGTTGACCTTTCAGCTCAGATTCCCGACCCTTGCCCTAAACTATGTCCCTTCCCGTGACCCCATAGCGCATCCCCTCCCTCATCTTGGCCCCTCGGATTAGGGCAGCCGCGCCTCCCCCTTCCTCCATTCCCACCTTCCCCATCTTTCTCCCAGCCCCTGCGCAGCCCTCTACGGTATGCTCCTGGTTGCGGTTCTATGCACCTCTCTTCTTTTTTGCCACTGAGGGCACATCCTTAGCCCTCGCTGCTTCTGCGTCCCTTCTGGGCCGCGTTCCCATCCTCCCACCCATTCTGCTCTCAGTCCCTCCGCACGATCTCCCCGGCATGTTTTCTCTACCTTGCCATGCTCCCTGGGTCTCCTTCCACCTTTCCTACACCAGTTCCTCTGGCTACTACCTACCCTCACTGCCCCGGTCTTTAGCATCTCTTCGCACGTCCCACCTCCCTACCTGCTGCTGTCCCGCAGGACGCAGAGACCCAGCAACTGCACCGCTTCCTACTGCAGCAGCGGCAGCGCGGGCCAGCTAGGTACCTGTTCACCTCCCACCCTCCCACCAGGCGCATCCTGGCTCCGCTCCTCCTGGCATTTGTCCGGGGGCTCCTGCAGGGGTTATGCTTTGCGTGGAGCATTCTGGAGTGCTCCAGGTGGGAAGCCCCTAGCACCTTTTCCTTCCTTCCTTCCTGGCCATCATCTCCTCCCCACCCCACCCCCATTTTCCTGCTCAGACTCACTTTGTGATTCAGCATTTCTGGACTTAGTAACTTTCTTTGCTTCCTAGAACGATAGGGACCTGGGCGTGGAGTTGAAGGCAGGGGGTCTTGATCCTGTGACTAGCAGGTACACTGTAAGGACCAAAGCTGAAACAGCCCGGTTTGGAGCGAGTGAGGAGCTGAGACCCGAGATGGGGGTGCCTCGTGCTATCTTTCATTTGTCTACCCTGTGTTGAAATGTGTCCAAGGGAAGATGACATAAGTAATAGCTCTTGGGGAAATGAGCTATTAGCATTTATAGAAATTAATACATCCATATCCAAGGAGCAAGAACATGAAGTTCTGACCGTAGCTGTCCCACTGTCTGTCCTTTCAGGATTTCTTCTTTCTCTGCAACTTCTCCTCACACATGCTAGCCCCCTTCCAGTGCCAAGATCAAGCTCTGGCTCTGCTCTCGAAGCTGTATTCAGGCGACCCTGCAGGGTTTGGGGACTTCTGTGTGCAGAGTCCCGTCTACCTACTGGATTCTTGCCTTGCCTGGCACACGTTTCACCTGCAGGCACTCTGGGCTCTGGCCCTGGGCCCTCACAGCACAGGGTCATGCGTGCACCAGGACGGCATGCAGCCTCTCAGGAAAGATTCCAAACCCACACTCAGCCTCTGTGGCACAAGCCACGTTTGGCTTATCCCACTCCTCTGCCTCTATGGCCACCTGGTTGAAGCTTCCATTACAGAACCAAGTCCAGTCCTTTGTGTTACCCTTTGCTTCGGCAAATCAACAAGTGCTTTCTGGGAGGTGTCAGTGCAGTGGGAGAGAGGGGTCATGAAAAAGCGTGAAGCCCAGTCCTTGTCCTCAACGCACTTGTGGGTCTAGATACGGAGCCTGGATGGAAAAACATGGGCATAAAAGTGGTGGCATGCAGGAGATGTGGCAAGATAGGACACTGTTTCCTGCCCAGTTAGTGTCACAGGCAGGGCACACTGAGGGATTGGAGGCAGGAGGGCTCTGGGCTGGGCAGCCTGAGGAGGTTTCTGTCAATGGGCTTGCTGTCCTTCCCTCTCTTTCTTCCTTCTTTTCTCTTTTCTCTTTCCTTTTTTCAATGATCTTCTAAGCCCTAAATGACTCAGGAGGAAGGAAGCGGCACCAAGTTGTGATTTGGCAGTTTCCGGTAAGGGCTAGAGGGAGCAGGTCTTCTACAGACTCCTGTTTGTTAATTCTCGGCAACTGTGGTGACTGGGCAGCACAGCAGGGTTTGTGTCAAAGCAAAGCCCACTCTGCTTTCAGAACCCAGGGGAATGTGTTTCTGTTTCTGAGGACTCTGGCTGGGAGCAGCATGCATACATTTAGTCCTTGGCTAAATTTCCGGTGACCTTCAGGTCACCAAAGTGGCCAGGTTCAAAGGGTTTTCCTGAGCCCTTGCAGTGTGAGCAACCTTTTAGGAAACACCAGTTCTGAAGTTGTCTAGAGCAGAGACCCCGCACCTCTTAAAGCCCCTGTCTTCAAAGCCAGGGGGTCTTACCTCAGAGAGATGAGGTGTGTTAAAGCTGAGAAGGTCTTAGCCTTCAAACAGACCAGCCATCTTCTCTCTCAGAGAATAAGCAGAAGTGCAGAGACAAAAGTGACTTACCCAAAGTCACACTGAGTCAGTGGCAGAGTGAGGCAGACCCCATGCTTCCTGGCTAGTATACACCCTGGATGGTGAAAATGGTGAACAAACTTGGCTGCTAACCAAAAGTTGGAGGTTCAGGTCTACCCAGAGGTGCCTTGGAAGAAAGGCCTGGCAATCTACTTCTGAAAAATCATCCATTGAAAACCCTATGGAGTCTGTGCTGTGGAGTCACCATGAGTCATAGTCAACTGGATGGCAACTAGCTAGTTGTTGTTGTTCACTTCCTCCCAGTCAGAGGAAGCCAGAAGCCATGGGCATGACTTGACAGCAGCATTGGCTGCCCTTTGAGAAGGCCACTTGTGAGATGCTATTAACATGCATGGAGAAGCCAGTCCATGGGTGTGTCTGAGTCTCTGGAGAGCAGGTGGTACCCCTTCCACAAAGCATTCCTGGTGACCCCAATCCTGCCTGTCCAGCGACCCCCAATACCCGGGCGTTATTGCTCCATACAGCCAAAGAGATAGTCAAGTAATCACAAGGAAGTGATGGGAAGCCAGTAAGGTGAGACACAAGGGAAAAAAGGAACCCTCTCCAGCCTTGACCTGCACTTTTGCCAATATGCTTCCCCTTGGGTCCTTATAAATAACCCTGCCAGGTTGACTGGTTGGCCCAGTTGAAGAAGGTGAGGCACAGAGTGGTGACGAGCCTAACCCAGACTTCCAGCAATGAGGGGACCTCAGTGTGTCCCTGCTTTGCCAGGTCTCTGAAGCAGTGCCCCCTCCCCACCCCAGTAAGCCACCATGCCAGCAAATGCTAGAAATGCCTACCTCCCTAGTGATGCATCCCCAAGATGTGCAGGTGGGTGAGGAGAGGGTCAGGATTCTGTACCAGACTCCAGGAATCTGGAAGCCCCCTTTTCCTCTGCTAACAGTCCTCTGTTCACTGCATGCCTCTACCCACCTCCTTTGGAGGGAGTCTTTGGGGAGATGTGGTTCTCTGTACCACTGAGATGTGCTTCCTTCACTCCACCAGTGCTGAGGAGACAAAGGGCACAGGGCCTGTCCTGGGAGAGAGCACACACCTGGGCCAGGTGAGAACGTTGCTCACCTGGCCCTTGTCCTGCCACTGTGAGAGAAGGCTCAAGGTGCTCCATTTGGCCAGGGTTTGGCAGGCCTGTGAGCCTCCCAGATTAGTGGACATGAGCTATGCCAGGCCTTCTCAGCCTTCACCACATCATGTGGTTCTCAGATGAAGGCTGGCCTTCATCTTCCTACACCAGGTTATATGCTCTTGGCCCCCCAGCCTGATGATGCCTGCTGTTAACACATCCAGGCTTCTGCCTCAATGCTATGTTAGGCCAGAATCTCTGGAGGGCTGATTGGCTCCCCCACCCTCTGCTGAGTGAGCAGCACATGGGGTGCATGTGTAATGGCTTGTGTGTATAACATGCTGCACAGCTAACCCCATACCCATCTTACACATGTCCTTGCTTTCTTGGACACCCTCCTTGAAGGTGACCCGTCCCCTCACTCACTCCTGTACTCAGGCACTGGCCAAATTGACTATTTTGATGATGTCTTAGTTATCTAGAGCTGCTATAACAGAATACCACAAGTGAATGGCTTTAACAAACAGAGATTTATTCTCTCACCGTTTAAGAGGCTAGATGTCAGGCCAGCTCTAGGGGAAGCCTTTCTCTCTCTGTCAGCTCTGGGGAAAGGGTTCTTATCTCCTTTCAACATCTATAGGCCCAATGTCCCTTGGAGATTTCCATGTGTCTTGGCATCAGTCTTTCCCTTGGTCTATGAGGTTCTCAGGAGCTCTGGTAGCACAGTGCCTAAGGCACTTGACTGCTAACCAGAGGCTGGTGGTTCAAGCCCACCAGCCACTCCTCAGAAGGAAGATTGGGCAATCTACTTCCATAGTGATACTGCCTCGGAAACCCAAGGAGGGGTCGCTATGAGTCGGGGCCGACTCGATGGCACGTAACAACAACAACATGAGGTTCTCAGCTCAGGGATCCTGGGTTCAAAAGATACACTCCACTCCTGGCTCTTCTTTCTTAGTGGTAGTAGGTCCCTCTCTCTCTGCTCCTTTCTTTCTCCTTCTATCTCGTGTAAGATAAAAAGTGATGCAGGCTACACCCTAGGGTATCTCACCTTACATCTGATACAGGATGTGATCTGGTAAGAGTATTACAAATCACCCTAATCCTGCCTCATTCACAAACATAATGTAATCCTGCCCCATTACCATATAGAGGTCAAGATTTACAGGACATCACAAATGGAGGATAAGTACTTTAGAACACATCATGGGGGGAGGGGATTACATCATTACATAACTACCAAACTACATTATTATATAACTGCCAAACCACTAAGAATCATGGCCCAGCCAAGTTGATACATATATTGGAGAACACAATTCAGTCCATGACAGATGCCATGCCAGCTTGCAGAAAAATAAGATTGGGAAAGGGGGAGAAATGGAGAGGGAGTAGGGAGCATCTCCCCTGCTTCACACCTGTGGGTGGGACCAGGGCAGAAAGGCTGTCCCCCTGTGGCCTTGAGCCCCTGGCTCTGGATGGCTTCTACACAGTAGAACCCCAGGATACTGCCCAACACATAGTGGCACTCAGGAATGTCAGCCCCACCCCTCTTCCAGTCATACTCACTGCCATCGAGTCAGATCTGACTCTGTGGGTTTCTGAAGCGCTATCACTACAGAAGTAGATTGCCCAACCTTCCTTCCAAGGAGTGGCTGGTTAGCAGTCAAATGCCTTAGGCACTATGCCACCAGAGCTCCCTTCCAGTCATAGACTGAGCCCAAACTATCTCCCTGCCTGGGGCCCAGACAGAGCCCGTCAGAGCCCCTGGAAAAACTAGATCAGGGCAATTCAGTTCCCCTCCTGAAACCAGTGCGTTTGTGTCACCGTCTGAGCCCACTCAGAACCCCCAGAAGGGGCTGCCTGCTCCTAGGTAAGACCCCAAAAGAGTCCAGCTGAGGACTTTCATGGAGGAAGGAAAAGAAGCAAAAAGGAAGGGAGAGAAAGGGGAAGGAAAGAAGGAAGGATAGAAGAATGGAGAAAGAAGAAAGGAAGGAAGGAGAAGGAAAGAACGGAGAAAGAAGAAAGGAAAGAAGGGGAAGCCATGGGCCTGTAAAGAACAGCCTCTCCCTCTCCTTTGAGTGGAGGGCCATACCTTGTTCTGTTCTCCCTTACCTCAGCCATCCATCTGTGTATCCATCCACCTGTCCGTCTGATTCCAGCAGCCCAAGGGTACTGAGAAGACTGGCACCCATGTGCTGGGTGCACCCACCCTCCTACACCTTGGCCACATTTTCCCTTTCCATCTGTGGCAGCTCTGTGATCATTGAGTATGAACTTGGACCCTCATGTCCATAGGCTGTCAACTGCAGCCTAGGAGCGGACTCTAGCATTGTGCTATAAAGCCTTACCATCTGAATACTCAGTGGTTAAGAGTTGCCTTCTGGATATAGCGGGTGGTCAGAAATAACTAGAATGCTTGGACAAGGAGATTCTGATGCATCTTTTCATTAAAAAATAAATTTAAATTATAAGTTGCCAGTTGCCATGGAGTCAATTCCCGTCATGGTGACCCCATGTCTGTTAGAATAGAACTCTGTTGCATAGTGTCTTCAATGACTAAACTTTTGGAAGGAGATCACTAGGCTTTTCTTCCAGGGCACCTCTGGGTGACTTGAACCTCCATCCTTCAGTTAGCAGCAGAGCACATGAACATTTTGCACCACTCAGGGACACCAAAGTATTGTTGAAAACCTGTACATACCGTGAGTGGGAAAAGGCCTTAGCAGCAGGCATTTGAAGGACCAAAGATGAGCAGGACCCACCTTCCCCTCCAGGGGCAAAGTGCCAGGAAAGAGGTGCCATCAGCACATGCAGGAGGGCAGGAAAAACCCCTACTAATGCGAAAGGAGAGACTGGTGGGAGCGACATTTGACCCAAACCTTGAAAGACAGGGAGAGTTTTGATAGGCAGAGCAGGGGAGAGGGCTGTCTGGGAGGGAACCCCACACAGGCAAAGCCATGGAGGGAGGACCAGGCTGGTTGGAAATGGCCAGAGGACCAGTCTGTGTGCAGAGAGGAAAATGAATATGGGAGTCATGAAGGTGGACAGGACAGTGGCCTGGGACCAGACAGCCAGAGCGCCATGGAGGGAGGCCTTAGAGCAGGACAGTGACCTGTCCGAGTGTGGCTGAGGAAGAGGAGTCAGTTGTAGTGGGCAGTGAGGATGGCAGGCCTCTGCAGTGGAGACACGGCATGAGTGTCCCAAAAAAAGCCACTGGTATCACATCTTCACCACCTCATAAGCAACCGCTTGTGTGTCTGAGCTCAGTGGCTGATTTTTTGGAAGGATATTGCCAGGCCTTTATTCTAAGGGTCCTCCGGGTGGACTTGAACTCTCAACCTTTCCATTAGCAGCCAAGTGTGGTAACCATTTGTACCAGCCAGGGACTCCAAGGGCAGGATCTTTGCCTGTTTTGCTTGCCATCATCCCCCAGTGTCTCACAGAGTGGGGGCCATAAGTATCTTTTAAGTGAATAACATGACTAGAAAGTAAGGGATTGAAGCCAGTGCCATGTGGAGGTGGACAATGGTCAGGGCTGAGGAAGAAAGGGAGATGACATCTCCCAGCTTTGATCAGTGGGTTCATGTGGTTTCCCTGACAGAAACAGGCAGGCAGAGGGGGCCCAACTGGAATGCACTACACTGGTGCCTTGTTGGGTTCTGGGTCCATGTCCCAAAGGCACTGAAATGGCAGGGCTGGGATCTGAATGAAAGGTGAGGACCAGAAAGGTAATTCCAGCCACCACATGCTCACAACCCTGAGAGTAGACAGAGTCACCCAAGAATAGTGCTAAGAATGGAGGAGCAGAAGACAGAGCCAGGGAGCGGCCATGGTTGCTGGATTTGAGAGGGAAGGTCACCCTATATTACTCAAGATACCAAGGAGGAGAGGAGCTGGAGGATGGAGGGAACAGGTGTCTGCTGTGTTAGTGACTGAAGATGAGTAAGAAGGGGGAGAAACATCAGCCCTGAGGTTGATGGAGAAGGCAGTTTCTGTTGAGGGGATTGGCGACGCCACATTGCTGGGAGTCTGTGAGTGGTTGGATGGTGAGGACATAAGGCAACTCTGCTAATAACAGGTGCAGGTGTTACAGATTGGAATCCTTGGATGGTAAAAGGAGACTTGGTTGCTCAGTGGTTAAGCACACTCAGCTGCTCACCAAGAGGTCTGTGGTTTGAACCCACCAGCCACTGCACAAGAGGAAGATGTGGCTGTCTGCTTCTGTAAAGACTACAGCCTTAGAAATCCTAGAGGGCAGTTCTACCCTGTTCTCTAGGAGCGCTGTTAGTTCGGAGTGACTTAACAGAAGTGAGTTTGGTTTGGGCTTTGCTTTGGTAAATATTACAGTTTTAGAATCCCTCTGAGGCATTTCTGCTTTTATAGGATCGCTATGAGTCAGAATCAACTCAATGGCCATGGGTTTAGGAATAAAAACAGCAAATGTGCTTGACCACTAACCAAAAGACTGGGAGGTTTGGGTCCACCCAGAGGTGCCTTGGAAGAAAGGCCTGGTGATTCACTTCCAAAAAGTCAGGCCCTGATAACTCCATGGAGCACAGTTTCCACTCACGCACGTGGAGTCACCATGAGTTAGAGTTGCCTCCACGGCAGCTGGTTTTGGTTTTTGTTGTACTGTGTATTTACCTCCTGCCCTGCCCTGTTCCAAATGCTTGACTGTGTTAACTCATTGACCCTTTACTGTTCCATGAGTAAGTAACTGCCATATCTCCATTTTCCTGATGCAGACACCCAACAGTTAACAACTTTCCCAAGGTCACAGAGCTAATAAGAGGTAGTGACTGGTGTTAGTTGCCATTTAGTCAGCAGTGACTCACGGCGACCTTATGTCCAGCAGAACAAAACAGTGCCCCGTCCTGCACCATCTTCATGATCATTGGTGTGTTTCAATCCATTGTTGTGGCCATTATGTCCATCTGTCTTATTGAGGGTTTCCCACATTTTTGCTGACCCTCCACTTTACCAAACATGATGTCCTTTTCTAGCAATTGGTCTATCCTGATAATGTATCCGAAGTAAGCAAATCGGAGTAAGTAAGAAGAGGAGGCAAGATTTGAGCCAAGCTGTCTGGGCCCAAAGTCTACACTGTAGTCTTTATCCTCTGCTGCCTAAATGGCTCTTGAGAATTTGACTGTGAAAGAAAAGGAGTGCCAGGGCAAAGCTCAGGGGCCCGCGAGCTAAGGGAGAGCTGTCCGTTTTCTGGTAGACCGAGTCTGTCAGCAGCATCCTCTTACATCCATCCTCGTATGAAGTATTTCTCCCAGGCACTGTTTGATTTCCTGCCTTAGGGAGAGCACTTCGGGAGGCACACCACGGACTTGGAGGGCCAGGCCTCATCGTCTGTGCCTCAGTGACACTCTGTTCTGGGTGGGGTGCCACATCAGAACTAAAGCATGAGGGCCTGGAAACACACACCCTGGCACCTGGGGCAGCTCTGCCAGGTCCGTGTTTCCCGAGGGCCCTGGTGACTCTGACTAAGGGCTCCCAGAGCAGAATTTGGGAGACACTCCACTTCCCTTAGCTTTTTATGTTTATTTGCAGGTGCTCCTCTGTCCCCGTTTCTCCTTGAAGGAAACACTCTTTGATAGTTGGGAGCACAGTAACAAGGGCTTTTCCAGGTTTTCCTTAATTCCTGGGAACATATGAAATCCATCTTCTACTAGGATGTTCTACTACAGTTAGTCAGTTTTGAATCTAACACCATGCTTTTATCTCAACTTGCAGTCCCCAGGTGATACAAATGATGAAGGCACTCAGCTACTAACCATACGGTTAGAGGTTCAAGTCTACCTAGAAGCATCTCAGAGGAAAGTTCTGGCATTCTGAAAAACCAGCAATTGAAAAGCCTATGGAGCACAATTCTGCTCTGAGACACATGGGGGCACGACGAGTTGAAGTCCACTTGACAGCAACTGGTGTTTTATCCCAATGTGTATAGCAAGATGCCTTTGTGGGTTCCCAGCCCAACTAGGTGTGATTTGGTTCAGAGGTTGCCGGGCTTGAGGAGGCAGGAGCCTGCAGAGGGGTGGCCCTCTTGACCTGGCAATCTGCCCACCTGTCCATCCAGGGCAGTGTCCTGTGGCTCCTCCCTTCTTTCTCCTGAACCTCCCAAGCCTCTGCTAGCCACCTCACACCCCGAGGGGGTATTGCCTTTCCCTGTCAATGAAGAGGAAGTATTTTTAGTTACTGGGCCAGGAGATGTTCAGGTGTCAGAACCGGAGGCCTGCCCATCTCTGTCCCTTTCCCTCTGGAAAGGACAGATGATGCTTGGACCAGGAGTTGCAAATCCTGGCTTAAAATCACCACCTTTAAAGTCCCAGGAGCAGCAGTACTCCCTGTTTGCCTTTTGCCCATATGCATGTATGTATATGTGTGTGTGCATGTGGATGTGTGTTTATGCATGTGTTATGTGCTATATGCTCAAGGGGCCCATGAACTGTGTCCTTGCAGTCCTTTTCTTTCACTGTCAAATTCTGCCCGTCTGAAACGCATCTGGGTGACCAGCTGTCCTGTGTGGGGACACTGCAGAGACCTTGGCTGCTGCTGCACTGCCTCTCCTCACTGTGCAAGGCAGGTTCAGGGGAGCAGCCAGGACACAGGGAGCTCCCTCTAGGCCTCGGACCTTCAATGATGGCCCAGTGACAGTGGGGCCCTGGATAGAGGCATTTCAGAAGGAACAGTAACATTTTCCAAAATCAAGAGACTTGCTTAGATGAAGTATGTAGACCTTGCTGGACCTCATGTTACAACCTGAGGGAATGCAGTTACAGGTAGGGGATACTGTCCTCTCCGACTCGGTGGCTTTGTGAGTATGTAGCCTGTGGCTGAGAAATGCCATTCGTTCTTCCCTGATCATGGAATCATGGGGTGCAGATGAGGCCACTGGCCTAGGGACCCTCAGTCCGTGGGGAGGAAATATGTAGTTCAGGGTATGGAGGTGCCACACAGGAGTGGGGGCCAGAAAAGGAGACAGAGAGGCTGAGCCTGGCCTGAACTCAGGGGGGGCTCTGCGTTTAGAGGAAAGAAGGAGTGTGGCCTTTGGGCAGGGAGATCGGTGTGCACAGAGGTGCAGAAACAAAAGGGGGCATTAGGGATCCTCAGGAGAGAGGAGGGGATGCCAGGCTGGGTGAGGAAGTTGCTGTGTGCCTGGGCATCTTTAGAAGAGGTTCCTGCCTCCTCGGAGGGGCTGAGCTGGGTCATCTGTTCATCCAGGGTGCAGGGAGGAAAGAGCCAAGAGCCTGGGGTCCCCAGCCCTGCCCTGAGCCCATGGGGGCCTCCAGAGCCCTGAGCTGTGCCAGCTGCCCATGACTGCCATCCCCTCAAACATATACACACACACATAAACACACATGCATACATACATTTATGCAAATGCATAAACATGGGTGTACACACATGTGCATGTATACATACATGTGTATACATACTTGTACACACAGCTTGTGTGCCCAGCTGGGTCCTTGCCTTGCCCAGCAACACTGCGAGGGAGGTTCTGGCAGAGCCCGCTGGGGTGCTGGCTGGGAGTGATGCGGAGGAGAGGGCTTCTCCCACCCTCCTGAAGCATGGTAACCATGGTAACCATTGGCACTGCTGGAAATGCCCAGCCACCTGCAAGCCTGTATGGGTGCTGTGGGGCTGGCTGGGCCCCTCAGTAAATGAAGGGGTCCTTGGGGACAACCTATGTGAGCACCAGGGAGGAGTGGGGAGGTGTGGCCCCAAGCCTTTTCTGGCACCACCCAGAGCAGAGAGGTCATAGATGTGGGGAGAGCCCAGGACCAGGGATCCTTCCTTCCAAACCATCCTGTAGAGCCCTGGTCTCTGAAGAGCCTCAAAGTAAGGGTGTGTCACCAATGTGGGACCTCACTGTGTCCCACCCTGAAGAGCTGGGGTCCTGACCTTTAGAGTTGGCTTGGGCTCAAGCTAAAGAAAGTCCCCCAGGCTCTTCACTCTCCCCCTCTGTGTAGTGCAGCCTCCTCCTTTAAGGGAGAAGGAAACAGCCTCAGAGAGAAATTATACTTGTTGGCAGAGATGGATCCAGGCTTTACTCCCAAGTCCTGTGGGTCTCTGAGCACCCACAGTGGTCGTTACTGCCTAATCCTTCCTGGACTGCATGGGTGAGGACAGCATGTGTGCCACCACAGTGGTCCTGACTGCTGCTCGTGGCCCCTCCTGGACTGTGTGGGTGAGGATGGACAGGTTGTCCCCATCACTGCACAATCCCCAGGCACCCACGGCCCCGAGAAACAGCTGACTCTTCCTACCGCCCCACTGCTACCCAGAAGGTAAAATGTCAGCCGCAGGGGTGGGGGCGGGGGTGGGAGTCGGCACATGTTGGACCCATCTGCCAAGTGGGGCTGTGATGGGGGTGGGAACCAGGCTCACAGTCAGGGTGGCCACCACCTGGCTCAGGGACAAAAAGAGAAGGGAAGCATCAGGGCAGACACCAAATCTATGTGTTTGGGTCTTCCAGGACCCTCCTTGCACCAAACCCTCCTTCAGAGGGGTCCCCCACATGTGTCCCCCAGCCCCAGCTGCTCCCCTTTCCGAGGTAGGCAGTCCATGCTCAGTCCCTGGGGAGACCCTCCTCTTCCCATATGTGTGGGTACAAGGGAAAGGATCACTGAGAATGCAAAAGGCCTCGCTTCCCTTCAGGACAGGGCCATGTCCCCCAGGAAAGCTATTTCCCTGCTCCCCATACACCTGCCAAGGTTAGAGGGCTTCAAGGGTGAGGAGCGTTGCTGCCCGAACTCCCAGCCCCCAGAAGCTTCTGTAGCTTTCCCTCTGATGTGATGATCCATTTCTCCCTAGCAGGGATTGCATAAGGCTTGTTACTGGCCAAGAGGTGCGAGAAGGAGGCATGCTGGGAGGTAGAGAGCTGAGTTGGGCTGTGCTGCTCACATCTCTTAGAAACTAGCAATTACACCTGGAGCCAGGGCTTGGCTTCATGCCATGACTTGAGGTCTCCTGGCCATACCTGCTAGTATTTTGGGACAGGCAGAGCCACCCTTGTGATGCAGAGAAGTGGGTTTAGCAGACTGGGAGGCCTTAGAAGCCCAGCCCTGCCTTTCACGTGAGGATGATGAGACACCTGGGCAGGTGAGACTGGGCAGGCATCCAAGCAGGGTGTATGGGCAATACCCAGGGGAGCCCTCTTCTCAGGATGCCTCCTGTGTCTCCCCCAGGAGGGGCAGGCTCATGGTTCAGGGGCTCTGAGGTGGGCATCTTGGGGGCTCTGGGAGATAGAGGTCATTGATCCCAGAGGCAGATCTGTCCACCCTGCTACCTGATAAGCATCTTCCTTTCCAGGCTCCAACCACCTCCCAGCAAATGGACCCAGTCTTTTCCCCAAAATTATTTCCAGGATCATGGTTGAAACCCAGCTCCAGTGCTATAATAGTGTCCCTTGTTGAGTGCCCTGCACTCACTGTGTAGAAGGTCAGTACAAAGTGCTGGGGGCCCATGGTTAATAAGGTGAACTTTACTGTGTGCTGGGAGCTCTGGTGGCATAGTGCCTAAGGCATTTGACTGCTAACCAGAAGGTTAGTGGTTGAAACCCACCAGCCACTCCTTGGAAGGAAGATTGGGCAATCTACTTCTGTAGAGATACCTCCTTGGAAACCCAAGGAGGGGTAGCTATGAGTCGGAGTCGGCTCGACAGCAGTGAGTTTGGTTTTATGGGTTTTTTTTTTACTGTGTGCTAGGCACCATGTAAACCCCTCCTCACACCTCACCCTACTAACCTGCACAGCCACCCTCACAACAGGTCCTGATGGGGACACTGAGGCTCAGAGAGGTGACATGACTTTCACCCCAGGCCACACAACTATAAGCCAAGGCCCATGATTTCAAGCCCAGGTGGACCCAGGTATGCCCGGCTGTGCCCCGAGCAGCCAGTGATAAAGGGCAATCATCAGGGATTCCTGTGCACAGCCAGGCACCATCGCAAAGGCCTCTGTCTAGTGAAAGCAAGCAAGTCTGGCTATGCGTGCCGCCAAGAGTGCCAGCACACGCAGGCCAGCCTCTGGTCAGACAGGAGGCCATGAGGAGAAGCAGGGGCACCGAGAGCAGCCGCCAGCCAGGCCCAGGCTTCGCCAGCACAGCCCTCATCAGTCCTGCCCTGAGGCAGACATTTCCTCCACCAGCCCCAAGGGCAGTGGGTGAGTGTGTCGATCAGGCTGGCTGGAAGCAGTGGCCGGAGCATCCCTGCACAGGGCTGGCCAGAGAACAGGACAAGGAAACCAGCTCCTGTCCCCTGCTCCCACCCTCACAGCCCCACAGCTATGAGCCTTCTGATGCCACTGCAGAAACTCATCATCTGGGTGTGACATCAACACCCGTTCCTTCTCCAACAGACCTCCATAGACCTGTGGTACCCCAGCCACGGGGGGAGGGGGGGCCAGACTAGGAAGAAGGGGAAAGCCAATAGGGCTAAGCAGTGCCCCAGGTGGACCCCCTTGGGGAGTTAAGACACTCCAAGATGGGTATAGAGTACCTGTCTCCTCAAAATTGTCCATCTAGGGAACCCTGGTCACTGGCCTCTCTCCCTCCTCCCCTGCTGGAATGTAAGAGGTTAAAGCCTCCCCCTATACTGCAGGCCTGGGGAGCAGCTTGGAGTCACTCCCTCCCTCCAGAGAGCAGAGTGGGGAGTGGGGCCGCCTCTGCCACTCAGCTGCAGCTGAGCTGAGTCAGGGTTTGAAATGCAGTCGTGATTGGAAAGCAGTTGGTCCTCCTTGTCTCCCCCTCCCCCTCCCCTCAGTGGGTTTTTCCTACCTTGGCTCAGTTCAACAAATTCCATCCTGGCTGAGAGAGGAGGCTCAGCATTTCTTTTCCCTCTTTATTCTGTGTTCCAACAAGGAGGGTGAAACCAGGCCCTGGGATCACTGTCTCCCTCCATCCCCATCCTGTATACCATTATAGTGGGGGTTGGGGCATGTGCTCTGGACCCCCCAGAGCTCCCTCCAAGTTCCACCCTCCCCTAGGGCCCCCGGCTCTCTGACTTTCCCACTCAGGGGTGGACACGGAGAATCCATCACTCTGATGCCCCAGCCAGGTGAACACAAGCTGCAGCTGCAGCTTTGGCCCTGGGAGAGACCAGAACATGATGCAATGGTGGCCACAGGGTCCCTGGAGTTCAGTGTGGCCTGTGGGAGGTGCCTGGAGTCCTCTGGGTTTGAGGGCCAGGAGGCATGCCATGACAGAGGTCCTCTCACTGGTACCTGTTTAACTGGTACCAGTGGAGAGGAAATCTTGGAAGGGAACCACTAAGAGCGAAAGCTTGTTTTGCACTGAGTGTGAAGGGCAGGGTTTGGGTGTCACTAGGGAAACGTCTCTGGTTACATAGTGGCTAAGACACTTGCCTGCTAACCAGATGGCTGGTGGTTCAAACCCACCAGCCACTCCTCAGAAGGAAGGTTGGGCAATCCTACTTCCGTAGTGATACTGCCTCAGAAACCCAAGGAGGGGTCGCTATGAGTCAGGGCAAACTCGACGGCAAACAACAACAACAACAACAGGGAAATGTCAAGTCCAATTCCACTGCACTGGTCCCCGTAGCAGGAAGTCTCCCCTTAACCTTCCACCCTGAAAGTGTCCTGCCACTCTAGAGGACAGTCATCATGACATGAATGACTGGTCTCCCTCCTTCCTCTGTCATGTGCATTACCTTTAAGAAACTTCTGGAAGGATAAGACATGTTATGCCTGGCTGCAGACAAAGTAGTGAAATACTCTTGGTGTCAAAAGACCTGAAGCAGATTGTGAAAAGAAAGATGGGGAGGGGGGTGGTTGTCAAGGGACAGAGGCCCATGACAGCTGCCCCCAGGGTTCTGGCCATGGCCCCTCCAGCCCCCAGGGGTTTCACGCATCTCTAACCCTGATCTACCATTGAGCCTCTGTGTTGTCCTGGCCCACCTGAGGCTGCCTTCTCCACCGAGGGGACTGCTACTAGAGTGTCACTTGTGTGAGAGACTCAAGGCCACCTGGTTGGAGATTTCTGTGGCCTTGACCATGGCATATCTGTCCCACTCCTCTGGGAGCAGCTACAGTAAGAGCTGTTAAGGCAGGCAGTTGAACAGGTCCAGGCCCCAGAAGGACTCCCCCACCCCCACTGAGTGCTGTCCACCCTGGGGAGGTGGAAGTGGTCCAGCACCCATAGGACACTGTGAAAACATCAAGTTCAGATTTGGAATGCACTCTGGTTGGACATTCCATGTGTCCTGGGGACACATCTGCTGTGTTCACCACCCTCTCCTTCCCCACTGCTTGGCTTTTTAAGGGGCCTATGTCCCTCCTTCCGTAGTGATACTGCCTCGGAAACCCAAGGAGGGGTTGCTATGAGTCGGGGCCGAGGTCCTAGCTTAGAATTGTGCCATTGCATAGGGTCCAAGAGACTCTTGGTTTGGCTCTACTCTTGCCCCTATGAGCATCTGTTGCTTTCAGAGCAGCAGGAGGGTCCCTGGGCACCCAGGATGGGCAGGAGGGTGCTGTTCCTTCTACAGGAGTGGGGAGGCCTGGCCTGGGGCTGGGCGTTCAGCCTGTGCAGATGAGGCTTTGCCCCATGTGTCTCTCTGGGTATGTATGTAGGCACACAACTGGTCTGCTGGGTAGAGTGAGCCCGTGTATGTGTATGTGTGTATGCATTTGTGCATGTCAATGTGCATGTACTTGTATGTGTGTGTATGAACACGTGTATGCTCATGAGTGTGTGTACATGAAAATGTGTCTCTGGATGTGTGCTTGTGTGTATGTGTGCGTTTGTGTCTGTGTGTGTGCATGTATTAATGTGTGGGTATACATACAAGTGTATGGATGTGTGTACTCGTGTGTGTGCGCATGTGAGTGTGTCTGCGTGTGTGTATGCACCTTCAGACACAGCCCCTTGCCTATTCCACCTACCAGTGCTTCTGCCTGCGCTGGCCTGCAATGCTCTCCTGCCTAGGTTTTTGGGTCTCTGTCTCTAATTTCTCTTGATCAACTTTCTGTCACGGGAGGACTCTGACATGCTTCTGCAAGAAACAACAACAATAAAAAAAAAAACACTGACATTGAATCCATTCCAACTCATGATGAAGTCACCCTATAGGACAGAGTAGAAGTGTTTCTACTGTGGGGTTTCCAAGGCTGTAAATCTTTATGGAAGCAGACTGCTTCATCTTTTTCCAATGGTACAGCAAGGAGGTTCAAACTGCCGACCTTTTGATTAGCAACCAAATGCTTTAACCACTGTGCCACCAGAGCATGTACAAAAGGGGATGGGAAATTGGTTTTAAAATAAAGAAAGAACTACATGATGAATTACTTTTGCCCTGGGGCTCTGCTCTGATAGCTGCTGCTAGAGACTGAGGCTCTCACTTCTTCCAGGATTCCTGGCAGGAGCCTCTAAGGCCTGAGGGCTGTGGGGGAGCAGTCTGTGTCCTGGGGTTCTCGCTCTGTCTCTCTCTATCTCCCATCTCCTGTCTTTGGCATGCATCTCTCACACTGCACTCATTGGCCTTTCATCTTCCCTATTTTGTGTGTGTGTGCACACCACCAGCCCTGTTTCTTAGTTTGCATTTTTCTTTTAATCCTTTTACCTCTTTTCCTAAGTAAGTTTATTTTTAAATAAAACTTGCTGCCCAGTAATATATGTGCCATAATTAATAGGTGATTGTTAAGAGAAATGGACCAAAAAAAAAAAAAACCCACTGCTATCGAGTCAGTTCCGACTCATAGTGACCCCCACTTGGTTTTTGAGACAGTAAATCTTTATGGAAGTAGATTGTCCAGTCTTGCTGCTGCAGAGTGGCTGGTGGGTTTGAACCACCAGTCTTTTGATTAGCAGCAGATGCCTTAGGCACGGTGCTACCTGTACATCTGGGTTCTGGCTACACTTGCATCCTCCCCCTTGTTCAAGGCCTTCTCAGGTATGTTAAATTCTGAACCGTCTTGAATATGACCAGGGGTGCATAACCCATGTTCCCTGTCTTAGGGAACCCTGAGAGGAGCAACCATCTGCTTTTCTGGGGGTTGAGGGATATGCCACCTGCCCAACCCCCCACATGGTGACATCCCCAAGTGATGTCCCCTATTTGTCAGGTGGAATGCCTGGTCGAGCACCATCTGTTTTAACAAGAACAAGTTGGGGAGTCCTTCATCGACCATGTGCAGGTGAATGTAAGTGGTGGGGGCACTGGGGTGGGGTCTGCCTCACATGCTCCCCTACTTGGCTTGGCATGGGGGAGCCTTTGTGGGGATTAGGGCTCGGAGGGCTGAGTTGACGTTGGAGTGGCAAAGGTTTAAACCAGGAAGCCATCAGGAACATGATCTCCCCAAGGCCATCCTGGATGTCTTAGGGAAATGGCAGGAGGGCATGGGAAGAGTGTGCCTCAGCAGTATGCAGACCTGCTGGGCTCTTTGCAGCTCAATATCAATGACTTTAGGCAAGTCATTAAACACAGATGGTGGAGGTGTTAGAAACGAAAGCACCAACTCCCTCCCTGTTGTCACCCATCCCCTGGGTAACTGCTGTGGGTAGTGTGTGTATGGGGGGGGGGGTCCTTCCACACTTGGGAGATAGCCTTGAACTGGACCTTAAGACTCAGTCAGGGATAGATGCAGGCCTCTTCTGAGGGAATGGCAATAACAAAGGGGGACTGCCACCACTACAGGATGGTGAGGGAAAAGAGGCCCACGTCAGATGTGCAGGATTTCAGGTATACTTGTAGTCAGGTGTGCAGGAGGTCAGGGATGCCTGAGGTCAGGTGCATAAGAGGCAGGGAGAGCAAACAGGCATCTGGAAAGGACTTCACATGCTAAGCCAAGGTCCTGGGACTGGACTCTGCAGGCCCTGGGCAGTACCAAAGACTGAAGAAAAGTCATGATATGATGGGTCTGTGGTTGAGAAATAGAAACATGGCTCAGGTGACAGCCGTGGTCCAGGCAGGTCCAGAAAGGCATACGGGGATGTTGGAAGAGATCTGCTGAGCCTGCCTGTGATGTAGTGGTTAAGGCAGTTGGCTGGTAACAAGAAAGTTGATGATTCAAACCCACCAGCTGCTCTGCAGGAGGAAGATTAGGCAATCTTCTTACATAAAGATTTATAGCCTTGGAAACCCAGTGGGGGTCACTGTGAGTCAGAATTGACTCAGTGGCAGTGAATTTGGTTTTTCATGTTTGCCTGTACTGTGCAGATAAGGTATATGGAAAACAGGGGCCCCACAGGGTGGGCAGAGGAGGTTACCACTGGCTTTAGTCAGCCACATTTCAGAGACCTTTGGACACTGCATGTGTACAGAGCCAAAAGGCAGCCAAAAACCTGCACCTGAAGCTCAGGGTAGGAAGGCTGCAGACACAGTGAGGACTCAGATGTTGAGTTGGAACCAAAGCTTAGAGGGAGCTGGTCCTGGTGGGTCATCTGGAAGCAGATTCCCAGAGTAGAGGCCTGGAAGCAAGAGTGGCTAGAGGAAGAGGAGCCAGCCTGGCCTGGGTGGAGGGTACATGTGTGTACATTGTGCACATGTGTACATTGCATGAATGCTTCTGTGTTTGTATGTATGCATGTGGAAGCAGGGCATGCATGTGTGCATGTGCATGTATGTGCATGTGTGTGTGCTTATGTGCATGTCTGTGCACATAGACCCTGGCAGCAGTCCATGAAATGCCTTACTCTCTATATGTGCTTCATGAACGGGCATTGTTCTGATGGGAGGCTCTGGATCTATTGGGCACTATCAAGTTGAGCCATGGCCTGAGACCGATTTCAACCTACGTGAGCTGTACATTGCCACCATGAGGCCACATGGCCCACAAAGATGGCAAGAGTGGCTACAATGATGGCCTCCCACTTATTCCACTCCACCTGCCTCTGCTTGGCTTCAGCATCATGCTGGTTGATGGTCCATGCTCTCTCAGGATGCAAATTTCTTTGGCTGGAGTGGGCACAGCCCACCTTTGTGCAACTAGCAATAATATGTGGGCACCAGTGGGTTGCCAGGCCCTGCTCTGGTCCAGCAAGGGTTCCTCCTTCTGGGCTCACTGCCTGATTAGAGACCAGTCGGTGAACAGCCATCACAGATCAAGATACTTGCTCAGCAGAAAGTACGTACACCACTGTGACTGATGCTAGGAAGGCTGCTCTGCAGAGGAACCCATACCTGAGAAGGCCTTGGGACAAGGGGGAGGATGCTAATGTAGCCAGAACCCAGGGTCCAAGGATGAACCCCGTGAGAGGACACTTCCAGACTCCCCATCTGGATGCCCGACAGCTCCCAGACTCGATGCAACCAGAGCCCAGCTCCCAGCTCCCTGGCCTGCTGCCCCAGCTAGCTCCCCATCCCAGACACTCGTAGCTCTTCTTCAGGGACCTGGGGGTCACCCTGCATGCCTCTCTCCCTCTCATACCCTTGTCCCCCACTGGCGGACCCTGTGGCTGGACCCCCCTAATTAACCAACCACTTGTCACCTCCTCTTCTGCTGTTCTAGTTTGGGCCTTCCATCTTGCACCGGGATTGTTCCAGCCTCCCTACACAACACCCTGCTCTTGCCTCTGCCTTCCCCATCAAGTCTGTTCTCAATGTGATGGCCTAAGAGACAGTGACAAGCACAGACCAGGTCTCCCTTCCACTCTGAGTCCCTGAAGCATCCCGCCTCACTCAGTGTGGTCCAGGTCCTCACAGCAGCCCACCAAGCACTCCGGGGTCTGAGCCAGCCCCAGCTACCACCCCCATGGGTGACCACACAACCCCATTGTCCAGGACAGTCCTGATTACTCCTTTCATCCTAGCCTCTTGAGTCACACTCCAGTATCCTCACTGGTACCATAAGCCTGCAGTCAGCAAAGCCTCCTGGCCCTTCCCCTGACAGGTTTGTGCCTGGTTCTCCATTGGTGGAGTTATCTTTCCCCAGAGATCCAGAGGCTTCTCCCACTCTTCCCCCTGGTTCTGATCCAGTGTGGCCTCCTGGGAAAGGCCTCTGACTACCCCAAATGAAGTCACAGTACTTCCCTGTATTCATTTCCTGAGGCTACTACAACAAAGGACCACAAACCAAGTGGCTTAAAATAGCAGAAATGTATCCTCTCACAGTTCTGGAGACCAGAAACCTGAAATCAAGGGGTCAGCTGGGCCATGTTCCCTCCAAAGGCTCTAGGGGAAGATTCTCCCTGGCCTCTTCCAGTTTCCGGTGGCCCCAGGGCTTCCTGGGCTTGTGGCAGGAATCTCTGCCTACATCTTCACATGACTGTCTCTTCTCTAAATCTTCTTTCTGCCTCTTATAAGGGCACTTGTCATTGGATTTAAGGACCATGTGAGTAATCCAGAGGAGCCCTGGTGGCATATGGTTAAGCACTTGGCTGCTAACTGAAAGGGTGGAAGTTCGAGTCCACCAGCTGCTCTGCAGGAAAAAGATGTGATAGTCTGCTTCTGTAAAGATTGTTGTTAGGTGCCGTTGAGTCAGTTCCAACTCATAGTGACACCATGTATAACAGAACGAAACCCTGCCCAATTCTTCACCATCCTCACAGTCGTTGCTGTGCTTGGGCCCATTGTTGCAGCCACTGTGTCAATCTGTCTCATTGAGGGTCTTCCTCTTTCTCAGACCCTCTATTTTTCCAAGCATGATGTCCTTCAGGGACTAGTCCCTCCTGATAACATGTCCAAAGTACATGAAACAAAGTCTCACCATCCGCACTTCTAAGTAGCATTCTGGCTGCACTTCAAGACAGATTTGTTCATTCTTCTGGTAGTTCATGGTGTATTCAATACTTTTCATCAACACTGTGATTCAAAGGCATCAATTCTTATTCGGTCTCCCTTATTCATTGTCCAGCTTTCACATGCGTATGGGGCAGTTGAATATACCACAGGCTTGGATCAGGCACACCTTAGTCCTCAAAATGATGTCTTTGCTTTTTAACATAAAGTTACCACCTTGGGAACCCTATGGGGCACTGTACTTTGTCCTATAGGGTCGCTGTGAGTCAGAATTGACTCAACTGGCAATGGGTTGAGTAATCAGGATAATCTTATCTTGAGATCCTTAACTTAATTACATTTGCAAAGACCCTTTTTCCAAATCAGAAAAATGCAGTGTCTGAGCTCGGGTAGCATAATACCTAAGGTATTTGACTGCTAACCAGAAGGCTGGCGGTTCACACCCACCAGCCACTCCTCAGAAAGAAGACTGGGCAATCTACTTCCATAATGATAACGCTTCAGAAACCCAAGATGGGGTCACTATGAATCGGCTCCGACTCAACAGCAGTGAGTGTTGAGTTGAGTTTTGTTGTCGTTGTTGTTATGTGCCATCAAGTTGGACCTGAGTTGAGTTTTAGGAATGGATAACCTTGGGGGCCACCATTAACCCACCACACCATGGCAGTCCTCTGCCTCCTGTGCTTGCTTTGGGTTTCCCTGTGGCGTCGTCACTGTCCATCATTCTACATAACAACTTGTGTTCTTGCTGACAGTCTCTCCCTCACCCCAAGCATACCATCACCCTTGTGAGGGTAGGGGCTGTGTCCGGTTTCATCCCTAACCAGAGCCAGCATGAGAGCTCAGTGTGCTGTGTCAAGTACAGAGCAGTGGGCAGGACCAGGGCTGTGTCAGCCACACAGTTTGACTTTCAGCACAAAAAGAACTGTTGGAGTGAACAGGGGCCTGAGTTACATATCCAGTGCCACCATGGGAGAATGGGTCTTAGCAGGCAGGAGTGGGAGCCAGAGCCCATCAGGTCTGTAGCCATAGTCCAGGTAAGACATGAGGGCTCAGTAGTGTGTGGGGACAGGGAGGGGTTGGGTGAGTGTGGCATTTGGGGTGTGAGAAGTAACTGAACAGGAGCAACCTCAAGGGGTAACAGGTCCAAGGGGGAATCCCAAGCGCACCCTCTGTGTTTTCACTTAGGCAGCATGTGTACCAAGTGCACCCTCTGCTCTGCATTGATGACCTGTTGGGCACCCAGTGCAGAGAGTGGTTTCATAGCTGGCACATGGGGTTGTCTGGCAGGGGTGTGAATCTGGATGGGATGAGCATTTTGGGTGGGTGTGAAGGTGTGGCCTGGGTGAGCCTTCCCTGGCAAGGGATTGTAGACAGGAGGAAATCTCGCTCTGGCCTGGGCCTCCTGGCCTGGGATGCTGGGCAAAGAGGGTGGGGACACCAAGAGAAGAAGGATGTTTCCAGGAGGTCCCATTCACTGAGGATGGTGATGGGGACAGTGCCGCTGGGGTTGGCCATGTGAGGCTCCCACTTGGATAGAGCAGTGGGCACAGAGCCCAACAGTATGGTCTGTCAGCGATGGTGGGTGATGCATGGAGATGGGGTAGACAAGTCCTTAGAGAGGTTTGTGTTGGAGGGAAGAGGATGGAGGCGAGGGCTTGAGAAGCATCCCCCAGGAGGAGCTCCTGAGGCCCATTTGTCTGCACTGGGGATGGTTCTCGAGGGGTGGTTCTCTGGTCCCTTCCACATTGTCCTTGCCCTCTTAAGAGAAGGCCTCTCTCTAGCTTCTGTGTTTGTCCTCGACTTCTCCACTGTATCTTAGTCTCCTGGAGCTGCAACAGAAATACCATTAGGGGGTAGCTTTGAAGAACAGACATTTTCTTATAGTTCAGGAAGCTCTAAGTCTGAATTCAGGGCACCGGCTCCAGTGGAAGGCTTGCTCTCTCTTTCTTTGAGCTTCTGTTCTTTGGTTCCCTGGTGATCTTTACATGGTGTCTCTTTCCCTCTGGTGCTTGCTTGTCTCTGAGTCTAGGCTGCTCTTTATGTCACTCAGAAGTGATTAGGCTGAGGACATACCTGACACTGATATGGTCTCATTAACATAACAAAGAAATCCCTAATCTCACATGTGATCACATCTATAGGGACAGGGGTTAGGATCCCAGCACATTTTTGGGAGGGACACAATGTAATCCATAACAGCTTGTGACAGTCAGAGCTGTGGTTTGGAGAATGAACTTCCAGAACAGCCACTTAAGGGGTGACTGTGGGCAGGACAACTTAACCATTCTGAGCCTGTTTCCCCAGCTATCATCTGTGGCTAACCACAGTCACAGTTTCATGGGACAGTGGAGCAAGGATTGAACAAACTGGTACATGTGACAGTCCTGACCCTAGTGTCTTTTGCGGACCACACTGCCACCACACATAGTCATAGGCCCCTGCCCAGCTATACCACACAGGCCACTATTCAGGTGGGCATCCCATGCTTCTCCACCCACAGGCTCAGAGGCACTTCCCAGGCATCCCCGGACCCCCAGTCATTCCAGGTCCGGCTTCAGTGTAGGGCCTTGACCTTGACACCCAGCCATCCCCAGGATGTGACCAGCCACCGTGTCCAAAGGAGGTATGGCCTTTCTGTCCTGTCTCACGTGAGTCCTCTCCTTAATGCTGCTCTCCAGATACCAATCTCATCACACCCATCACGAGGTGACACAACAGAGTTTAAAAATACTGCGTTTATTTCATTTCAATCCAGGGGAAAGAAGGAACATACAGTCTGTATGAGCAACTCAAATAAAAAATAAATGAGACACAGTCACCAAAAATAGCGAGGCTTTGGAGGGTGCAGCCTGCATGGCCAGCTGTCCTCAGCTTTCTGCCTCTCCTGGCGATGGGTAGCACATGGGAGCGGCTGCGGACCCCTCTGTCGTATTTACTCCGAAACAGATGAAGGCCTGCGACCGGGTATAAATCAGAGCAACTAGAGAAGGGATGCTGTCATTGTTGTTAGTTGCCATCAAATTGATTCTGACTCATGGCATGTGCAGAGTAGAACTGGGCACCATATGGTTTTCAAGGCTGTGACATTTTGGAAGCAGATTGCCAGACCTTTCTTCTGAGGCACCGTTAGGTATGCTCAGACCTCCAACCTTTCATCCAATAGTCCATCACTTAACCATAACCACCCAAAGACGAGATGATGAGGACTCTCAGAGCCCTACGAGGGCTGTGGATGGGCTTCTTTGCTCTGAGTATGGGGACAGGGGCTTGGCTAGCAGGCAGCCTGGAGTGGGGGGTCATTCCTTGGCCAGGAAAGTTCCTCTTGGACATTGAAGGGTTCCCTTCCTGACTCAGAAAGTCCACAAAAGGACAAGAGTGTGACTTAGATATTGCTGGTACCCCAGCTACCTGTAGTGCAGGGATGCAAAGCGAACACTTGGACCTCAGGCAACACCATGGCTCTGCTTTCATTTCATTACAGTGGGTGCCATTTTTTTTCTCCTTTTATTAAAACTTTTTTTATTGTATGTACATATGGAACAAAACATTTGACATTTCAATAATCTTTACACGTGCAGATCAATAATATTAATTATGTTCATTATGTTGTTTAACCATTACCTTTATATGGTTCCAGATTATACCATCACCCTTAATAGAAGCTCAGTGACCTCTAAGCATTGAGTTCTCCTGTCCATCTCTCACCCACCTGCCTCTGGTAACCACTAATAAACTTTAGTTTCTAGACACTTGCATTTTCTTAATGTCATAGATCAAGGCTCTGCAAACTATCACCTGAGGGCCAAATCCAGCCCATCATCTGTTTTTGTAAATAAAGTTTTATTGGTACACAGTCACCCTCTTTCATTTACATATTATCTCTGGCTACTTTCAAACTACCAAGTTGAGTTGTTGTGACAGAGACCATCTGGGTCTTTACAATGAGGTCCCTGGGTGGCACAATTGATTTGCACTCAACTACTAACCTAAACATTGGCAGTTCAAACCCATGCAGCTGCACCAATAGAATAAGACCTGATGATCTGCTCCCATAAAGATTACACACACACACTCACTGCCATCAAGTCAATTCTGACTCATAGCAACCCCCTTTGGATTTCTGAGGTGGTAGATCTTTATAGAAATACATTGCCCAGTCTTCCTTCCGCAGAGTAGCTGGTAGATTTGAACCGCCAGCCTTCTGGTTAGCAGTCAAATGCCTTAAGCACATAAAGATTGTTGTTGTTAGGTGCCGTCAAATCATTTCTGACTCATAGCAACCCTGTGTACAACAGAACAAAACACTGCCCGGGCCTGTGCCAGCCTCACAATCCCTGCTATACCTGAGCCCATTGTTGCAGCCACTGTGTCAGTCCATATTGGTGAGGGCCTTCCCCTTTTTTGTTGACCATCTATTTTACCAAGCATGACATCCTGCTCCAGAGAATGGTCCCTTCTGACAGCATGACCAAAGTAGGTGAGACTAAGTTTGGCCATTCTCACTTCTAAGGAGCATTCTGGCTGCACTTCCTCCAGGACAGATCTGTTAGTTCTTTTAGCAGTCCATGGTATTCTCAGTATTCTTCGCCAGCACCAGAACTCAAAAGCATCAACTCTTCTTTGGTCTTCCTTATTTGTTGTCCAGCTTTCATGTGCATATGAGGTGATTGAAAATACCATGGCCTGGGTCAGATGCACATTAATCTTCAAGGAGATATCTTTGCTCTTCAGCACTCGAAAGAGGTCTTTTGCAGTAGTGCAATATGTCTTCTGATGCTTCCATTGGTGTTGATGGTAGAACCAAGTAATATGAAGCCTTTGTCAACTTCAGTCTTTTCTCCATTTATCATAATGCTGCTCACTGGTCCAGTTGTGAGAATTTTTGTTTTCTTTATATTGAGGCATAATCCATACTACAGACTATAATCTTCGATCTTCATCAGTAAGTGCCTCAAGTCATTCTCACTTTCAGGAAGGAAAGTTGTGTTGTCTGTGTATCACAGGTTGTTAATGAGCCTTCCTCCACTCCAATCCAGATGCCATGTTCTTCTTCTTATAGTCCAGCTTCTCGGATTATTTGTTCAGCATACAGATTGAATAAGTATGATGAAAGGATACAACCCTGACGCACTCCCTTCCTGATTTTAAACCATGCAGTACCCCCTTGGTCTGTTCAAACGACAGCCTCCGGGTCTACGTACAGGTTCCTCATGAGTACAATTAAGTGTTTTGGAATTCCCATTCTTCTCAATGTTACCCATAATTTGTTATGATCCGCACAATTGAATGCCTTTGCATAGTCAATAAAACACAAGTAAACATCTTTCTGGTATTCTTTGCTTTGAGCCAAGATCCATCTGACATCAGCTATGATATCCCTCATTCCATGTCCTCTTCTGAATCCAGCTTGCATTTCTAGAAGTTCTCTGTCAATATACTGCTGCAACCATTTTTTAATTATCTTCACCAAGATTTTACTTGTGTGCGGTATTAATGATATGTTTTTATAATTTCCACATTCTGTGGAATCCCTCTCTTTGGAATGGGTACAAATATGGATCTCTTCCAGTCAGTTGGCCAGGTAGCTGTCTTCCAAATCTCTTGGCATAGCCAAGTGAGTGCCGTTAGTGCAGCATTCATTTGTTGGAACATCTCAATAGGTATTCCTTCAGTTCCTGGAGCCTTGTTCTTCACCAATTCCTTCAGTGCAGCTTTGACTTCTTCCTTCAATGCCATTGGTTCTTGATCATATGCCACCTCCTGAAATGGATGAACATCAACCAATTCTTTTGGATACAGGGACCCTGTGTATTCTTTCCATCTTCTTTTATGTTTCCTGCAACAATATTCAATATATTGTCCATAGAATCTTTCAGTATTCCAACTTGAGGCTTAAATTTTTTTCTAAGTTCTTTCAGCTTGAGAAATACCAAGCATAGTCTTCCCTTTTGGTATACTATCTCCAGGTCTTTGCACATTTAATTATAATAATTGACTTTGTCTTCTCGAGCTGCTCTTTGAAGTCTTCTGTTCAGCTCTTTTATCTTGTCATTTCTTCTACTTGCTTTAGCTACTCTGCATTCAAGGACAAGTTTCAGAGATAGCTGACATCCATTTTGGTCTTTTCTTCCTTTCCTGTCTTTTTAATGACCTCTTGCTTTTTTCATGGTTGATGTTCTTGATGTCATCCGACAGTTCCTCTGGTTTTTGGTTATTGGTGTTCAATGCATCAAATTTATTCTTTAGATGGTCTCTAAATTCAGAAGGGATATAATCAAGGCCATATTTTGCCTCTCATGGACTTCTTTTGTTTTCAGCTTCAAGTTGAACTTGCATATGAGCAATTGATGGTCTGTTCCACAATCAGCTCCTGGCTTTGTTTTGGCTGAAGATGTTGAGCTTCTCTGTCACCTCTTGCTACAGAGGTAATCAGTCTGATTCTGGTGTACTCTATCTGGCAAAGTCCACATGTATAGCACTGTTTATATTGTTGAAAAAAGGTATTTGTAATGAATTAAGTTGTTGGTCTTGTAAAATTCTATCATCCATTCTCCAGCATCATTTCTATCACCAAGGCCATATTTTCTAAATACTGGTGATTCTTTTTTGTTTCCAACTTTTGCATTCCTCTCACCAGTGATAATTAACACATCTTGATTGCATGCATGTTCAGTCAGTTTCAGACTGCAGAAGTTGGTAAAAATGTTCAGTTTCCTCATCTTTGGTTTTGATGGTTGGTGCATAAATTTGAATAATAGTAGTAATAACTGTTCTTCCTTGTAGGCATATAGATATTATCCTATCACTGACAGCATTGTACTTCAGGATAGATCTTGATATATTCTTTGTGATGATGAATGCCATGCCATACCTCTTCAATTTGTCATTCCTGGCATAGTAGATGATAAGATTGTCTGATTCAAAATGGCCAAAACCAGTCCATTTCAGCTCACTAATGCCCAGGATATCAATCTTTATGCATTCCATTTCATTTTTTGATGACTTTCAATTTTCCTAGATTCATGCTTCATACATTCCATGTTCTGATTATTAATGGATGTTTGCAGCTGTTTCTTCTCATCTTGAGATGTGTCACATCAGCAAATGGAGGTCCCGAAAGCTTTACTCCATCCACATCATTAAGGTCAGCTCTACTTTGAGGAGGCAACTCTTCCCCAGTCGTATTTTGAGTGCCTTCTGACCTGAGGAACTCATCTTTTGGCACTATATTGGACAATATTTCAGGGATATTCATAAAGTTTTCCAATAATATATCAGACAGCATTTCACTGCTATTCAAAAGGTTTTCACTGGCCAATTCTTTGAGAAGTGGATGGCTCTTCCTTCTTCCGAGTCTGTCTTAGTCTAGAAGCTCTGCTGAAACCTATCCACCGTAGGTAACCCTGCTGGCATTTGAAACACTGGTGGCATAGCCTCCAGCCATAAAGATTACAGCTTAGAAAACCCTGTGGGGCAGTTCTACTTTAACACACGGGGTCACCATGAGTAGAGATTGACTTAACAGCATCAGGTTTGGTTTGATTTTTTACCTTTTCCAGAGCAAATGTGGGGATCCCTGTCAAGGATGGTTTTCCTCACACACTTAAACCTCCTGGGGAAGCATCTTATCCACCAAAAGATAGCTACTATATGAAGAGTTCTTTTGTTCAGCATTGTTTTTAGTATGCTGGTGTTGATTTAGGACTTTACAGACACTGTTTAAAAATTCTGCAATAAATTAGGTTTCTCTTATATGAGGAAACATTTTGGCCAGTGACAACTGAGTCACATGATTGACCTCAGATCCAGCTGTGAAAGGGAAACAAAGTGATATCTTCCAGCCACTGACACCCACATGGGGCCAACTCCTACTCTCTGAGTGAGGGGCCCTCACACACAACTCCCAGGAGGGCACAGATGTGGAACCCATACCTGCTGGGCCACCCTCCCCCACTCAGATCCCCATATATCTGAGGCAGGGGCAGCAAGGACTCTACTGGGCAGGGGATGGAAGGAGACCTTGTTGTTGGGGTCTCTTTCCCTGAGATGTACTGATACCATCTCTGATCTCCCCTGGCTTCCATGAGTCACAGGGGAGCTATTTCAAACCTAGACCCATGGCAACACGACAGTCTCCTCCCAGGAGGTAAAGGAGGCTCTCAGTAGACAATGGAGCCAAGTACTGACGTAGATTAGGCCTTTTTTTATGTGACCTGTGCTGACATTTGGAAAAAAATTGCATATCACATTGGAGGTGTCTCCTAGAAAAATTATGCAATGAGGTTTTGTTGTTGTTGTTGTTGTTTTACTTTTTTAAAAAAATCTGGTAAAGTATACCTTGTTGTTGTTAGTTGCTATGGAGTTAATTCCGACTCAAGGTGACCCCATGTGTGCAGAGTAGAAGTGCTCCATAGGGTTTTCAAGGCTGTGACCTTTCAGAAGAGAAGCACCCTGTCTTCTGAGGAGCCTGTGAGTGGGTCTGAATCACCAACCTTTTGGCTAGTAGTTGAGCACTTAGCCTTCTACGCCACCCAGGGACTCCTTTTGGTAATGTATATATAACATAAAATTTTCTGCTTTAACCATTTTAAAGTATACAATTCAGTGATATTAATTACATTCACTTTGTTGTACAACATCACAACCATCTATTTCTAAAAATTTTTATCACCCCCCAACAGAAACTGTGTGTCTGCTAAACAGTAACTCCCCATCCCCTTTACCCAGGCTCTGGGTAACATTTTGTTTATCTATCATCTGTTGGTGGACCCTTGGGTTGTTTCCGCCTTTTGGCTATTATTATGAATAATAATACACAATGAACATTCATGTCCAAGTGTTTGAGTCCCTGTTTTCAATTCTTTATGGTTTCTACCTAGGAGTAGAATTGCTGGGTCATATGAGAATTCTGTTTCCAACTTTTTGAGGAACTACTAAGTTGTTTCTTCACAGCAGCTGCATCATTTTATATTCCTACCAACAATGGATGAAGGCTCTAGTTTCTCCACATCCTTGCCAACACTATTATTATCTGTTTTGTTTAATAATAGCTATCCTAATGGGAGCTCAGGTAGCATAGTGGCTAAAAGCACTTGACTGCTAACCAGAAGGCTGGTGGTTCAAACCCACCAGCCACTCCTCGGAAGGAAGGTTGGGCAATCCTACTTCCGTAGTGATACTGCCTCGGAAACCCAAGGAGGGGTCGCTATGAGTCGGGGCCGACTCGACGGCACATAACAACAACAACAACAACAATGGGAGTAAAAGGAGCTCTAGTGGTGCAGTGCTTAAGGCATTTGACTGCTAACCAGACGGTTGGCAGTTCAAACCCACCAGCCGCTCCACAGAAGGAAGATGGGGCAATCTGCTTCCATAAAGATTTACCACATTAAAAACCCAGTGGGAGTCGCTTTGAGTCAGAATCGACTCAGTGGCAGTGGGTTCGGTTTTGATTTTTTTGGTAATGGGAGTGGGGTGGTATTTCATGGTGGTTTTGACTTGGAACATCTTTTGTATGTGTTTGTTGGCCATTTGTATATCTTCCTTGGAGAAATGTCTATTCAAGTCCTTTGCCCATTTTTCAATTAAGTTGTCTTTCTGTGGTTAAGTTGTTGGAGTTCTGTGTATAGTCTAGAAATGTTAGCTCTTGTCAGATACGTGATTTGCAAATATTCTCTCCTATTCTGTGGATTGCCTTTTCATTCTCTTGATAGTGTCCTTTTATCCACAAAGTGTTTTAATTTTTATGTTTAGTTCAACATATTTCTTTTTTCTTTTGATGTCGTATCTAAGAAACCATTGCCAAACCCAAGGTCATGCAGTGTGAGGGGCTTTTAAATTGTAAAGGTGTATATTTTTATGAAAGTTTCAGAGTAATGCTTACACACGAGGTGACAGGACTAGGGGAAGTAGGGTACCGAGGCAAGGATGATCCTGAATGTGCACCAACAATAAACCCTACTGGACTTGGACACCCTCCCCATCCAGGTATAAACAGTTCCCCAGATCCACCGCAGCTGGTGTCAGCTAGCTCACCTCTGCCCTTTCCCCCCTGACAATGAGATTTTGGAAAGAGATGGGCAAAATGCTGCAAATCTTGCCTCGCCCGTAAAGGGCCTGCCTTCTGGGTATCCACTATTAAAATGTATTAGTAAGTTAAATCCTCAGGAGAGTGGTTATGATCCCATGAAACTGTGAACAGAATCCCAGGGTTGGCTTGAAAGTCAACAAACCACCTAGATACGCCTGAACAAAATAGTGATAGCTGAGAGCTTGCATAGAGTATGGTGCTGAGAGTCTCTCCGTGATCTTTATGTAATTGAAACATCACCCAGAGAGAGGGAAAGGTCCGTGCTTGGACCCAGAAAACAAGTTCAGGAGTTCAGGTATGTAAAGTGGGGGTGAAGACCAAGGGGCAGCAGGGGGTATGGGATTCAACAAGGATGTGTGTGAAACCAGTCATTGAATTTTCTGTGTCTGTAGACCCTCACTGACTTAGGAATGAATTACGTCTAAAAGGCTGCCTTAGTGGAGAAAATGTCCTAGAGCAAGGGTCACTCACCATTCCTCTAAAGGACCAGAGAGTAAGTGTTCTAGGATTACAGGCAATATAGTCTCTTTACAGCTACTCAGTTCTGCCATTGTAGTGTCAATAGGTAGGCAAATGAGCATGGCTGTGTGCCAGCAGCAGTCCCTGCATGGTGTAAATGCTACACATTCAGTTCATGTTCTTGGCTGCTAACTGGAAGTTTGGAAGTTCGGGTCCAACCAGAGGTGCTTTGGAAGAAAGGCTGAAAATTCAGCTACTGAAAACTCTACAGAGCACAGTTCTACTCGGACACATGGGGTCACCATGAGTTAGAATGGACTCTTTGGCCACTAGTCTTACTGGTGTGCCAATAAAACTTTATTTTTGACTCAGAATTTGACTTTCGTATAATCTTCATGTGCCAGGAAATATTCTTTTTTTTTGTTTTTCTTCCAAGAATTTAGAAATGTAAAAATCATTCCAAAACCATTGGCCATACAAACACAGGTGATGGCTAGATCCGGCTGCATGCCATAATCATTTGCCAACCCCTGTCCCAGGGCCTCACTCCACTCACTGCTAGAAAGAAGACATGAGAAGCAGCTCTTGGCTCCTGGGTATTATTGTCGGAAGGTTATCAGCCAACTGAAATGTCTTTAAAGGAAGATGACCTGGGTGGTGATGTTCCAGAAAGAGAATACTAAATGATGGTTAATGAAGTACCAGAGATCCAGGGTCAGTGAACAAGCATCCAATGCTAGCTCCACCTACTTACCAGCTACCTGGCCGTGAGCAGACTGCTCATTCCACCCCTCAGCCTCAGTATCCACAAGATAGGTGCAGTCCCAGGACCTTCCTTTACAGGTTTCAGAAGGATTTGGAGCTTGGGAAGGGTGCTGCACGGTGTAGGCGCAGATCATGCTCATTAGTTTACACTGGAAATCTGTGTGGTGTTGTCGTAAAAAAAAAAAAAAACCTCACTGCCATTGAGTTGTATCTGACTCACAGCAATCCCTCCTTGGGTCTCCGTGGCGGTATCACTATGGAAATAGATTGCCCAATCTTCCTCCGAGGAGTGGCTGGTGGGTTTGAACCGCCAGCCTTCTGGTTAATAGTCAAATGCCTTAGGCACTACATTAGGTGCCATCAAGTCAGCTCCGACTCATGATGACCCCATGTATAACAGAACAAAATGTTGCCTGGTTCTGTGTCATCTTCATGATCATTGGTGTGTTTGAGCCCATGCGACAATTGTCAATCCATCTCATAGAGTGTTTTCCTCTTTCCTCTACTGTACTAAGCATGATGCCCCTTTTTAGTAATTGCTCTTTCCTGATGCTATGTCCAGAATAAGTGAGATGAAGTCTCACCATCCTTGTTTATAAGGAACATTCTGGTTATATTTCTTTGAAGACTGCCTTATATGGATCAAAAGAAGTGACATTGTTTGCTCTTGGGGAAAAATGCCTGGGTGTGGGGTGAGGACAAGAGGTGCCACATGTCCCCAAATACTTCCAGAGATGTCATTCAACAGAGGGCTTGGATTTGTTCCTTATCTCCAGAGATCAGAAACCAGTACAGTAGAAGTTACAAGAAGGCAGATTTCAGATCAACATGAAAAGATCTTTTTTTTGTCATTTTAATTGTCCTAAATGGTATAATTTGCTTAGAGTTCCTTCTTGGTGGAGGCATGCAAGAACCACTGTTACAGATTGAATTGTGTCCCCAAAAGAACTAGTTGCCATTGTGTCAGTTCCAACTCATGGCAATCCCATGTGTGTCAGAGGAGAACTGTGCTCCATAGGGTTTCCAGTGGCTGATTTCTTGGAAGTAGATCACCAGGCCTATCCTCCAAGGCACTTTGGGTGGACTTGATCCTCCAAACTTTTGGTTTGCGACCAAGCATGTTAACTATTTGTACTACCCAGGGACTCCACCCTCCAAAGACATATGTTGAAATCCTAACCCCTATATCATGTATGGGAGCTCTGGTGGCATAGTGCCTAAAGCATTTGACTGCTAACCAGAAAGCTGGTGGTTCAAACCCACCAGCCACTCCTCAGAAGGAAGACTGGCAATATACTTCCACACAGATATCACCTCAGAAACCCAAGGAGGGGTCACTATGAGTCAGAACCAACTCAACAGCAGTGAGTTTGATTTGGCTTGGTTTATACCATGTAACCATGTTTTGGGAAATAAGACCTTTGACAGTATCAGTTAAGTCCTACAGAGTAAGATGGGTCCTCATCCTGATGCCTTCGGAATAAGGTCTTAGAAAAGGGGAGAGCAGACACAGAGGCAGAGTCATGCCATGTGACGACAGGGACAGAGACATCTATAATCAGCAAAGGAACACCAGGAATTGCCAGCAGTCCCCAGAATCTATAATAGAGGCATGGAACAGTTCTCTTTTCAAGCTCCCAGAAGGAATCAACATGGCTAAGACCCTGATTTCAGACTTGTAAAACTAAAACTAAAAAAGTTTTAGTTTCAGACTTGTAGACTGCCAACAATGAATGAATCTCTGTTCTTTCAAGTCACCTACCTTGTGGTATTTTGTTAAGACCACCACAGACAAGTGAGATAGATACCCACCAACGTGAGACTCCTATACAGGGAATTGTGTGCCACCCTGGGCCACAGCTCCTTCAGAGAGTCTGTGATGTATGGACCTGTTACTACTCCTGCTAACACTGGGAACATACCTTCTCAGGTTCCTCATCCAAAGAAAATAAAGTAGCATGGGAACAAATTTCTTAAATATTTGCTCCTTAAGTTCTAGAAATATCTAGAAGCCAGAAGGAGAACTGCTGCAAGGTCCCTATTTTAGCCAGAGGAGACCAGCCTGGCACACAATTTTTGTTCTGTGGTTGAGTTAAGAGGATAGCACAAGGCTCTACCTGCAGGTCACCGCCTCCCCAGCACTGGCCTTTTGTGTTCCCAATCTGGCCTGAGTCTCTGGCAATATCATTCCTGCTGAAAATGGGAGCAGAACTGGGTAGGTAGCCACCTCTGTGAAGAATGTTCCAGATGGGTCTGTCCCTTTTTATTGGAATAGCAAAGCTCCCCTTACCCCCCCCCCAACCTTCCTGCAAGGTTCTGCTTACAGCTTACTGTCCAGAAGAGTGCCATCCGCCACAGCACACTGGATGATAGTTCATGTCTTTCTCCTAGTGCTGCTGTAACACACATACACAAGTGGGTGGCTTTAAAGAACAGAAGTTTATTGTCTCACAGTTCTGGAGGCTAAATGTCCAAACCAGGGTCTCAGCCATGTCGATTCCTCCCTTGTCAGTAGTCCTGGGCATCCCTTGGTCCCTTTACTTGTAGATGATCCTCACATGGCATCTGTCTTCCCATGTGTGTGTGTGTTTATGTGTGTGTGTCTATCTAATCTGCTCTTCTACAACTCAGAAGTGAGTAGATTTAGAACCCACCCTATTCTGGTGGCGGAGTGCCTAAAGCATTTGACTGCTAACCAGAAGGCTGTCAGTTCAAACCCACCAGCCACTCCTTAGAAAGAAGATTGGGCAATCTACTTCCGTAGAGATACCACCTCGGAAAGCCAGAGAGAGGTCACTATGAGTTGGATTTGACTCGATGACAGTGAGTTTGGTTTTGGTTTGGTCTACTCAGATTATTAACATAACAAATAAAACCCTATTTCCAAACAGGATCACATCCACATGTACAGGGGTTAGGATTTCAACACACATTTTGGGGAAAAACAATTCAATCGATTTCAGGGAATCATAGGTAGGGCTGAGTCAGTTAGCAGCCACACTGCCGTGTCCATTGATCCAACTTTGGAGGCACAGTTCAGACCTTAGGACAGAGGGGGAGCTGCTCATTGGCTCAGTGAAGTATGTCCTGCTTTGTTCTCCAGCATTTAGCAGCCGCCTGCCTTCCCCATCTAAAGTCACTTTTGAAAAAGAATTGGTAGCTACTTGAAGAAATACAGTTGACTTCTGAGGGCTCAGGTTTAATTAGCCTAGGAAGCTTGGTCTTGAGCTCTGGTTCCATGTGCTGGCTAAAAACTGCAAAGCAGATGGCAAAGTCTGTGGCTATTGCTGCCCAGTCAACTCTGACTCATGCTGACCCCACATGTAACAGAACTGAATGTTCACCATCGTTGATAATGCTCACATCCATTGTTGTGTCGATCCATCTCATGGAGGGTTTTTTTTGTCTTTTTCACTGACCTTCCACCAAGCAGGATGCCCTTTTTTAAAAGATTAGTCTTACCTGATGATGTTACAGATGCTTATATGAAGTGTTTTGCTTTTACCTGCATCATGTGAAATTCAGTGGCAGCAACTGTAGTTTGTGATGGTGGTAAATAAAGTCTGCATTCCCACAGTCAGATGTCACAGGTATCAACTTCACACAAGGGTGTAGGGAGAGACGAGAGGAGAATCCAGGTTTCTGGGATCAGAGGGCGAGGCTGAGGGACCTGCAGCTGTCAGTAGGTGCATGGATCACCTGTCCTGAGGCTGAGCGGGGCTCCAGGGCAGGGGGAGGTAGTTGTAGGTAGACTAAAGAGTCCTGACTGGAGTCAGATACACCCAGGTTTTAGTCTAAGTTTCACCACTGATTTGATGAGGACCTTGGAAACTATTCCATCTCTCGGGGCCTTGATTTTCTCATCTGTAAAAGGGGGGTATCTTAGCTACCTAGTGCTGCCGTAACAGAAATGCACAAGTGGGTGGCTTTAAAGGGGAGAAATTTATTGTTTCACAGTATGGAGGCTAGGAGTCTGAATTCCATGTCAGCCACGTGGATTCCTTCTACGGGCATCTCTCCTAGTTCTGGTGTCTAACAGAGATCTTTGGCGTTCCTTGGCTTGTAGACAATCCAGACGTGTTGCCTATCTTTCCCTGTGTGTGTCTCTGTCTAAACTGCTCTTATTATAACTCAGGAGTGATTAGATTTAGAACGCACCCTACTCAGGTAATGGTGTAATTAACATAACAAAGAAAAACTGTTTCCAAAGGGGATCACATCCACAAGTGTGGGGTTTAAGATTCTAACATTTATTTTGAGGGGACACAATTTAACCCTCTCCTATGGGGGCTCTGGGGCATAGCGCCTAAGGCATTTGACTACTAACCAGAAGGCTGGCAGTTTAAACCCACCAGCCACTCCTCGGAAGGAAGGTTGGGCAATCTACTTCGTAGAGATACCACCTCAGAAACCCAAGGAGGGGTCTCTGTGAGTCGAACCAACTCGACGGCAGTGAGTTTGGTTTTATGTTTTTATGGTGTCACTGTGAGGCTGAGGGCAGTGAGGCTGGGGAGCAGGCCCAGACTGGGCTCTCCCCTAGGGTCCTCCCCTACTCTCCTCCAGTCACCCTTTTTCATCTTCTGACACCTCTTCTTTCATTATGAAATATTTACTGAACACCCAAATTTCTTCCTTTTTCCTCTTGCTCCTCCCCAGGGATCCACAGTGGCACCCATTAATCAATACACACCTCAAGAAGGGGAAACTCTCAGGAAATATCTGTAAGGGGGATGGGCCAGGCTGGGGCTGGAGTCTACACCTCAGACAGCCCAGATGTCTGCTGTGACAGGAGATGAAATGTTCCATCCGTGTCGTACCTTTGCCTTGACCCTAAAAGAGCTCACATGCTCCCCGGGGTAAGTCACCAAGGAGCCTGGCCAAGCCATGCCATGTGCACCATGCCATGCCAGCTCCTGATGGGTAGAAGAGAGGAGACCGTCCTCGAGATAGGCAGAACAGGGTGAGGCTGTGAGGGAGTAGAAAGCCCATCCTCAGGGTACAGACCACCCCCTACCTGTCCTCCCAGGGCCACCCACCCCTTTGAGTCTGGCTGGCTCACATCTGCATCTGCTATGCTCTGGTCTGTCCTCTGCTGCATGGTGGCCATGTGGGGGGCATCTTGGCAGTCTCAGACCAGAGCACAGCTAGGACACAGCCAACCTCAGGTTCAAGTCCTAGCCTGATGTCTGAGCCTCAGTGTCACCATCTGTGAAGTGGGGGGGGAGCAGCAGTGCCTCTGCCAAGGCTGTGGTGAAGAGCAAATGAGATAGAAATGGGAACTCTGTCAGGGCTGGCTGCTCCATGAGACCTGTCCTTGCCTTCCTCCCCAAGTCCCCAAGCTCCTGGACCGTCAGGGTATGGGCTGTCCGCCTCTCGTACTGGAAGTGCCACCATGGTACCTCCCCCCAACCCCACCCCCACCCCGATGCCTGACCACATCCTGCCTCCTCCCCTTGACTCCTCCCTGTGTAGCAGCTGCAGCCTCAGGAAGTTGGGGGATCTGGGTCCTCCTCGGGGCTGGGTCCTGTGGCTGGGCGTGCCTGGTATGGCAGCCGCACCCCAGAGCCTCACGTGGCCATTGCTCCCGCTCCCTGGTCTGTCCTCTGCTGCATGGTGGCCGCGTGTAGGGCCCTAGCACTTGCTGGCACCAGCTTTCTGATGGGCCTGTAGTGGTTTGCTGTACTCCAGACACTTGACCTTGTTCACGCACCATGACCACACCGAACATGGCCTTGTCTCCAGCTGTCCTGACTCAGGAACAGGTACAGAGTGTTCTGGGGAATCTTGTTTCTCCGGGTGGGTTTGTGCCTGAGCCGGGCTGGGTGCTCCCCTAGCGTCCTGGGCTAATTGAGTAGCAGAGCAGGGGTGTGGCATGCCACCTTGACCTCTGAGTCCTGTGCCCCTGCTGATCCCCACCAACTGGCCGCATACTGGGGGACCAACCCCTGCAGAACCCTGCTGGACCTGGGCGAGCCCCACACCCTCACTGTGAGGGGCCACATTGGCCACAGTGTCCCCAAGACAGCTCAGTTGGTGATTGGCACAGCAGGCCAGGCTCCCAGCAAGGACACTCATCACAACACAGTTCTGTCAGTCGGAGCCACTAGCTGCACTTTTCATCTCTAGTTGGTGGTGGGGAGCGGAGGGCCAGGACATCAGAGCACCCTGTGGTGCTGGCCCTGTCTTGGCCCATGCTGCCACCCAAGGGCACAAGCTCCAGAAGAGATGTTTAGCCCATCTGCTGTCTCCCATGAAATTGGCCTGGGGTTTTGTGTTTCCCAGTCACTGAGTAGAAAGTGGTTTTGTACACAGGAGTGAGGGTGCACCTTGCTTGTGATGGGCCCAGGCCCCTCTTTCCTGCAGGGCTGAGTGCTGGGGACAGGTACTAGGAGACCCCTCAAGGCCCTGCCCACCCTGAGCTCTATCCTTGGCAGCCAGCCTGCAGCCCTGCATGCCACACATGCTGCCTTGCTGTCAGTCACTACACGAGAGGGAGAGCAGGGTGGGCAGGGCCTTCTGGTGGTGAGTGGGCTCCTGAGAAAAGGCAGAGCTTCCTAGCCCACAGCTCCCCTCCCTCCCTGCCCTGTTCTTCTCTCCTCCCTAACAGCATAGGAATGGTGTGTGGTTGGGAGTGGCTGCTATATAGGGGGAGGGGGAGGGGGAGGGCTGTGAGCTTCCTGTGAGAAGGACAGCATCTCTTTCAAGCCCTCAGAGCCCTCACCTCTGTGCAGGCCTGGAACCTGAGAGGGCTTTGATGTGTGTGTGTATGAGTGACTAGGGGTGAGGTATGTGACCTATACAGGGGAACGGCTATAGGCTCTGGGGCAGACGTGGGTATATGAGTTTGCTGGGGTTGCCCTAGCAAGTGCCACAAGCTGGGGGCCTAAAACAACAGGAATTTGTTCTCTCGTGGTTCTGAAGGCCAGAAGTTTAAATCTTGGGTGTCTGTAAGATTGACTTTGGGGAAGGATCCTGCCTTCCTTCTTCCTGCTTCTAGCAGTTGCTGACAATCCTTTCCACTTCCTGGCTTGTAGACACATCACTCTAGTCTCTGCCTCCTTCATCTCATGGCCTTCTCCTCTGGGTCTGTGTCTTCTCTTCTTTCTCTTGTAAGGACCCTAGGCATATGGAGTTAGGGCCCACCCTACTCCAGTATGAACTCATCTTAACTAATTACATCTGTAAAGACCCTATTTCTAAACACAGTCATGTTCACAGATACAGGAGATCAGACTTCAACCTATCTTTTAGGGGGAGGGAGCACAATCCATCCCACAGCTGTGGGGCATCTGTTTCCTCCTCAGTGGGGGTGGGGCCCAGACAGACTCCTATTCCAGGACCCTAACTCTCCTGAGGTCAGTGAGTAGCCCTGCCCCCCACCATGCCTTGCCACCGGCATCCAGGCCTTCCTTTCAGCTGCACCCAGTGAGAGCCAGGCCCTCAGACTCTGTAGTGGAAGGTGCTTTGAATTCTTCCAAAGTGCAGGATGGGGCAGCCAGGAGCCAGCTGGGGCTCAGGAACCATGGCACAGAGGGAGGGGGGCTTTTCACACTCAATGCGTGTTATAAAAATCAGAGGAGCCCTTTGCCTTGATGTGAGAGCTGAGCTCCTCCCCCCATGGTCCAAGACTACATTCCTGCTCCCTGACTAGGAGCCTTAAGCCTCTGACCCCAGCCAGCACCTAGCTCACCTCTGTGCACAACCCTGGCTTAGCAGCTTTGTGCTGCAGCCACAAAGGGCATCACCTGCAGGTGCATATGGAATGGTGTACAGCTGGGCAGGTGTGTGCTTACTAAGGGGAAAGACATTAAAGTATTGCTGTGCGAAAGTTTACATTTAAAGGCTACAGTTTTTGTTTTGTTTTATTAATTGTGGCATTAACCGGATGTGAACATGAACTCTGCATCCAACAGTCTAGTCCTTGGGCTCTGTACTCAATTGGTTGATTGTTTTTAATGAGGGGCCAGGCATTTGAATGTTACTTTGAAAAGACTGACATTTGCAGTCTATGATCCTTTTTAAAGAAATGAATGCATCATTGATTAGGTATATTATTAAACTCCCTTTCCAATCATCTTGGAAATTGTCTATATGGTTTTCTTTGGATGCTTCTGCTGCCTGGGACATGTGATGTCCATGCTTGTTAGTGTCAGGTCAAGCACCACAGGGTGGCAGAGTACCCCTGGCTCAGGGTTCAGGAGCTTGGAGAAGAGACCAAGATTCCTCTGTGGCAAAGAGCAGAGGGATCCCGGACAGACCTTCTAGCTTCTAGTAGCATCTACACCTTCCTTCTCCCTCTGCCCCACTGGGCTGGGACTAGGCAAGGTGTAGATGCTGCTGTTTGGGAATTAGGTTCTGCTGACCTCCACACCCTTCCTCAGACCCTCTGAGACATCCTAGAGCAACTGGGCCTTTCTGCCTGTTCCCCACAATCACCCCACAGGCCAAACTGATAGCCCTAGTGCACACATTCCACAACAGCCATGGTCAGCGGCACTTACTACTCTCCATGAGGCAAGATCTGCTGATTGGCCACAGATCTTGCTCCTAGGAGAAGGACAGGCCATTGTCTGGGGCATGTGGCTTCTCCATGTGAGAGGAAGGCTGTGTTATGCAAGCGCCTTCCGTATCTGTGTGGTTTCGAGCAGTTACACCTCTTCCTGTCCCTTGGTAAAGCACACAGTCACCACTTTGGCTCCTCTGGGCTTCAGGCCACAGAAAAGATGGTGGTTTTGTGCCATGAGAGTCCCTGGGGGGTGCAAAGAGTTAACGTACTCAGCTGCCAATGGAAAGGATGGAGGTTTGAATCCACCCAAAGGTGCCTCTGAAGAAAGGCCTGGCAATCTACTTCTGAAAAATGAGCCATTGAAGACCTTATGGAGCACAGTTCTATTCTGACACATATGAGGTTGTCTTGAGTGTGAGTGGACTCAATAGCAACTTATTGCTTTGTACCATGTCATAGTTATAGCAGATACTTCAAGGCTTCAACAGGGAAAATTTCCAGGGTTCGAGAAGTTCAGTACTCTGGGAGCTTGAGTCCTATCCCCTGAGCCCTTCAGGAAGCTCACTTGTGCATCCCACCCAAACAGCATGAGCTTCTCTTCTCTTCATTCCTTCAGTAAATGTTCACTGAGCATCTACTATGTCCCAAGTGTTGCTCTGAGCATTAGGATAAGTCGGTGAACAAAAGAAACAAAACTCCCTGCCCTGGTGGGGCTGACACTCCAGTGGTCCAGGGGTCATGGGGTAAACGTGGGGAATTGTCCATCATCTGCATTGTAGTACCCACCTCCAATGATCCCTGCCTGCTGGTATTCACTCCCTCGTGATACCAGGGCTGGTCTTGTGACTGTGGAATAAAGCAGAAGAGACAGAGTGCAATTTCTGAGGCCAGGTTATAAAAGACATCACAGATTCTCTCTTGACCACTCACTCAGGGGAAGCCAGCCACCATGCTGTGAGAGGCCCAGGTGAGAAGGAACTGTGGCCTCCAACCAACTGCCATGTGAACAAGACAGCTGAGAAAGCTCCTCATTATGGCTCTGCTGTGACTCTGGACTGTTTGCACAGTTTACTGCTTATTATGGTGTTTTCCTCTTGGGTGTATAAATGCCCTCATCCTTGGTAAAAATCATGTCACGGGTCCCCTTTTCCAGAAGACTATCAACCTCTCAGTCTTGTCTCAGGCATCTCCCAATCCTAGGCTGTTTGTGAGGCCTCAAGGCCCCCCACAGTTACACAAAGGAACTCTATAAGGCCCCCAGTTAGTCCAGAAAAGAGTCTAAAAACAGCATGAGCTTTATTCCTTCAATAAATGTTCATTGAGTGTCTATTATGTCTCAAGTGTTGCTCTGAGCATTAGGATAAGCCAGTGAACAAAAGAGACAAAACTCCCTCCCTGGCCTTCCTGAGGCTGTGAGCTTGATGACACTCTAAGACCTTCAGTGATTAGTCTTTACATTTTTTTCCCTTTAACCTCAGCTTCCTGCCCTCTCACCTCCTCTGCACTCAAAGACCAAACTGGCAACACATTTGGCCTTTCTGGAAAACTGATATTAAGGCAACAACTACAGTAAGAGGTCATTTAAAAAAACAGTTGCCATAGAGTCAGCTCCAACTCATGGCAACCTGATGTGTGTCAGAGTAGAACTGTGTTCCACAGGAAGTTCAGTGGCTGATTCTTTAGAAGAGCAGGCCTTTCTTGCCAGGTGCCTCTGGGCAAATTCAAACCTCCAACCTTTTGGTTAGCAGCCAAGTACATCAACCATTTGCACCACTCAGATGTTGTGGTTATTGGTGAATTATGGCATAGGAAATGCACTGTGCCAATGACGGACACAGTGGTATTGGGTGCACAAGAAAGACACAACCTCACCAAAAAGACTTAGCAAACTCTAATGTGAAGCAACCATCAGACAAAATCTGAACTGTGGGACAGTCTACAAGACTGAACTTTAAAAAAAAAAAAAAAAAAAAGCCACTGTCATGAAAAACAAAAACTGGATAAATATGGTGAGGACTCTTCTAGACTAAAAGAGACCAGAGAGAAATAACCAATAACCTTTGTGAAACTTGATTGGTCATGGACTTAAATTTTCTGAAAAAAGCTATAAAAGATATTTTGGGATAATTGGAGAGACTTGAATATAGGCTGTATGTCAGGTGATATTGAATCTATTATTTTATGTACAATCATAGTGTTGTGGTTATGTAAGATCCTTATTCTTAGAAGATGCATGCTGAAATATTTAGAAGTGAAGTGTCATGAGATTCCAATTCATTTTCAAATGATTCAAAAATAAAAAGTGTGTAACTGTGTGTGTGTGTGTGTGTGTACAAGAGAGAGAGAAAAAACCCTTGGTGATTATGGTGAACAGTATATTGGTGTTTGTTACTATTGTGATTTTTTTATTAATCTTCCTGAGGTGTGAAATTTTTCCAAATAATATGTTGGGAAGGAAAAAAGAAAATTCCCTAGATAGAGTCTCCCAATCTTCTTAGGTCACCTGCCATCATTGTTTTGTAGAAGATAAGAGCTAGAATTTCCCAACATCTTTCCCTCTTGGGCTCAAAACATTTTCACATTTTATTTCACTTTGCTGCCGAAAAAGCACAGGCAAGCCTTTGTAAACGCCCAGTGCTTCAGGTTCTTCAAATATAAATCCAGATTGTTTGCTCAAGGTCATGCACAGGCCAAGTGCAAGTGAGGGAGCCGGCACCCAGACTGTGGGACTCCCAGCCTGGACACCAAGCCTGGCTCAGTCTCAACTGGCTCGCCTCCCTTTCGTCCTGCCTGTGGCTGGGTTACTGTCAAACGGTTTCCAAAGCCTGTGTCCCGAGTGCTGGCCTGTCAAGGTCCCAGGGCGACCCCCTTGCCGGCTGCCCTTCGTGGTGCAGTGCAAGCAGCCGGGGACAGTCAGAAGCGCAGAATCCCTGCTAGGATGCGGCTCTACCGCGATTGGTCGATGAGCAGGTGCAGTCCTTTCTGATTGGACGGGGGCAGCTGCAGCGCGAGGACTGTGATTCTGGGCAGGTCGGTGCTGCCTGTGTGTGTGCTTTCTGAATGCAAAGCAGAGAGCAGTGGGGACTTGTCCTCACGCCTCGCTCTCTCCCCTGTGAGGGAGCAGAGGTGGCAGTCTGGGTTGCCAGCACCCTGAGGAAGAAGGGAACAGAGATGCTCTTGATGGTCCGTGGGTCCTTGCAAAGTGGACATCAGAGCGTGGCCGTGGCCCAAGCTAAGCTGTAGTTGTGGGCAGATGAGCTGGCTGCTGGCTCAGCGGGAGGCTGACCTGAGGTCAGCGCTATTTGGAGCCAGGACTAGGAGTGAGGATGGGACAGGTGGCGTTCCCGGGAACACCTCTATATGTGCAGCCGTCAGTGGCCCTGGTTCTTTCTGCACATGTAGCTGCCCTAAAGGAGCTCTGGTGGTGTAGTGCCTAAGGCATTTGACTGCTAACCAGAAGGCTGCTGGTTCAAACCCACCAGCCACTCCTTGGAAGGAAGGTTGGGCAATCTACTTCCGTAGTGATACTACCTCAGAAACACAAAGAGGGGTCACTATGAGTCGGATCTGACTTGATGGCAGTGGGGTTTAGCTGCTCTACGCATCCCTACTGGAGAGAGCGGACATTGCACAACCAAAGAAAGGTGACCAGTCCCAGATCCCCGCCTAACCTGCGGAGTGTTCTACTTCCAGTCAAAGCAGGCTGCCCAACCCTGACGCTGCTCTGTGCTTTCGTCCCCTGGGCTTTCAGCAGGCTGGGTGTGCACGTCCATCCATTATTCATTTCTCCATTCATTTATTCAATAACTATTTATTGGATGGCTTCCATGTGGCAGACTCTGAAACAGGAGGCAGAAACCCCTGCTCCCATGGAGCTGGCATCATGGTGGGAGAGAAAGACCCTAAAGAGGACACACAACTGTAAGATACTGTATGTCAGAAGGTGATAAGTGCTGAGGAGGAACGTTATGCAGGGAAGGGGCTAGGGGTGTGTGGAGAGAGATGAGGTTTGCAATATTAGCTAAGGCGTCCAAGGAAGACCTTGGTGAGCAGGAGACCTTTGTGTAAAGAAGTGAAGGCTAGGGGGAGCCCTCGGGTGATCTCTGGGGCCTGAGAGTTTCAGGTGGAAGCAAGAATGAGTGCAGAAGCATACAGTGCTGCGTTGTCGGTGATAGCAAACATTAATCTACGGGTGGATAGATGGGTGGACAGACTGAACTATTAGGTATGTCTATGCAAGGAGGAGTGTGCCCATGACCATGTACACAGTTGGCAGCGATGTTTTTTCAAGTGTATTTGTATGTCCTGTAAGAATTCCCAGGTATACAGTAGAGCTGACAAGGGACAAGATTATAGTGACTTCTTGGCCACAGCCAGCTACCCAGAGGGAGCAAGTAGTTGGACCTGTGGGCTCAGGACCATGGTCGCAGAGGACATAAGCTCAATGGGCATAACATACTACACAAAAACATTGTTCCACATCCTACTTTGGCAAGTAGCAACTGGAATCTTAAAAGTTTGCAAGTGGCTATCTAGATGCAATGGGTTGCTCTTTATCCAGAGCAAAGAAGAATGAAGAAAACCAAAGACACATAGAAACAATTAGTCCAAGTGACCGGTATACCATGTGATCCTCAGCCTATACGACTGTGAAACCAGAAGAATAGATGGTGCCTAGCTACCACTGTCAACTACTCGAAGGGGAATCTATGTAGGAGATCGTGGATAGAGTATAAGGGCAATGTGGAACAAAACTCACAATCATGAAAAAAATAAAAGGGACCAGATTTGCTGGTCTGATAGAGCCTGGTAGAACCTTTGAGACTATGGCCCCTAGCTTCCCTTCAGATCTGTAATTGAACCCACTCCTGTGGCTTCCAGCCAAATAAAAGACAGGCATAAGCTGAACATTTACATTAGGTAGATACACTCCTTGGAGAGATCAATCATGGGAGAATAGAAGGGCTGTGTATGCAGAGGGAGACAGCTCAGGGGGCAGGACTGCATGGGAGGAAAGGACACAGGGAAAAGGTAACTATGGGAGGTAGTGGGGGGGGGAGCTGTTGCATTGTGGGAAGTTGCAGTCAATGTCATGAGACAAAGTGTATGTGAGCTGCTCTGTAAATTTTCACCCAAATCACAATAAAAATTTAAAAAAAAAAAAAAAGAATGAGTACAGAAGGCCTGGGGTGGGAGCATGTCTGTGAGTTTATGATACCCCAAGGAACTAATGCGGCAGGCTGGACTAAGTGAGGGGGCTACAGGGGAGGTGAGGCTGGAGAGGGCATGGGGCAGACTGGGCAGGACCTGGAGGCTATCACTGAGATTTTGACATTTATTCTGTAGAGTTGGAAGCTGTTGGAAGGTTTCTTTTCTTTTTTTAATTGTTGTAAATACATACATAAGACATTTGCCAATTCAATATTTTGCATGTGTACAATTCAGTGACACCAATTATATCAATCCTCTGCAACCAAGATCTGTTGCCAATTTTCTATCACCATAAAGAGCGCCTCCCAGCCTCATAAACAATGACTCCCCTTTTCCCCTCCTTTATGTCCCTGGTAATCACTATTAAACAGTTATCTCTATTTATTTGCCTATTCGAGGTATTTCATATTAGGGAGGACCATGCAATATTTGTCCTTTTGAAATTGACATACTTCACAAAGCATAATGTTTTCAAGGTTCATACATGTTGTAGCAAGTACAAGGACTTCATTTCTCTTACTGGCTGAGTAATATTTCATTGTACATATGTACCACATTTTGTTTACCCATTCACCAGTTGATGAGCCTTTAGGCTCTTTCTACCTTTTGTCTATTGTGAACACTGCTGTAATGAACATTAGTGAAATGTGTCTGTTTCCATTGTTGCTTTAATGTCTTGTGGGTATATTCCTAGCAGTGGAATTGCTGGTCATATGGGAGGTTTTGAGCAAAGTCATGATATGATCTGGTTTATGTTCTTGAAGGATCATTCTGGCTCTTGTGTTGAAAGTGGACTATAAGAGGGCAAAGGTAGAAGCAGAACTGTTCGGAAGCTGTTGTAATCATCAACCAGACAGATAAGAGGACTTGGACCAGGGAGGAGGAGGTTGACATGGGGAGAGGCAATAGGATTCTGGATATTCTGAAGACAGAATCCAATGGTGATCCAGTAACGTATTGGATATAGGGTGTAGAGGAAAAGAGGAGTCAGGAGGACTCCCAGGAATTTGTACTGAGTAACCAGAAGAATGAGTTGTTCATTATTCATTTGGGGATGGCTGCAGGGAGCACCAGGGCCTGGGGCCAGTCAGGTGCTCAGGGATGGACAACTTTGGAGAGGTATTGAATAAACTCATCTGGAGTTCAGGGGAGAGGTAGGCCTGGAGATATACACACAGGGGCCTACAGTGTAACAAAGGTCAAAGCCAGAAGACTGTCAAAAACCTGAGGAACTTCATGTGAATGGAAAAGAAAAGAGGCTCAAGGCCTGCCTGCCAGCTCCCAAATTTGGAGGACAGAGAGGTGAGCAGAAACCACCAAAGAGACTGAGCAGGAGCAGTCAGGGAGGTGGGAAAGAGCTGAGAGCTCATAGGGTCTGGGGGCCATGAGGACACTTGCAGGGTCCCTGTCAAGCAGATGTGATGGATACCAGTGGGTTAGCAGCAGGGAGGTCTTGGTGACCTTGTCGAGTTTTCATGGAGTAGTGAAGGCAAAAGGCTAATGGGAGTGAGTTTATGATCAAGAAGGGGGAGAGGATTTGCAAACAGCAAGACTGGACCATTTTTGGAGGAATTTTCCTGTGAAGGGAAGGAGAGAAGTAGGACAGCAGCAGAGAAGAAAGTGAATCAAGAACCTGGATGCATGTGTTTTTAAGAGAAAAAATAACTTGTATGCAGATGGCAATGCTCCATCAAAAATGGAGAGCAGGAGGGGAAGTGTTACCACAGTGATGCCCTTGATCTGGTGAGAGGGAAGCAGTGTGGCACTCAGGTGAGCCTGGCCCAGGACAGGATCATGGCCAATCCACTGAGTAGCACAGGAGGGAAGACAGGATAGTTTTAGCGCTCATGCTGGTGGGTATGTGCATGTGAGGGGGAGGGGGGCTAGGAAAGCCAGCTTCTCAAATAGGAAGCTTATCAGTGAAATAGGAAACAAGATTGTGAGCATGGAGTGAGGACAGGGATGAGGTGCTGGAGATTTAAGGAAAGGAGAACTGGGGATTGTCATCTTGGAGAGTCGGGGAGAGAATGGCCTAGAGCAGGGCTGGCAGACTTATTCTGTGAAGGGCCAGAGAGGAAATATTTTAGACTTTATGAGACAGAGACATAGTCTCTGCCACATTGTAGCTATAGGCAGTATATAAACAGATGGGGTTATGTGGAGATATTCCAATAAAACTTTTTTTACAAAAACAGGCTACAGGTTGGATATGGCCCAAGGGCCATAGCTTGCAGACTCCTGGTCTAGGACCTATTGTCTAGGCCAGTGGTTTGCTAAGTGTGGTCCCTGGACCAGCAGTTTCAGCATTACCAGGGAAGTTGTTGTTGTTATGTGCCATCGTGTCGGACCCGACTCATAGCGACCCTCCTTGGGTTTCTGAGGCAGTATCGCTACAGAAGTAGATTGCCCAACCTTCCTTCTAAGGAGTGGTTGGTGGGTTTGAATCGCCAGCCTTCTGGTTAGCAGTCAAGTGCCTTAGGCATGCAGCTACCAGAACTCTGGGAAGTTGTTAGAAATGCAAATTCTTGGGCCCCACCCCAAATCTGCTAAAGCAGAAACTCTAGAAGGTGAGCCTGGCAGTCTGTTTTGACAGCCTTTCCAGGTGGTTGTTGTTGTTATTGTTGTTAGCAGCTGTTTAGTTGCCTGACTCATGACAGGTCCATGCACAATGGAGGGAAACACTGCCCAGTCCTACATCACCCCGTGATCATATGGATCAGGCCGTCGTGTCCATAGGGTTTTCATTGGCTGATTTTCAGAAGTAGATTGCTGGGCTTTGATTCCTACTCTGACATTGTGTGGAAGCGCCACTGAAACCTGTTCAGCATTACAGCAACGCGCAAGCCTCCACTGACAGTCATAGGCGTTCAGCTATGCCTGAAGTGCATCGCTGGGAATTGAACCCTGGTCTTCCACTGAACCACCCCTGCTTCCCTCACCAAGTGATTGTTGTTAGGTACTGTTGAGTCAATTCCAACTCATGGCAACCCCATGTGACAGAGCAGAACTGCCCCATAGGGTTTTCTAGGCTGTAATCTTTACAGAAGCAGATCACCAGATTTTTCTCCCACAGAACCACTGGGTGGGTTTGAACCTCCAACATTTTGGCACTGAACTATTTACACCACCAGTGCTCCTTCTCCAAGTGCTTACCAAACCAAAAACCAAACCCACTGCCATCTAGTCAATTCCAACTCATAGCGACCCTATCGGACAGAATAGAACTGCCCCATAGGGTTTCCAAGGCTGTAATCGTTACAGAAACAGACTGCCACATCTTTCTTCCACAGAGTGGCTGATGGGTTTGAACCACTGTCCTTTTGGTTAGCAGCCAAGCACTTTAATCACCAGGGCTCCTCTCCAAGTGATTAGGACCTGCTTAAATTTGAGAGCAACTGGGTTAAGCAAATAAGGCATAGCTCCTGGGTATCAGTTGTTGTTGTTGTTATGTGCTGTTCAGTTGGATCCAACTCATAGCGACCCCTCCTTGGGTTTCCAAGGCAGTATCACTACGGAAGTAGATTGCCCAACCTTCCTTCCAAGGAATGGCTGGTGGGTTTGAACCACCATCAGTCAAGTGCCTTGGGCACTACACTACTAGAGCTCCCAGGTATCGGTTAGGGTCACGTGAATTAGTAACCATTTCCTCCTTAGATTCTCTTCTGGTCTGGTTGGCCAGTCTAGAAGTTCCAGGGAGTACTGTTTGTCCTGAAATATTTAAAGGGTCTGCTGATTGTCTTCCAAATGAAGATGACTCAAAAGAAATGAAAGAGATTCAAGAAGGGAACAACATTCTGTGTCCTCCCTAAGAAACTCTGGTTCAAGGACAGAAGCAGGCAGAGTCCCAAGGGTCTCTGGTATAGAGTTTGAGCTGGGTGAGACTCTGAGCCGTGCGGCCTGGCAAGGTTGGAGTGGACTGTCCCCAAGCAGAGTTGACAGATAAGCATCCTTGAGCTTTTCTGTTCTAACTTCTGTTAACTGCCGTCCAGTCAGCAACCCCATATATAGCAGAGGGAAAGCTTGCCCAGTCCTGTGCTATCTTCATGAGCATAGATATGCTTGAGTCCAGTGTTGCAGCCTCTGTGTATTTACAGTGACTTCCGACCTAGGGGGCTCCTCTTCCAGCACGACATCAAACAATATTCTGTTGGGATCCTTAGAGTTCTCATTGGCTGATTTCAGAACCAGGTCCCCAGGCCTTTCTTCCCAGTCTGCCTTAGTCTGGAAACTCTTCTGAAACCCGTCCACCATGGCTGACCCTGCTAGGATTTGAAATACCAGTGGCACAGCTTCTAGCATCATAGCAACATGCAAGCCTCCACAGTACAACCACCTGACAGGTAGTCAGAGGATCAGTAAGTCCATAGATCTCCCTGAGCCATCTTTTTATATATTTTAGACAACAGAAAAGTACTCTACAGGTTCAGAAAAGTAGTCAGAGGGAAAGGAGGTGCCCCATGAAGCTGTGGGTCAGAGTGTGAGGAGACGGTGCGAAGTCCTTCCCAATGTCATTCAACCTGGCCATCATGCTCCTTGCTGAGCCCAGGCCTTAGAATCTCTGGGTTGGTGCCACATTGGTGGGCAGAGTTGAGGCCAAGGCTGTGGGTCTATCTGTCTGTCTGATGAAGGATGAATAGAGCACCCAGTGAAACCTGACAGCCTTGGGGCCCTTTGTCATCACAAAGCCACCTGGCCAAATTCAACTAGTCTTAACCATCCCACTCTTCTTTGGTTTTCCTCCAGAACATTTCCTCCGTGAAGAAGACAGAGGGTCGGGTCGAGTGAGGCCGGCTCCATGTATCCGGAATCGACCACAGGCTCCCCTGCTCGGCTTTCCCTGCGGCAGACCGGCTCCCCCGGGATGATCTACAGGTGACCCCCCACCCCATCCCCCAGGCTCCCTTCCAGGGTCAGTCGTCCTGCCTCTGAGGAGGGGTCCCCAAAGCCGCTCTCCTGCCCTTGGCCAAAAGGGAGGACCGAGTGACCACAGGGGAGGCTTCTGCCTTCTGCTGGGCTGGGAGTTATGCACAGGTGAGCACTGTCCACGGGGAAAGGAATGAAAGCTCTCCAAGCCCAAAATGGGGAAGGAGAAGAAGATTTTCTGGCTGAGACTGAGCCAGGCTTAGACTCTTGCCTTGTCCCTGACTCTTATGAAATACTTCATTTGTGAATAGCAGAGGCACTGACTTCAGCAGAGGTGCCCTTCCCAGCTTCCCCTGTCTCCCCTCTTACACACTGTGGCTCACGTGGCTCCCAGCCCTCCAGCCCCCTGAAAGAGGCTCAAATCCTTTGCAGTCCTTTGTGAAACCATGTCTGCCCATTTTGAATGCTCGGTGGGGTTGGGGACATACAGGTGCTCCCTGAACTCCTCTCTGTGGGGGCCACTTCCAAGTCCAGCTCTGGGTATTTCTGTCTCAGAAGTAGTCAGTGCTGAGTACCAGGGACCAGCATGCAGGAGGCATTCAGTGAGCATGTAACTCCATGGATGGCACCAAACTAGATGCTGCAGTCCTCATCACCAAAGATGGGGCACAGATGGGACCCCTGCAATGGATCAACCCTTTGGCAATCAGACCTTTCTAGATTGTTGTTAAAGACTGAGCAAGTGTCTGCAGTAGCTTCCAGAAAAGGAGTGTCTCCCTCCTTCATTGAGGTCCTGAAATGCTTCTGGGGTCACATACAGACTAACCAGCTTTCAACCATTGTTCTAAAGCATGTTCTATACTAAAACTCAAGCACACTGTCTCCCAGAGAATGAGGAGAGGGCCACCTAGAGGGGAGAAGGGGCTTTACCCTCATTCCCGCTTCTGGGTACTGAACCTTGGAATAAGGCCAGGTCAGGCAGGATCCCTTGGTATCCAGAACAGAACTGGCTCCTAAGCTCTGCCTCTATCTGCCACTGGGTGGCACTGCTGCTGAAAGTTTGGTACCCAGTACCCTCCTGGCAGAGAGCCCATAGAGGAGAGGGGTGGGGCCTGCAGGGTGTTGGTAATGCTTTCTGAGCTGGCATGTCCCTGTGGTTAATGCGAATTGTGGACCATCTCTCTTCTCTCCCTCCCTCCTTTTTTTTCTCCTCTCCATTGCTTTCGGAAGTACTCGGTATGGGAGTCCCAAAAGACAGCTCCAGTTTTACAGGTAATGAGTCCTTCATTTTCCCTAAAACCCGACAAGCAGAAGGCCAGGGAGTGGGTGGGAGGACCATGCAGATCCCAGGAAAGATGTACCGGAGTTGTCTCTGAAGTAGAACTCCCCACCCATAAGATCCAGTGACCTATGGCACTACTCACCCAGCATCATGGAAGCATCCGGATGAAAAACATAGAGTCTCATTAACTATGTGCATTAATCTACTAGAAGTTCTCTTTGATTTAACAAATGGGCTTCTGATGGCTGCTTAGCTCTCCACCAAACCTGCCATCAACACATCAATCGTCAGGCAGTGGGGAGATGCTTTCCTGTGGCCACGGGTCTGAGCTTCTTAGAGCATCAGAGTGAAAGGCTAAGTGGCCATCCCATCGATTCTTCCTTTGTCCTGGGGATTTGAGCTGATTTGTAGCCTACAAAGACCTGGCATTAATCAAAGGCTAACTAACACCTTCCTCAGGGTATACTGATGTGACCTGTGTCATCATCAGGGGTGGACTCGTCGTCTTTCTGATGTGTTTCCCTGTTGGCAAATTAGCAAAGCTGGTGCTTGCTTAGTGGTAGGCTATGTGTAAAGGGACATCAAGAGGCCAGGCTTGCATCCTAACTTACAGACCCATCAGCTGGCTCCTCTTGGGAAAGCCCCTTCTCCCCTCTAGGCGGCCCTCTCCTCATCTGTGAACTACAAAAATTAAACCCCATACCTCCTTCCTTCTCCTCACATCTGTGACTCTAGGATGTTACTTTAATTGACTTCTTCCAGCCATCAGAGTCTGCAGGGTTGCAGGTCCCAGGAGTGAGCTGGAATGTGTTGACAACCAGGCCTGTGATGTCTGTCTCTCCAGAAGCAGCTCCCAGCATCATGCATGCCCAGCAGTGGCCAAGCTATGGGATGTTGGTGCCCGGTGCCATGAAGGCAGCTCAGGCAGGGAGGGTTGGGGACAGCAATAGACTCCCACTTGCCTTTGTCCTTCCCATGACTTTAGTGCCACCGAATACAATCATGGCCTAGGACTTAAGCTAATGTGTATCACTGCTTCAGTGCCTCCTATGGGGTCTCTTTCATTACAGATAGCCAAATCTTTGTCCTGAAATATTTGTGATATGAGATTTTGCCTGAAATAGATCGATCTGAACTTGGACTTGCAAATCCTTTTATTGGCTGGAATGTGTATCATAATGTGTGGCACCCATCCCAGAAGGACTTGGCCAGAGAACCCAAACTTGCACCTAAGCTGCATCCTCAGAGAGCCCTTCCCTCTGCAGCCCATGGGAGGAAAGAGTGAGGCCAGACAAGCTGGCAGAAAAGTCACAGGTGCAGATCAGCCAGCTCAGGGGCCTTGTTCATAGAAGGTGCTGGTCTGCTGTTGGATATAAATGAGTGAAGGTAAAAGCATGTTCCATACCATTTGCTAGCCTTCATAACCCCAAGGATCCAGTGATTGTCTCCCCTTTGAGAGCCCTCAGGATAAGCTCCCTCAATCTAATGAGGTGTACTCTGACCCAAGGGCAGCTCTGTCAAGAAGAGCCCCCAAATGTGAAGACCTACCTCCATGCTTCTTAGCTCCATGCTCCCAAGGCCCACAGACTCCAACATCCTACCCTTTGGGTATCCAGTGGGGTAGCTACACATAGACATGCGGGGCTTTGATGATGGCTTCTAGGAGGTGGGATCTGTGTGTGTTTAGCATACTGGGTACCAGTCTGAGGGGGTGGGCATCCTCATCACATAGGCACTGAGTACTGGTTCTTAGCAGTTGCCATCAAGTTGACTCTGACTCATGGAGACTCTATGTGTGTCAGAGTAGAACTGTGCTCTGTAGGATTTTCAAGGGCTGACTTTTTATAATTCAATCACGAGGCTTCTCTTCTGAGGCACCTCTGGATGGACTTGATCATCCAGACTTTTGTTTAGCAGCTGAGTATATTAACCATTTGTACCACCCAGGGACTGCAGATATGGCTCTGGATGGTTATTTAAGCCAGCCAACAACATGAACACCCTGGCCATGCCTGGCCCTCTAATAATAGGGACAAAGGTTTCTGAGGCATGTGCCATGCCTTCAGGCAGCCCACAGGCTAGTATAGAAGGTGAGAACCTATATTGCTCAGCTATCACCATGTAATGCTGTATAGCACAGTCCCTAACCTCATGGTAGGCACCAATAAGCATTTATTTCTGGCTGAAACATCTGTGGGTGAGCTGGCATGGGCTGGCCTAGGCTGAGCTTGGCTGCATCTCTCCATGCTGCAAGTGAGTCTCAGGGTGCCCCATCCTTCTTCACTGGGGGCCATCCCAGGCATGGAATCCCCAGATGGTGCAAATGGTTAACGTGCTCTCTGTTAACTGAAAGTTTGGAGGTTGGAGTCCACTCAGAGGCACCTTGAAAGAATAGCCTGGTGATCTACTTCCAAAAACTCAGCCATTGAAAACTCTGTGGCAGAGTTCTACTGTGACACACATGGTGTCACCATGAGTTGGAGTGGGCTCCACGGCAACTGGTGGTGGTTGGAGACTCCCGGCATAGTCTTCTCATGGAAGAAGCACCAGAGGACAAGTGGAAACATGCAAAGCCTCTTAAAGTCACACTTGCAAGTAGCACATGTCACTTCTGCTCATGCTCTTCTGACCAAAGCAAGCCACATGACCAAGCCGAAAATCAAGGGCAGGAAATATATTGCTCTCACAAGGGGGCATTCTCAGAGTCTAGTGGTAAAGGCCATGGGTACAGAGAGGGTAAGATGGGGAATGACAATACATTCTATGCCAGAGCCCACATAGCTCATATCTGTTGTTAGTTGCCATCATGTTGCTTCCAACTCACGGAGACCTTGGGTATATCAAAAGGAAATATTGCCTCATCCTGTTGACTGCCAGCTTGCTCAAGTCCATTGTTGTGGCTGTTGTGGCAATCCATTTCACAAAGGGTCTCCCCTCACCCTCGTTGACCGTCTGCTTCATCAAACACAATGTCCTCCTTCAGTGACTGATCCTTCCTGATGATGCTTCCAAAGCAAACGAACTGGGCAATGTTGTGCTCCGTAACGTTTTCATTGGCTAACTTTCAGAAGGAGATCACCAGCCCTTTCTTCCTATTCTGTCTTATTCTGAAAACTCTGCTGAAGCCTGTCTACTGTGGGTGACTCTGCTGGTATTTGAAATATTGGTAGCATAGTTTCCAGCATAATAGCTAGAAGGCAAAAGAATGTCATGGAAGAAGTTGAAAGAGCCATTGAGGTTCCAGGGAGGAAGTGTTCAGAGCCAGTGAGAGAGTCAGAGACAGCTCCATGGAGCAGCAGGCAGTGTAGAAGCTTTATGTGGGACCTTGAAGGGTAGACAAGACTCAGCACACAAACTGAGAAGAATGGCTAGCCACAGCTTGGAGGTATGCACAGAGAACAGGAAATGGCATTTGCATAGACTGGACCATTGGGCTTGTGGCAGAGAATAAAAACAGACTATAGGGGTGGATTGGGGTCAGATTGGAAAGAGCCTTGGGTGCTGAGCAAAGTAGCTTCAGCTCCATGCCGTGGCACTGGGGAGCCATCCATGGTGTTTGAGCAAGACAGTGACCAGAGCTCTGCTGTGAAAGAGAGCCTGGTAGCAGGGAGTTAGATGGATAAGGGAAGGGGATGTTAGATGCAGAGAGGCCAGTAATAGCTCAGGAGGAGGAAAGGGCCTGAACCAGTGGGAATGAGCAAGTAGATGAGAAAAACATCCAAAGCCAAGTCCACAGGGCTTGGCAATGATAGGCAAGGGATGAGTCTCAAAGTTTCAGTGCTGTGATGGACATCCTGTTAACAGAGCAGCTGGCCCAGGGGAAGGAGAACATGTGAGCCTGATGACTGTTGCCCAACAGTGAGGCACAGGGCCACACACACACACACACACACAGAAAGAAGAGATGGCTGGTGACATAGATACTGAGGGACTGACATAGCCAACTTGGGACTTCTTGAGGTGTTCTTGAGAACATCCATCGAGTCCACCACTTGAGCCTCTACTGAGAACAGCCTGCTCCCAGGCATCCCCAAACTCCATGTCCACCTCTTTACCTAGTTAGCTTTCTACTGTGGGTCTGGAGTGATGGTTTCCAGCCCCCAGCCCTCCACTCTGCACCCCCAGTGCAGCTGCTACTGTTTGTGGATTTGCCAAAGGACAGACAGCTCAACCTCTGTCTAAAACCCCACAGGCACCATGTGCTTTTAGAAGATTATCTTATGCTGAGAGTTTTTGGCCTCCCTGAGATGTCCAGCAGTGCCCCAGAGGTTGTGACCTGGAGCTGGGGGCTGAGCCTGGAGTTGGGCCTCCTTAGGAGCACTGTGAACCCACTTCCCAAACCCCAGATCAGGACATGTGTGCCAAAGAAGGGTCCCTATGCCCATGCTTGCACAGAATGGCAGTGTGGCATCCAAACACCAGACTTGCAGAAACTTGCGGCTGTTTATAGGTACCAACAGAGTAGGACATTCTAATCTGGGGCACATCCGGGTCGAGGGGAGGAGGGTCTCTGCATGTGTAGTCACCCACTGTGGGGACCTTGGTTTGCTGGTTTGCAGGGGCAGAAGAGGCAAGCTGTGTTCTACCCTCACGTTGCCCTTTTCTAGCTGTGGTTCTGGGGTCTGGTGTCCAGCAAACCGGGTGGTGGTGACAGTGAGGGTGAGCCTGAGGGGTTGGTGCCCTCCCCCTGCCAGTGCCTCCCCTCCACGCTTGAAGACCCTGCATCCCCGAGCCAGCCTGCCAGGCTGCGCCGTAAATCTGTACTTCCCAGGCTTTTAGGGGCAGAGGCGCTCGTGAATAATTCAGCCGCCTTCTCCGAGATGAAAACACCCTAATAGAACTAATGGACTCCCGGTCTCGGAACTCGGCTCTTGTGGGACCCAGCTCATTCACCAATTGCTTCTGACATTCAGCAGCGACACTCCCCAAATGCAAACACTGCTGCGCCAGGATTTTAGAGTGCCTGGTGAACCCTAATAACTTAGACTGTCCCTTTTAATGAGCAGACGCCCAGGACAGCAGGTGAGTGTCCCTTTTTGCTCCAGGAGCAGACACCCCGGACACCTGCCCAGGGGGCTGCAACTGGATGCAGCTGTCCTGGGAGCTAAAATAGCAGAGGAGGTGCTTTTCTGGGCTGCTTTTAGCTGATCTGAAGTTAGACCCTCTCCATTGCTCCACAAGCCGGCTGTAGGTAGATGTGCAGGGAGTGTGTGCGGGAGGAGGGGAGGGTGGAGGGTTCCGCCTGGCAGCGCCCGCGGTGGTGCCCTGTGCCTAAGCTGCTCGCCTCCCAGCCCTGCCGGGTTCTGACTGCTTTCCTGCTTGTGTCCCTCCGCGGGAGCCATGGGCAGCTACCTCGCGTACCTTGTGGGGCTCACCATTGATGAGGATTTAGCATTTTCGAATGTTCCTGAGTGTCGCCAGGGTTCGGTCGCTGTCTGAAGTCGCCTGGAAGCACATGTCTGGGAGAGCCAGGGGCTGCCTGTTGGGGCCTCGGTTCACGGACTGTTCTTCAGCACCAATAATTTTGTGTCTGCCCTGCCGCGATGCTGTGCCTCTTAGAGCCACGAGTGTTCGGGGATCCTCGGCTTCCCTCTGCCTTCCTGCTTTCAAGAACTTTGGCTAATTTCCCTACTAGATAACAAATACTGTGGTTTGAAAAGAGGCGTTCCGAATCCCTCCTCGGTCTCAACCTTTGTGCTTTGGTGGCTTTCCTTACATTTCGTTGAGAAATGCCAGGTAGGAAACTCTGGGGGGAGGGCGCTTTCCCCTCCCACCCCCTTAATGAGGTTAACGTCTTCGTTTCAGTTTTCCATGTCATGCTGTTAACTGGCAGGAATTCCCCTGAGCCCTCCAGTCTACAAGAATAGATTTGCAAAAGGCAAACCCAGGAGCAGGAGAGGATGGTCGTGGTCCTATCATCAGCAAGTGCTGTTGGGGAGAGGGCGGCTTTGTCTTGAGACTGGGGATGGTGGGGCAACAGCCATTGATGGGGAGCAGACAGAGCCTGGTCTGGAAGGCATGAGGATTCTGCACCTTCACACTCTGGGAAGGTGCCCCGGCAATCGGTGACCCCCCTTCCTCCCCTGCAGGGTTTTACAGGGACCCTTCATTCATGGCCCTAACTCTGCTGTACTCAGTTGCAGGGGCAACAGATCCCCACTGAGGGCGGGCAGCCACCACCAAGGGAACTAGGTTCATTTCACCCAGCAGACAGTCCCAGCTGCACTAAGAACCATCAGGAGTCCCCTTCTGCCCTCTGTGCCCGCCACCCTTTCTCCTCTGTCCAGAGTCAGGCCTCCCTTAAGTACCTCATGAGGGTGGGCATGCCCCAGCCCTCCTAGCACAGACCCATCTGTGGGCACCAGGTCTCAGCTCCCTCTTTGCTGCTCACATCTCCTCCAGGACCAAGTGTGCACCTGTAGCAAGAGACCTGTGGTCTGTAAGATATCTTATAAGGGATGATCAGAATCGAGGGGACTGTGGCCTCACAGAGAGGGGTATCCCTTTTGCCCTGGATGCGGTGGCCAGGAGGGTGACTGAGGTCCTGTTTTTCCTGCTCTCCCTCTCTCCTTACCCAGCTCCCCAGACCTCACCCATGACCCACCTCATTGGACTATGTCCTCTACGAGGGGAATCGTTGCTAATACCACTGTTTCATCCTATGAAGCATTTCTGGGGAGATTTGATAACTGCCCAGCTCACTGCTGTCATCCGAGCCCATGCTCCTGCATCATCTCCCTTTTTCTCCGCAGCACTGATTGTACCTGATGTCATGTTCCCATCTCACTACCAATGCCCCCCACCCCCTCATGCAGGCATGTCTGGGTATATTCCACGAGCCCCCCTGCCCAAATGCCCAGCAACCCATCTCCTGAAGCCACACAGCCACCTGGAATCAACAGCCTCGGTTTATCCCCATTTCATAGATATGAAGACTGAGGCTGAGGTGACCAGGACAACAGGCAGCCCCTGCCCAGAACTCAGCGGTAGGCTGCCGTCCACCTCTGGGGCCCTGATGTGTGTTCAGAGCAGGCTTGGCTGCTTTCTCCGGGAAACATTCTGAAAGCTGATAGCTATCGATCTGGCAGCTGATAGCTATCGATCTGGCCGGCCAGGCCTGAGGGGAAAGTGTAGGCTGGGCAGGTCTTGCTTTTCAGGAAGAGCCACAGCTGCAGCCAGCATTGGCCTCTCTGTGAGCAGGGTCCTGGGTCTGCCTCCATCTGCCCCACACTGGCAGGTGGCCCTTCGCCCCCTCAGAAATGCCTGTGATTTGGGGGTGGGAAAGTCTAGCTGGCCTACAGATGGGGGAGGGGAACCTGGTGCTGCCCCTTGTGAGCACTATGGCTCTACTTCCTAAAGCAAGCCACACCCTGGTGCCCCAGGCCCCTCTACTGCCTGGAAAGTGGGCTTTCATGCAGGAGCACCCCTACCTATTTTAGTGCCCCTCGGCAACCTCAGCCCAAACCCTGGGAGAGGGAGAGGTGCTGGGCCCTGCAGGGTCCTTGTGGGTCTGGGCTGTGGTGAGGGCAAATCCCAGGAGGGGATATACCCAGAGAGCACTAGGTGCATCAGGAAACCAGCCCAAGCCCCATGGAGCTGTCCAGCCCTTCCAAGGAAGCCGCCTTCACAACACTTGTTCAACCTCTGGCCACCCACCCTTTTGCTGATGATCAGACACATAGCTCATCCCCTGCCTTGAGAGGAATCAATGCAACAAATGAGACAGTTAGAGGTGTAAGCACATTAGATGACAACAGGGGCAGTGGAGAAAAACTACAGTAGGGAGGGGATGTGGCATGTTGGGATTGGGTAGAGTCTAGGGGGAAATGTGTGATGGTTCCAAGCACCCAGTGTCCAAGGTGTCCAGGCAGATCAAGGTGCAGGCACAGCCTGCCCCAGTGAGACACTAACCTGTAGGGACAGGTACTGTCCAGCCCTAACTGGTCCAGGGCCTCCGTGGAGCCCTATAGGGGCTCTGGAGGCATGTCTTCACTCATTGGTTTCCCCAAGCTCCCCTCCGAGCCCCCTTTCCCACTGCTGTGAACTGGGGGTTCTTGCAAGAGCAGTCCTTGCTCTCAGGCATAGTGGCCCAGAGAGTAAGAGAGACCTACAGACAGATCCTTGCATAGAAACCTATTTGGGCCATGAAGGGAATGAGGATGCTCCAGAGATGTCCCTCCTTCTGCAGTGCACATTCAACAGGATGGTCAGTGGCCAGCACCCATTGAAGGGACCTGGCCTCACAGGGCTCGTTGCTACTGCCTACCCCTGCTGAGCAGAGCAGAGCACAGCCATCCCCAGAGTTTGTAGAGAAAGGGACAAGCCCAGGGCAACTCCAGTGTGACCTCACTCTCAAGTACCACCACTGAGCCTCTTCAGCTGCCCCAGGGCAGGACAGCCCTCCAGGCCCCTCACAGGGACACTTGAGTTTGTTATCTCTTGGGGCAAGAAGTGCAGCAGGGCTGGTTCCCTCCAACTCCCAGGACTAGTCTCTAGGACCCCACTGTTATAGCTGGCTCTGTGGAAATGTAGCTTCATGTCTATCCCTTCTCTGCTCAGAGACAGTGCAGAGGCAGGAAAGAGAGTTTGATGGTCTTATCTCCGTGGCCTTGCTTTGGTCTGGTGTAGGGATTTTTGGGGAGCCTTGGAAGGTAGATTCAGGGACCAGGTATTTGATACAGGTCAAATACACAGTGAGGTTGAATGCTCCCAGCACAATACCACCGTCCACCACTTCATTCCTTTTTATGATATGGATTAGCACAAATGGAAGTATTCAATACACTTCTTCTTTGCCTTTTTTTTTTTTTTTTTAATTTATCAGTATCTCTTCAAGCTCATTGCATATCACTCTACACGGAGGTACTCCATTCTTGACAGTTGCCCACATTTCCACTGTAGGGATAGACTATGATTTAGATAACCAGTTTCCCTATTGATGGGCATTTATGTGGTTATTAGTTTTCAAGAGTGTTTATTTGTCATTTAGTATGTTTATTTAGCAATGGCTCTTAACATTGAAGCTTTGAAATGTTCCTGTCTAAGATCTTCTGACCTCCTCCATATAAATGTATTCTGTTCTTTCTGTTGTGAAAATCCATGGGTTGTGGCACATTTAATTATCACCAAGCATGAAGCCCAAAGAACTCTACTGGTACAATGGTGCTTTCTATAAGCAGAGAGTGTATGGATGTGTGGATGGTATTTTCCTTTCAAGGCTTATGAATAAGGACCCTTTCTGGAGGTGGGCCAACCTGGCACATGGGGTAAGATGCCCTTCTGGCATCATCACACTGGAGTTTGCTTCAGTGAGGAGGGTGATCCCTGCCTCTCTGTGCCTTGGGCTGCTTCCCCAGGGACAACCCTTTGCCTAGGTTTGCCCTGGGCATCACCTTGAGAGAGTGTTGTGGCTTCACCCAGTCACCAGGAACAGTAGGTAGCATCAGCCCTCAGCAATTGGGGGTGCAGGCTCTCTGCATGCTGCCCCCATTCCTGGAACACTTTTAAGTTCAGCTTTCCTGCCTGGAATGCAGCTGCGCCTGTGCTTGTTTCACGCGTGTGGGGCAGAGAAGGGTGAGGTAGCCAGAGTTCTTGATGACCCAAGAATCCTACTGCCAAGAGGGGCCAACCCCAGTCCCAAGCACAAAGAGCTTTTGGCAGCTGCTCCAGTTGTAGGAAGTTGGCCACAACCGCTCCCTGCCCTGGGCCAGCCACCCAGCCTGGGGCACAGAGAGCAATGGCACACTCTCTAACCCACCACCACTCGGCATTTCCCATCTGGACAGCAGCGGCTCCAGGGCTAGGCGGTACCATGTTGTCCATGACGTACAGCGAGAGCCTGAGGAGCGTGAGCAGCAGGTGCCACTCCGACTGGGCCCTGCACCCCGTCCGCCAGACGGACACACTGGAGCTGCAGCGCCTGCGAGAGGTGCGCGCGGCCGCCCAGGCCAGGAATATGGAGAGCTTCCTCCGCATGCATGGACTCTCCCTGGACAGCTGCACCGCCCGGCGCACGGGCATGAAGTATCGGTAAGGGCTGGCATGGGGCTGGGGTGGGAAGTGCACTGTCCATCGGAGGAAGCCTGGAGGCAAGAGCTACAGGAGCAAGGGATGCAGTCCAGAAAACATTTGCTTCTGTTATACTGTTAGCATAAAAAAATTTTGTTTAAAAAGTTCCAACCATGTAAAAATGTATAAAAGAAGAAAATGAAAGTCTGCTGTAGTCCTATCCTCTAAAGATACACTCTATTAAGAGCTTGGTGTAGTCTCATAAAAAAAAAAAAAAAAAAGGTCCTGAGGGGAAAAGGTGTTTTTTTGTTTTGTTTTTTTATAATGGGGTAAAGAGTCCTAGAGTGGCACAGTTTGTGTGCTCAACTACTAACCTAAAGATTGGAGGTTCACACCCACTCGGTGGTGCCACAGAAGAAAAGCTTGGTGATCTTGTTCCAAGATTATGGCAAAGAAAACCCTATGGGACAGTTCTACACTACAACACATAGGGTTGCTGTAAGTCAGAATTGACTCATCAGCAACAGGCTTGGATTTGGTCTAGCAAGTGTAAACATATTGTTTAATTTGTCTTATAACTTCATTGGGACAAATTCATTATTAGGGGCTAGCTAAATATAAACTAGTGAAAACACTTGAATTCATTACCTCTAATGACAAATCCAGGAGCTCTGGTAGGTTCAAACATCAGCCACTCCTCGAAAGGAAGGTTGGGCAATCTACTTCCGTAGTGATACTGCCTTGGAAACTCAAGGAGCGGTCACTATGAGTTGGGTCTGACTCTACGGCACCTAACAACAACAATGACAAATCCATTCTTGCAACAGAAACCAGGTTGGATCTTATGGGCAAAGGTGTGCTCCCCTCCTCTATCTCCTTAAGTACCCTATTATGGAAAGAGGTTTTGAACAGGTGACCATTGAATTAGGAAAAAAAAAAAAAGCCACTGCCCCCAATTCTGAGTTGATTCTGACTCATAACAACCATATAGGACAGAGTATACCTGCCCCATAGGGTTCCTGAGGCTGTAAATCTTCACAGAAGCAGACTGGGACACTTTTGAGTTCAGCACATCTTTCTCCCACTGTTGTTGGATTGAACAACCACCAACCTTTTGGTTAGCAGCCAAGTGCTTTAACCACTGTGCCACCAGGGCTTCTGGATTGGTTACAGTAAACTGTAAGTAGCTGTGAATAAATATTCCATGTGACTTCTGGATGATAGACATGTGGTCTGACTTTTCTTGGAACCACAGGACATTCTGTGTAGCTTGCTGGTCTTTGGAATCAGCACCTGGGACAGCGCTCAGATTGGCCCACTTTCTCTTCTGAAAGTTGCAGAAAGTGACTAAAACCAAAACCAAACTCACTGCCTTCCAGTCGATTCCAACTTATACCGACCTTTCCTTAGGTTTCTGAGGCAGTATCTCTATGGAAGCAAATTGCCCAGTCTTCCTTACAAGGAGTGGAGGGTGGGTTTGAACCTCCAGCTTTCTGGTTAGCAGTCAATGCCTTAGGCACTATGCCACGAGAGGTCCTTAGAAAATGACCAGAGCACCCTAAAAAGCTGGTGTTTTCCTTTATAAATCACTGTAAATTGCAAATAGGCAGTTTTGCCACCTGTGGCTCCTGAAGGGGTCCCCCTCAGCCTTTGTAGGATTGCCAGATAGAGCAAATCAAAATACAGGACGCTCAGTTAAATTTGAATTTCAAATAAATAGGTTTTTGTTTTGTTTTGTTTTTTTGTTTTTTAGTAAAAGTCCCATGTAATATTGGGAACATTTTTGTTGTTGTTATTTGCCATCAAACTGGTTCTAACTCATGGCTACCCAGCATACACAGAGTAGAAGTTATGATCTTGTGGAAGCAGATTACAAGGCCTGTTTTTTTTGAGGCACCACTGAGTGGGTTTGAACCACCAGCTTTTTGTCTAGTAGTGGAGCTCATAAATATTTGTGCCACCCAGAGCGCCTATTTGGAACACACTTAGTAGTTACTGGTTATTTAACTGAAATTCAAATTTAACTGGGCATCTTATATTTTATCTGTCAACCCTAAATTTTTTGCTTCCATCTCACAGACCCTAAGGGTTGTGTGACTGTTCTCTGGAGAGGGGGATCCCTGGGTGGCACAAACAGTGAACAAAGTTAGCCCCTAACCAAAAGATTGGAAGTTCAGGTCCAACAAGAGACACCTCAGAAGGAAATCCTTATGATCTACTTCCAAAAAATCAGCTGCTAACTACCCTGTGGAGCACAGTTCTACCCTGATACCTGTGGGGTCACCATGACTCGAAACTGGCTGCAGCTGGTTTTGGTTTTGTGTGGAAAGTAGAGCAGAGACCAGTCCAGTCCGTTTAACATTCTCTCCCATGGACAGTCAGTTTGGCCCTTCCACCCACTGTTTGAACATGTGATAGTTTAAAGAAACAAAACACTTCTGCCATGAGTCCATTAGATGGCAGAATTCTTAAAGTTTTATGTTCTGAATCAAACCTTCAGGGAAGGACAAAGGGTCAGCTAGTTTAGCCAACGGAACTTCTAATTCTGATGGAAGTTTCTCAAGAGACATGCTGTGCTTTTTCCTTTCTTTCTTTCTTCTTTTGCCTAGTCACGGCTACCTTTCATTTATTCAACAAATATCTGTTGAAACTGTGTTTGAGGACCCGGCTTCTTCCTGTGCAGATGGGATTTATGATGGGGCTAGAGGGTGGATGTATCTCTTATGTTTCTGGTGCTTCAGGGAAGATGTCTATGCTGCCATCCAAAACACTTCTAAACTAGCTTGCGGTGATGAAATATCCTGGGGACATTTGCTTCCCAAGGAGGAGAGGGGACAAGAAAACAACTCACTCCTTTAGCAGTTGATGGGCCAAAGATTTGCACACCCGTGAGGCTGTCTTTATCTGGTGAATCCCTTCTTGCTGCACATGGAGGTTTCAGTTATCTGGAAATGGGGGCACCATAACTAACACTGCCAGTTATTAAAGATCCCAGATAAAACACCCTTCTATAGTTAGCTGTCCTCTGTCAGCGGCTGGGCCAGGACTTAGTTAACCTTGGTCTTAAATATTAATATGAAAAAGATAATGCCTTCAGATAAGTACTGCTCAGTGGGGCCTGGAGACACCGCGGCAGGCCTGGATGCTCTAACAGAGGGACTGAGCTGCAGCTGGGAAAGCTTTCCTGTTAATTTGTCCTTTCCTTTTTGTTTTTTAACTGCCTTCAATTCTTGCTGTTTAAAAAAAAAAAAAATGTATTTTTAAAACCCAAACCGTCCTTATGTAAGCATCAGGAGCAGAGTAAGGGGAACAGGAGTCCCTGGTTGGAACAAACAGTTAATACACTCATTTGCTAACCAGAAGGTCAGAGGTTCAAGTCCACCCAGACGTACCTGGGATCTAGTTCCAAAAAATCAGCCATTAAAAAGCCCATGGATCACAGTTCCTGAGCCCTGGGGTGGCACAAATGGTTCACACTCAACTGCTAATCTAACAGTTGGCAGTTGGCAGCCACCCAGGTGCACTATGGAAGAAAGACCTAGAAAACTCTCAGGGTAGCTCTACTCTGACACACACAGGGTCATCATGAGTTGGAATTGACAGCAGCAACAACCACAAGGGAACTGTGGTCTAGCTCTTCCCTTCTATTCCCACCTGGCTCTAGTGCTGAGAGGTGTCCTCAGATGGGGCAGCAGTTATGCCAGTGGGCAGCCAGAAGCTGTGGCCTTGGGCTCACCATGCTAAGCACCAACCAGCCCCTGGACTGGGCATGGCTCTCCCTTGCTTCCCACAGCACCAGGAGGCCTTGCACGGCCCTTGCCACCTCTCTGGTCTCAGCCTGGACTCTCTCCCTCCCACTCAGGATGCTCTGGCCACACCTGACTTCCTTTGCTATCTCAAACACATGAGCTCATGTCATCCTCAGGGTTCCTGCACTTATTGTTCCTCCTGCGTGGAGTGTATGTCCCCTGTATTTCCCCACACCTGGCTCCTTCCCTTCATGTGGATCTCAGCTCCATCCTCAGGGACCATCCCAACCACCAGGCTGAGTGAATCCTTCTCAACCCCATTGTTCTGTTTTATAGTCTTCATTTCACCTCCCACCATGCCTGTTGCCTTGTTTTTGCCTCTCTGAACTCCCTCTGGTGGCACAGCAGTTAAGTGTTCAGCGGCTAACCAAACGGTTGGTGGTTCAGACCCACCCAGCAGCTCCATAGCAAAAAGACATGGCAATCTATTCCCATAAAGAGTATAGCCTAGAAAGCCCTATGGGGAAATTCTGCTCTGTGGCATGGGGTTGCTATGAGTCAAAAATGTATTCAACAGCACCTAACAACAACAGCAGCACCCTTTTTGGGAGCAGAGCCTTTGTCTGTCCACATCACCTAGAACATTCCAAGCCCCTATAAGTACTGACTGAATGGTGTTGAGTGGTCTTGGTCTTAGTCCACTGTATGGAAGATTCTCCTGTAAAATGTACCTTGTTTCTGGGACAAGAGTAAAATAGGCCTGGCAGCTGCATCTAAGCCACTGTCTGGGTATGTGTTTTGGATTGAATTGTGTTCCCCCAAAATATGCAACAGTTGTGAGGATGGTACAGGACCAGGCAGTGTTTTGTCTGTTGTTTGTAGGGTCACTGTGATTCAGAACTGACTCGATGGCCCCTAACAACAAACAATAAAGTATGTGTTGAATTTCTGGCCCTTGTGCCTGTGGGTGTGATCCTGTTTAGACATAGAGGTTTTCTTTTGTTATGTTATTAGGTCACACCAGTATTGAATGGGTCCTAAACCTAATCACTTCAGAGTTAGACCAGAATAGACACAGAGACCTTCAAGGGGAGATAGACACCATATGAGGAGCATCTACTAGCTAAGGAATGCCCAGAGCTGCCGACAAGGAAGGAATCTACATGGCTGAGAGCTTAATTTGGACTTTTAGCCTCCAGAACTGTGAGAAAATAAAATTCTAAAGCCACCTACTGTGGTATTTGTGCTACAGCAACCCTAGGAGACTAAGGCAATATTCAAACCCCCGTGGCATCCCTTCCATCTCGGAATCTTCTTGCTGCAGACAGTTGCATGTGGAGATGGGGCTAGAAACACTGTGTGGACAGCAAGGGAAGGCAGGAGGTGGCAGAGACTGGCTGGCCATCCTGTAAAAGCCACCTGCCAGGAACAGGTTAGGGGAGCCAACTGGGCCAGTGTGAGTCTCCTGACCAGGCCCCAGCAGGCCGTGGCATGTGGCCTGTGTTCCTGCTGGGACTGCTTCTGCTAACCAGGGAGGGGATGCCATGCTAGCAATTCAGCAGCCATCCCAGGCTTGGAGACAGCTGTCCCTCCGCAGGCCCCGGGCCTCACCAGCTGCAGCTTGCCTGCCTTTAAAATGGACATAGCAGCCTCTTCCCTCATCTGGCAGTGCTGCTGTGATGAGAAATAGGAGGAGGTGCACAGATCCTGTGATGGTGACTTTCACGTACCCTCAGCTGGGCTGCAGCGCACAGTTTGGTCAGGCATAAGTTGCTGGGAAGGGGTGATTGACATCTGTAGTCAGTTGACCTTAAAAGCAACAACTAGGGATCCTGGAGAAGAAAGATTTCTGCCCAAGACTGCAACACAGAGTTTCTGCCAGTTTCCAGTTTGCTGGCCTTCACTTTGGATTTCAGACTTAAGACTGCAGTTTCAATGCTGTCTGGGTTTCCAGCCTGTCAGCATGCCCTACACATTTTAGACTTGCCAGTCCCACAGTCATGTGATCCAATTCCTTATGCTACATCTCTTTCTCTATGTATGTGTGTGCATGTGTATAAAATCACCCGTCAGTTTGTCATACTGTGGTGGCTTGTGTGTTACTGTGATGCTAGAAGTGATGCCACCAGTATTTTAAATACCGGCAGGGACACCCATGGTGAACAGGTTCAACAGACTAAGTTTCTCTGGACTAAGACTAGGAAGAAAAAGCCTGGTGATCTAGTTCCAAAATTCAGCCAATACAAACCTTACAGATCACAACAGAACAGTGATCAATTCACTTGCTTTGGACACGTCATCAGAAGGAAACAGTCACTGGAGGAGGACATTGGTTGGTGAAGTAGAGGGCCAGCAAGGATGTGGAAGGCCCCCGGTGAGGTGGACTGCACAGTAGCTGTAATGATAGCCTCCAGCACCCTGGAAGTCATGAGGATGATGCAGAATTGAGCATCATTTTGTTCTGTTGTATATAAGGTCACTATGAGTCACAGTCAACTCAGTCCACAGACAGTGCCCAGCAGCTTCATGGGGACTGTCCTTCCCCCACTCCCCACAACCTTGAGCTCCCAGCAAGTGTCCAAGAGCAGAAGCTCTGCAATGGAAAGTTAAGCCGCAACCCTGCTCCCGGAGCCGGGACAAGGTACATTGCTCGCCTTCCTGAGCCCACCCTCTCCCCTGCAGAAGGAGAGTGAATGCAGCATTAACTACTCTGCTTAACCTTTCTGTGCCTCAGTTTCCACAAGGGGGAAGTTGGCATCAAGGGTATGGTGAGGATTCAGTGAGTTGTGTGTGAAGCAGTTGGAATAGTGACACATGGTGGGCACCATGTAAGTGTTTGTGCTACCATCATTGCTCCTGTTGTCATTGATGTGATTATACCTTAACAGGTGCTTCAGAGGGTGGGAAAGGAAAGGGTATACACAGTGCTTAGCTCAGGGCTTGGTACAATCACTAGGTAAATGGCAACAACTGAGAAAGGAAATGGGGTGGTGCAGTTAATGTGCTCAGCTGCAGACTGATAGGTTGTAAGTTGAATTCTACCCAGAGATGCCTCAGAAGAAAGGCCTGGTGATCTCCTTCAGAAAAATCACCTATTAAAAACCCTCTGGGGTAGAGTTCTACCCTGACACACGTGGGATCACTACGAGTTGGAGTCAACTTGGTGACAATTGGTTTAAGGAGCAAAATGGGCCAATTTGTGGTTTGTTCTCCTCTTTCCCCTCATAGGCTGAGCTGGATGTAGTTGTGGTGGCCAGCGCCTAATGAGCAGGAGGACGAAAAAGAGCAGGAAATGTGAGGCTGGGTCTGAGAAAACCCACAGACAATGAGAACATGTTGTGGCCTGGTGTCACCTGAAGCACTCCAGTGTAGCCACATCCACAGTCTACCCCAGCGTGATGACAGAGTGGGCCCTGCATGCAGGAACTTGGCATCAAGCCCCCCACAGCCAGAACTGGCAGCCTAGCAGGCGCACCCAGAGACAGACCTGCCCTGCCTACCCCATGACCTCCTGTCCCAGCTTCTCCCCTCACTGGAAAGACATCCTGTGTTTCAAATCAAGTCCCAACTTCCTTCTAGAGCCTTGTCCACATAGAACCCCTGACTGCTCCTCCTAGAAGATTTGGCCTTGACCTTGGCTCTAACACAGCATTGATTCAGGTCTGTCCTGGAGACCTTCCGCAGCCCCCTGCTGATGGAAACCACAATCCAGCATATTCCCAACCCCCCACTGACAGGTCTTCACTCTCACCTACTATTGACCCCTCCTCCAGGAAGGCCATCAGCTTGCCACTGCCACTACTCTGTGAAGTGGCCTTCGGCCCTTCAGCACCAGCTGCCCTACCTTGGGCAAGAAGCACTGTTGGGCACCTCCCACATCTCAGCACCTCCCATGTTCCACTCAGTGAGGACAGATGGGCCAGCCTTACTCATCGATGTGGAAAGGCACGTGGGCCTCTGCAGAGCACAGCACCTCTTTCCTGTCCTTGGAGAAGTTGCTGTCGCCTGTGTTTTTTAAATGCCTTCTTCAGAAGTCCTACTCCAGGCCTTAGGAGCTGGAGACCACTGTCACAGCTGTTGTGTCAGCCCATCTTGTAGAGTGGTTCCCACGATGTCAGTGACCCTCTACTTTACCAAGTATGATGTCTTGTATAGCGATTAGTCTTTTCTGCTGACATGGCCAAGCTAAGCAAGCTGAAGTCTTGCCATCCTCGCTTCTAAGGAACATTCTTGTTGTATTCCTTCTAAGACTAATTTGTTCATTCTGGCATTCCCAGGTGTATTCAGTTTTCTTCACCAACACCACCGTTTAAACACAAAATTCTTCAGTCATGAAGATGGTGCAGGTGGACAACATTTCATTCTGTCATACACAGGCTTACCATGAGTCAGAGCCGACTCAACAGCAACTAACTGTTGTTGCTGGGGAAAGGACTTGGCCCTGGCCATCTTTCCTGCCTCTGTCCCCTGTGTGGGCACTGGAGGAGGGCAATGCCAGGCCCAAGCAGGAGCTCAGCTGGGATGAGCCCCAAGTCGGAAGGCAGTTGAGCTGGAAACTTCCATTCTAGGGACACTCTGATTAGTGACATTCCGTGGACAGAGAGTGGAGCTTTTAATTGAAAGTGGCTGTGTCTCTCATTAATCACAGCAGCTTTGTTTGAATGACAGCAGATACTGGAAAAGAAAAAAAAAGATCTCTTGTGAATAGAAACCAGCCACCCACACATGATGCCTCTGACAGATCCCATTTAAACTGACCAGTGTATAGCCAAACTCACCCTGAAGAAGAGACCCTTTGAGCTGATGCTTAATTGTGGCAAGTTCAGGTCGAGGTTTTAAGCTTTTAACTTTCCACTCTCATCTACTTCTAATGACTTCTAAGGATATTAAGAGTCAGGATCCCTGTCATGGGCAAATGGAAAGTTCTAGACTCTGGCAAGCCTTTGAAAACCACAAGGGCTCCTCTCCACCTTCTCTGCTTCTCCACAGTTGTCTGCTGGGTACAGCACGTGTTTATCCTGGGTCCCCTGGGAGAGTTCAAATATCCATCAAATATCCATTCTCATCAGCCTACAATATTTTAAATACCTTGGAAATGCCTCCCTTCAGATGCCCCAGCTGCCCTCTAAGCCTGCCTGGTGCCCAGGGAACCAGCACAGAACTCCCCTGGTGTCCCTGAGTTGAATTTGGGAAAGGTAGACCCTGGGTTTATGGGTTGAAATAAGTGTTTCTTTCCCTAGTTGCATCTGTGGCCTCCCCTTTGCAATGATTTTGGCTAAAAAGGAGGGTGTAGATGGTGTGGGGGCTGCATGTCCTCTGGCCCGGGGTGGACCAGCCAGAAGGAAAACATAGGGAAAGGCTAATTCATCTCACAAGCTGTAGTAAGCACTTCATGTTCCCAGTGGTTGTATGGGTGCCCAGGGAGCCCGGGAATAGACCTACGAAAGGCTCTCCTGGGGTCTCTGTCCTAGGGAGAGGTGGACAGTCCACAGCAGTGGAACTCTGGAACCTCACAGGGTGACCACTGCTGTGCTGGATGAGACATGAGGAAGGGTGGCTCTTTAGGGACACCTAGGGAAGACATGCCTGGCAGAGAACAGTAGGTGCAAAGGCCCAAGGCAGTACAACACAGTGAGTTCTAGGTGCATATGAAGGCCAGAATCAGAATTCTGTCCCTTCAGTACACTGGGAAAAATGGCAGCACTAGGTATGAGGATTTTGGGTACACTTGGGTAACTGTTGGGGGGTGGGTTTGCTCGTGGACCCAAGAATTCCCTAAGTTCAGCTAGGCCCAGCCTCTCCTCCATCACCTCTTTCCACAGATAAAGTCAATCTGATTCCTGTGTATTCCATCTGGCGAGGTCCACATGTACAGCTGCAGTTTATATTGTTGATAAAGGTATTTCCAATGAATAAATCGTTGGTCTTGCAAAAATCTATCATGCGATCTCTGGCCTCATTTCTATCATCAAGGCCATATTTTTCCAACTACCAGTGATTCTTCTTTGTTTCCAATTTTGCATTCTAATCATCAATAATAATCAATACATCATGATTGCATGTGTGGTCAATTTCAGACTGCAGAAGGTGGTAAAAATCTTCAATTTCTTCATCTTTGGCTTTAGTGTTGGTGCATACATTTGAATAATAGTCATATTAACTGGTCTTCCTTGTAGGTATATGGATATTACCCTAGCCCTGATAGCATTGTACTTCAGGATAGCTCTTGAAACATTCTTTGTGACTATGAGTGCAACGCCATTCCTCTTCAATATGTCATTCCCAGCATAGTAGATGACATGATTATCTGATTCAAAATGGCCAAAACTAGTCCATTTCAGCTCACTAATGCCTAGGATGTCGATTTTTATATGTTCCATCTCATTTTTTACAACTTCCAATTTCCCTAGATTTATTCTTCGTACATGCCACATTCCAATTATTAATGAATGTTTGCAGCTGTTTCTTCCTATTTTAAGTCATGCCACATCAGCAAATGAAGGTCCCAAAAGCTTTACTCTATCTATGTCATTAAGGTTGACTCTACTCTGTGGAGACGCTCTTCCCCAGTCATATTTTTAGTGCCTTCTGACCTGAGAGGCTCGTCTTCCAGGAGTATATAGGACAATGTTTCAGGACTATTCGTAAAGTTTTCCAGTAATATATCAGACAGTGTTTCACTGCTATTCATAAGGTTTTCAGTGGCCAGTTGTTTTAAAAGTGGATGGCCCCATCCTTCTTCCCAGTCTGTCTTCATCTGGAAGCGCTGCTGAAACCTGTCCACCATGGGTGACCCTGCTAGTGTTTGAAATACCAGTGGTATAGCCTCCAGCCTCACAGCAACACACAAGCCACCACAGTACAAAAATTGGCAGATGAGTGGTTTGTCCTCCATCTTCAAAGCCAGCAGGGCAGCATCTTCCAATGTCTTTCTGACTCTGGGCCTCCTGCCTCCCTCTTCTGTATCTGAGGACACTGTGATGACATTGGATCCACCCAGATAATCCAAGGTAGCTTTCCCATCTCAAGGGCAGTTGATTAGCAACTTTAAGTCTATGCGCAGCCTTAACTCCCCCTTTGTCATGAAAAAGGAGCCCTGGTGGCACAGTGCTTCAAGTACTTGTTTGTTATCTGTAAGACTAGCAATTTGAACCCACTGGCTGCTCCATAGAAGAAAGAGGAGGCAATCTGCTTCCATAACAATTACAGCCTAGGAAAGCCTATGGGGCAGTCCTACTCTGTCCCAGAGTGATGCAATGAGTTGAAAACAACTTGACAGCAACGGATTTGAGTTTAGTTTTGCCATGAAAGGCCATGTCTTCATAGTTTCCAGGGATTGGGACATGGACATCTTTGAGGGCCATTATTCTGCTGACCACAGGACGTAGTGGTAAAGAAGCCAGTCACCTTTCTGCCCCATTCTTTAGGAGGCGGCCAAAAACCAAACTAATTGCTGTTGAATAGATTTTGACTCATGGTAACCATACATGTTTCAGAGTAGAACTGTGCCCTATAGGATTTTCAGTGGCTGGTTTTGGAAGTAGATTGCCAGACCTTTCCTCTGAGGTGCCTGTGGTGGACTTGAACCTCCAGCCTTTCAGTAGTAGCCAAGTGCATTAATTGTTGGTGCCACCAGGGACCCCAGCATGGCAGAGGAGATAATACTCAAGTACATAGATAGATGGTGATGAGTATTACAGAGGAAAATAAAGCAGGGGAAGGAGGCTGGGATAGGGAGGGAGCAAGGGCGGGGACTTTTCCAGGGGCTTTGGGAAGGCCTGCCTGACAAAGGCTGAGCCGAGCAGATGGGAGAGGATGCTTCATGCTGATAGCACAGTAAGCACAAAGTCCCTGGGTGGACATGAGAAGATGTGCTCCAGGATGGCAGGGAGGCTGTGAGAACAGCAAGTGCAAAGGCCCTGAGGCAGGCACAGGAGGCCAACAGAGGCTGAGCCCCATGGGTGAGCCCTAGAGCCCAGGGAGATACGAGTTTTTACTCTGTGGGGAATGAGCCTCTTTGGCGAGTAACCTTTTTCTTCCCATTACAAGGACTCAAGGTGGGCAGCAGGCCAGCATGCTAACCCCACACTGTAGTCCAGAAGCAATTTCCTCCCTCCTCCAGCTGGATGTTCCCATGGCAGTTGGTGCAAGCCTTGCTGCCTATTGCTCCTCTGAAGAGTTATCAGCCAAGAGGCCACATAACCTGAGAAGGGTCTCAAGGCTGCAACTGCCATGTAGACATAGACTGTAGTGGGGTCAAGAGGAGACACTATGAACTGGGTAGGCAACCGAGGCAGTCACCAGAGCCAGGGCCTCAGACAGGTGTGGCCATGGTACAGATGGCAAGGTGATTAAACGCTACACCAATGAGGAGCATGGCACCAACAGCATTGGTCCCAACCCACTGACTGGGCATGAGAGTGAGAGAAAGAGTTGCTAAGGACACTCTGTCTCTGTCCCAAGCAGCTAAGAGGATGGTGCTCCCATGGGAAAGACTCTAGGAGACAGAAACCTAACAACAGCCTTGCAAGGATATGGTCAGTGACACTGGAGGAGAGGGAAGTGACTGCTTGTTGGGGGGCTGTTGTCACACAACCTGTGGTATCTGAGCCGATGGAGGATGAGTAGGCTTCATGGGCAGAGATGTGGTGAAAGGGCACTTCCAGCAGGGCACAGCAGGGGTAGGAGGCCCACGGTCTTCTGAGGCAAATAACTTTTTTTTTTTTTAAGATGTATTGAGATATAATTCACATACAGTGTGATTTACCCAATTAAAATGTACAATGCCATGGTTTTTGGTATATTCACAAGGTTGTGCAACCATTACTACTAATTCTAGAGCATTTTCATCACCCGAAAAAGCAGCTTTGTGCCCTGTGGCAGTTGCTTCCCCATTCCACCTTCCCGCCAGCCCTGTTGTTACTGTTGTTGGGTGCTGTCGAGTCAATTCCGACTTATAGCAATTCCATGTGACAGAGCAGAACTGTCCCACAGGGTTTTCTAGACTGACATCTTTATGGGAACAGATCACCAAGTCTTTTCTCTCACAGAGCTGCTAGGTAGGTTCAAACTGCCAACCTTTCAGTTAGCAACAAAATGCTTAACCATCGTACCTCCGTGACTCCTTTTCCACCAGGCAACTACTAATCTCCTTTCTGTCTGTATGGTTTTGTCTATCTTAGATAAATTGAATCATCTAATAGGTGGTCTCTTATGGCTTGCTTCTTTTACTTAGTCTTCAATGTACATGCATGTTGTCACATGGATCAGAACTTCATGCTAAGTGATATTCCATTGTATAAATAGATCACATTTTGTTTATCAGTTGTTATCAGTTGATGGATAGTGGGTCTTGATACCTTTTGACTATTAAGGATAATGCTGCTCTGAACATTCACATCCAAGTCATACATAGATGTGTGTTTTCATTTCTCTTGGATATATACCAGGGATTGGAGTGGTGGGGTCATCTGTAAGACAGAAGACTCGAGGTGACTAAGAGCCTCTGTGAATCTCACTTAATTTTGGGCCACTTAAAGCAAGCCATCTTGTAAAATCAGCCTCTGAGTAACAGGAAGACACCAACCCAGCTGTATCCAATGGTTTGCCAGAGCACAGAGAAGTGTATAAGGAGGAAGCAGTAAGGGACCGTCACATCCAATGAGGCCAGCATGCACAGAATCACTCGCTCCTGGTAAAAGCACAGCTTCCTGGGCCCAGCCCCTGAGCCATTCATTCATTGGGTCTGGGTGGGGCCCAGGACTCTGCATTATAGCAAGCCCCCCTGGCATTCTGGATCTGGTGTTGAGTGATCCCACCCAAGACTGTGAGTGCCATGAGAGCAAGAACTGCAGCACAGGGCACAAGGTATTTGTTTATTTTTGAAGAAATAAACAATCGTTTTGAAAAAAGGGAAGGGAAGATATTGGAAGGTCATGTTGGCTATTATTCCACGTGAGTTCCATTTTGGCCCTGGCTTTGCATATTTAGGGAAGGCTGGGATGCTAAAATCTGCCCTGTTTCCTGTATGAAGAGCACCAAAGCAGGGGACAGCAGGTGGGGACAAAAACTCACCCTGGGCATGTGCCAAAAGCAGAGTCTGGCCTTTGACCTCTTCAGCAGGCCCCGAGCCCCAGAAGGCCAGGGCCTGCCATCTCCAAGTCCAGGCTCCAGCCTTGTGAGGGGCTGCCCGGCCTGAGAAGTTAGCCCTGCAGGCTGCCCATCCCAGAAGCAGAGCTGTCCCTCTCCCTTCTGGTCCCCCTCCCAGCTCAAGGGGCTTAGCGAGGGCTGCCACCTGCCCTGAGCTTGGGGACTCAGGCTGGCCAGGGCTCTGCAGCCCAAGTAGGCAGGTAGCAGGAGATAAGGCAGAGCTGGACCTGAGAGGCTCTACTGTTGTCTGGGCATCCTTGGCAAAGAACCAGATATGTCCTCCCAGATCCTCTGTCCCTGGCAGGTGGGCACCATGCTTGGGGCTGGGCTCTGTTACCATGCCAGGCCATGCTCATGGGAGGTCTGAGGGCTCTACTTACCCACAGGGGCCAGGGCAGTGGCAAGGATCTCACACTTGGACCTGATGCCAAGACTTGCCCTATTAGAAAGCTGTTCTTTTATGTTGAGGATCGGTGTGAACTTTATGTTAAATAGAGTCTATACCATTGCAAGCATCACCGTGGACACACCTTGCTCCAGGGCAGTGTGCATCCTCTGATCTCACTAGGACCCCAGAAGGGAGAGTTCCTTTGTGATCTGCATCTCTACTTAAGGACACTGAAGCTCAGGACTTGCTTGAGGCTGCTCAGCTCAAGAGCAGAGAGTCCAAGACTCAAACAAGGTCCATTCTTGATCTATGTGCATAAGGTAGAGTAGGCACAGGGCAGGGTGGGGGGCATTAGGAATGTCATCATCTATCATGGACATCTCTGGGTATACAGTTTTCTGGTCCCCACAGAGCAGAGCCCGAAGAGCTTGGAAGGGCCTGTCAGGGCTGAGCTGGGAGGGGCAGAATAGCTCAGAGAGGGCAAGACACCAGCTCTGGATCACTCAGCAAATAAGCGTAGAACTGGAACTAGCCCCTGATCTCTTGCTGCCCCATCTAGTGCTCTCGTCTCAGCCCCTCTCAGCAGGGCAAAAGGGGACCTAAAAGACACCTTTGGCCAAGGCCCACACCACAGGGGGTGAGCTGGATACTCAGGATCAGAAGGCAAAGCTAGCCTTTCTGCCAACAAGGGTGGCTCTCTGCATTTCCAGAAGCCCTACTGAGCTTTGCTCCAGGAGTACAGCCTCATTCTCAACTGGATCCTGAGGCCACAAGTATAGAAAAGATGGTAGGGAGGCTGGGGAAAAGGGCAGGGCTTCATTCACTCACTCACTCATGCCCTCATTCATTCCAGAATTCCTTGAGCATCTTCTTTGAGCCAAGTACTGGGCCAAGTGCGCGGACCTCTCAGGTCTTCTGTCCCTTTGACCCCTGGGTTTCTTTCCTTGGGCCATCCATATCGTTATTATCAAAACAAAGTAGTCATTTCTTCCTGTATTTCTGCCCCAGCTGAAGCCCCCTTTCCTAGCTCAGAACCATAAGTGGGCAGAGCCGGGCACTCACCCCCGAAGCTCTGGCTGGAGCTGGCCACCCACACACTTGACTGGCCACCCATTCTGCTTCCCCCTTCCCTGCCTGCCCTGCTGCCTTGTCCTCCGCCCACCCTGCTGCAGTGCCAGCCCAGGCATCCTCCCTGGCCCCCCTGACCAAGCGGCTGTCAGCTTTGAGCAGCCAGTGACTGCCCGGCAGGCGGCCGATACCTCCTGCTTCATTAATAATGAATCGCCAGGCACTCCCTGCACCTCTCACTGGTCGCCTAATTGACTTGGTGGGAGCCTCGGCAGGTTCCCTCTGGAGAGACTCAGAGAAGCAGCTGCTCCACCCTCAGCCACCAGAGCCCAGGAGAGCAGGCAAGCGGCCACACTCAGCTTCCCAGACAGCCTTCTGCCACGGGGCACCTGGTCCCAAAGGCCACCCCCTCCCAGGACTCTTGCTCCCAAGGTGCCCCCCAGGCTACTTCCTCCCAGGTGGATGTTCCTCCAGGGAACCTGTGCCCAGGGGCCACCTCCCCCCACCCCCCACCCTGAACACCTGCTAGCTGCCCCAAGGCTCAGGGAGCAACCAGGACTTGAGGAGGCTCCCCTTCTCCTGTTAAAGGAAGGAGATTTCTCTCATAGGTCAGAGAGAACTTGCAGCCCAGCCCTACAGACACTCTGAAGACCACACAGGAGGGCACCCGTGAGCCGGAGCCAGACGCTAGGCAGCCTGGGCCAGACCAGGGCAGGGACAGAGGAAGGAGTTCCTGATGCCAGGAAGATGTGAGAGGCAGAGATGGCAGCTCTCCGCCCGACCGTCAAGTTTTCAAGAAGGTCTCTTCTGGCTCATCTCTGGAGCTCTGATTCCCTCCCCTCAGAGAGCACACAAGCCCTTCTACCATCAGTGCTTCCTGATCCTAGCTTCTAAGGGGCCTTCTTGCAGAGTCTCCCCCTTGGGGCATCGCATCTTCCTCAGGGCAAGGAGCAGCCTGTAAGGGCAGTGACCTCTGGCCAGGACTCAGCCGGCCTCCAGCATGCAGGTCTCCTTCATGTGCTCCGAGCACAGCCTCAAGGCCCGAGGCCCTGATGAGCGTCTGGGCCGGCCAACAGGCAGCAGCCCCAGCCTGGGCACCCGCAGCCGCTTCCGCACTGTGGCCATGGTGGCCCGGAGCCTAGGGCAGCTATCGGTGCAGAGCCTCCCGGGTGCCACTGACACCAGCGGGAAGCAGCCTGGCATGAAATACAGGTAGGAGGTGGGAAGGCTTGGCAGATGGGGGCTACCCTTTCCCCCCACCCCCACCCCCACCCCCATCACCACCACCTGCAATAGTCCTTAAAATCTGCAAATCTCTGGTTTTCATGTTTAGGTGCCAAGAGGACAGGAGCTATTTTTAGTACTTGGTTGACTTGGCATGAAATAAAATTCAGGCTCAGGGTTAGCCCCAAGTTTCTCTCTTCATGTCACAGAGGAAGATGGTGCTTGGGTCTTTCTCCCATCATTCTGCACATTTGGTTCCCTTCATAGAGGTCACCCACAGTGACTCTGTGCAAAGCTTCCTCTGCCTGGGAGCCTGAGCAAGCATTGGCCACAGGCTCCTATACCCCCTCTTTCTCCTCACTCCCCAGCACCCAGGGGCCCAAGAAGGCAGCCCATGGTAGTCTCGTGTCTCTTCAACAAGCCCAGCATGGCAAGCATCTGTTTGGTAGTCAGGGACTGGCAGGTGATAGAGATGACAAAGTTTACCTTCCCTCCCCAGCCTGAGTTCTTCTCTGGCAGGTATACAGCAAGGGAACTTCCTGAGCTGCCCTGCAATGGGTCCATACTGGCTGCTGGGTTTCTCACCATTTGAGCTCAGTCACTCCCACCTGGCTCTGGGATCTCTCACTGTGACTTATGTGTGATGAAAGTGCAAAGCCCAGAGTCTGTAGGGCAGGGACCTTCCCTGAATGCCACCAGAGCCCAGCCCAGGGCTTCCCTGGCTCAAATGCTTATAGGGCGATGATTGACAAGAGAGGGTCCCCTCTTTGTAGGAGAGCTCTTGGGGAGCAGAGTCCTGGGGGCACACTACTAGGCACAAGGCATTTCTTGCTACCCTGAGTCCCTCTGTGCCTAGAGCCCTGAGTGCTTCAAGAATGGTGTGTCTTAGGGAGCAGGTCTCTCTACACCATGGGATCTGGATAAGCTAGGCAGGCTAAGTTAGGTCTCTGGTTCCCAGGTTTTCTGTGGGAAAGGTCTTCCAAAATTGGAGGCAGGCACAACTCTATTTCCAATGACCCCAACAGTCACATGTGCTCCCAACCTCAGAAAAAGCCACAGGCAGTTCCAGTTGATTTGAGGAGAATTGTCTAGGTTCGTGGCTGATGTTGGTGCCAACATGACAAGTATTGAGGAGTCAGTTCTACTAACTGAGGATTATAGCATAAATCCCTCCACAACCAATGTCTAAAAGTCAAACCTCAGGAAAAAGAGCCATCTCCTATAAGTCCAGTGCCACCTCTAGATGGAATCCCTGGGTAACTGACTCCTCTGGCATCTTGGCCCATCTCCTTCCTGCCTTGGGTCCTTGGGGAAAGCTTGCTGTTCTTTAGTCAACTTCTGGGGTAAAAGGCTAGGTGAGGACAATGGGGAATAGCATTCTCTGTTCTAAAAACTCTGGGGATTTATCTCTTTGGTTAATTGGGGATCAAAAGATAAGAGTAAACAGAATTTTTTTTCTTTAGATACCTGTTAGCTACTGCAACTTTTGAGTCAATCAGATGCTCATCAAAGGAGTTAATATGTATGAGGCCATTTAAAAAAATATAAAGCATTGTGTCAGTAGGAAGTATGGCTATTCACATGATTCCCTACCTAAGATCTGTTGAGGAAGAGGTCTCTAAGAAGCTGAGTCCTCCAGATTACCGGGTGGGGTGTGTGTGCGTGCATGTGTGTGCATGAATGTTATGTGAGCCTGTGTGTGAGTGTCTATGTGTATGTGCACGTGCATGTGAATATCAAGCCAGGACAGTGAAAGCAAAAACCAACCCATTGCCATAGAATCAATTCCAACTCATGGAGACCCTACAGAACAGAGTAGAACTGCCCCATAAAATTTCCAAGGTTGTAATCTTAACAAAAACAGACCATCACATCTTTCTCCAGCAGGGCAGCTGGTGGATTCAAACTGCCGACCTTTCGATTAGCTGAGCACTTAACCACTGCAGCATGGGGCTCTTCCCAAAGTAGTGAAGGGGGTCCTTATTGGGCTGGAGGGCTTGTAGCCTAAAGACTAGGCTTCAAATCCAGCCCTATCACTTCCTAACTGCTCTACCCTCATCCATCAAATGGAGGAGCAAGCAAGCCTGTACATGCCAGAGGTCTAGTGAGCATTTTGTCATGGTATAGGGGTGTGAGGTGGGTCTTATACCCCTGTAGGGTGTGTACTTTCATAGCAGCTGAAGTGGGAGTTGAAATCCTAGCCATGACCTGTCGGGCACCCCTTGCTGAGCACCTCTTCCATCCTATAGCACTCGTTTTAGGATTTCTCCAGAGTGACTGTCCCAGGGCCATTGTGGGGGCTACAGGGATTGCAGATAGACCCAATCCCAATCGTGCCTCCCACCACCTTACCAGGAGACTGGCCCTTCCCAGCAGCTTGCTCCAGGGCATGGAGGAGCCAGCAGGCATATCATCTGGTGAACTCTACATTACCTGTCTGTCTAAGGGCCAGTACCAAAGGGGCTGTGTTCTTGCTACAGGGACCAGGAGATGCTTAGCACAGGAGCCCAAGCTCAGCAAGTAAGGAAAGGACCGGATTCAGTCCCATGGGTTGGATTCCAAAGCCTGCTGTCTCACCCTTGTGTTATGCCAATATCATCTGCAACAAACATTCCCTGGGAACCTGCTGCTGCCAGCTCAGATATGAAACTGGCCTGTCCTGATTTAGCTTGGAGTCTGAGTGTGGGACTATATTGGGAGTGTCTTTGTCCACCTTCTCTGAGGCCAACTCTAACCTTAAATCTAATTCTAAATATCCTCTCTGACACCAACTGCAAAAGCAATTCTTCTTTTTCTGACTTTGACCACCAGAGACAGGTCAGATCTTATCAGTTAAAGGGCACAGTCCTCCAGACCACCAGGTCTGCTCCAGACCTTAGATGCTAGCTGCAAGCTTAAGGGTCTCCATGACACCCTCACTTATGACCTGTAGGCTACAAATTCTGGGGCTCCCTCTGTCCCCTCAGAATACCAGCCATAAGCTCAAGAGTCCCTAGGGCCCCCCTCACTTCTGACCTGCCAGCTACAACTTTGAGAGTTCCATTACCCCCTCAGGTTTGATAATTTATTGGAACAACTCATAGAACTCAGGAAAGTGCTAAACTTACAATTTCAGTTTTATTATAACAAAAAGGATAGGCATGAAGACATCCATAGAACTAGATCTGCAAGGTCCCCAAGGCAGAGCTTCCATGGAAAACCTCCCCTCCCAAACACCAATGTCTTTCACCAACCAGGAAGCTCACCAAGCTTCTGTGTTTAGTTTTCTATTGCGGTCTCATTACATAGGCATGATTGATGGAATCATTGCCCACACAGTTGAACCCAACCTCTAGTTCCCCTCCTCTCAAGTTGGGCTGATATCACATGGTGGATATTTCTGGCCTTGCCAGCCCTCATCTAAGAGTCATTTCATTACATAAACCCTCAAGTGTAGTCTGGAACCCTCTTGGACAACAAAGACTCCAGTCACTGGGGAAATTCCAAGGTTTTAGAGCTTATCTTTTAGGAACCAAGGACAAAGATCAAATCCTTTGGGTAAAGTTCATTATAAACCCACAGATCCAGACATGGAAATAGATACATGCTGTTGTCATTGTTATTGTTGTTGTTGTTATGTTCCATCGAGTCATCTCTGACTCATAGCGACTCCTCCTTATGTTTCTGAGGCAGTATCACTACGGAAGTAGATTGCCCAACTTCCTTCCGAGGAGTGGTTGGTGGGTTTGTACCACCAACCTTCTGGTTAGCAGTCAAGCACCTTAGGCACTACGCCACCAGAGCTCCCAAATAGATACATGGACACAGTAAATACAAATAGACCTATGATATTCTGCCCAGGTGAGCAAGACCCTTACCGTCTTTTCTGTCCTGTCATCTTTTTATCAAACCAGCTCATCTAGGTGATGTTACTTTCTCATTGCCTGATCAAATGTTTGTCCTCTGCCTAGATAGCTAAAGACACTGAACTGCTATTTTGAAAAGAATCTATAATTTACCAGAGCCTTGCCAAATGCAAGCCCTTCCGGAGAGTTTGAGTGCAGTATTTAGCAGTATAAAGTGTTCAGTGGGTGTAAGATGGAGACCAATGCTTTTCTCTGACCATGATTATGTCAACAATGCTTCATTAGCCATTTTTCTGGACCACTGGAGAGATTTGAGGCAAATTAATGAAGACCAATGTTATTTGGGTTTAGGAATTTTTGACCAACTATTTTATCACTATGGCAAGTTTTAATTGGGGGAGGGAAGGAGCTGTAGGAAACTATTTTGGTATTTAGAAAGTTTCCAGTAGCAGCAAGTCACCACCTCTATCCCTATGAGGCTGTGATTTGTGGAGCATCCCACCCCCATCGAGAAGCCGTATTTATAAAGAGTTCTGCCTGGAGATACCCTGTCCCTTCTCATTCCTTCTTCTGCTCCTGGCAGCTCATGGCAGATCTAATACCATCATTCTAGCAGGGAAGCAACTTGAGCAGGGTAATTGCAGCATCACGCGCTGTCCTAGTTTTGTTCAATTATTCCTGTGGGCAGTGGGTGGAGCAGCAGCTGGAGAGCCAGAGGCCGGGGTCCGACCCTGGCTCAGGGAGGAGACTCAGCACCCATCAGAGAAGCAGGTCCATTTCATGCCAATCAAACTGGGAATAGACAAGAATCAGAGAGCAAGAACAGCGTTTCATCATTTCTCCCCCAGACTGCATGTCGCTGCTCTCCAGCCACAGACACGGGTGGGCACAGCCTCTTATTTCTTGGCCTCACCTGCCTCTCTGCTGCAAAAGCCAATCTATTCCCCTGAACTTGCAGCATGTTCAGCTTTTGGTTCTACCCTCATTAAAGAGAAGTCTTCAGGTTGTTGTTGCCGTTGGTTGCCATCAAGTCAGCTCTGACTCACGGCCACCTTACGTACAACAGAGCGAAACATTGCCTGGTGCTGTGCCAGCCTCATGACTGTTGGTATGTTTGAGCTCATTGTTATGGCTGTTGTATCAGTTGATCTCATGGATGATTAACTTCGGTTTCAGAGACCCTGTACTTTACCAACCATGATACACTTTTCCAGCAATTGGCCTTTCCTGCCGACATGTCCAAAGTAAGCAAGCTGAAGTCTCACCACCCTCACTCCTAGGGAGTATTCTGGTTGCATGCCTTGGTTCATTCTTCTGGCCTCCCAGTGTAACCAGTGTTCTCCACCAACACTGCCATTCAAGTGCACCGATTCCTCTTGGGTCCTCCTTTTGTATTATCCAGCTTTCACATGCATGTGAGGCAATTGAAAAGACCATGGCTTAGGTCAGGTACACATGAAAGTGACATCTTTGCTTTATAAAACTTTAAAGACATCTTTCACAGTAGATATGCCCAATGCAAATTTATTTTCAGGAGACCCCTAAAACCTGGCCTCCGACAGAGCATGGTCAGAGAGCTTCTCCCCAGGTCACTTATACAGAGACAATGTCTCAGCCTCCCTTCTGGGTGCCCAAATTTATCTAGACCAGGTGTCCAGGGGCCCCAAGACTCTGGGAACACTTGAACATTGCAAACAAGCTTCTGAGAGTATGTACATCCTTAAGCATTTCCAGAGAAAGTGTCTGGATCCTTCATCAGTTAAGTTCTTTTTCAGCTTGCTTATTGCTGATATATAGAAACCCGACTGATTTTGTGTGTTGACCTTGTACCTTGCCACTTTGATGAATTCATTTATTAGTTCTAATAGCTTTCTTGTAGGATCCTTGAGGTTTTCTACGTATAAGATCATGTCATCTGCAAAACGGGATAATTTTACTTCCTCCTTCCCTATTTGGATACTATTTATTCGTTCGTTCATTCATTCATTCATTCTTGCCTAATTGCTCTAGCTTGGACTTCCAGAATGATGTGGAATAGCAGTGGTGAGAGTGGATTTCCCTGTCTTGTTCCTGATCTTAATGAGAAAGTCCTCAGTCTTTATGGCCTGTGATGTTAGCTATGGGTTTTCATAAATGCCTTTTATTATACTGATGAATTTCCCTTCTATTCTTCTCTTGTTGAGTGTTCATCAGTTTCTCAAAGGCATCTATGACCCCAAAACTTTTCAGAACCACTGGTCAGAACTTTCATCCTTTGTGCTTTGTTATCAGACTGCTTGTAAGTTATTTCATAATTTCTCACCACAGTTACTTTCTAGCTCACGTAGGAAAACTGACCTAAACTGCTAACTGGACCGTGTCTGCATGCAGAATTTCTAAGTGATAACAGCTGGGCCTCTCCAGCAGTAGTTGCAAACACAGGTTACTCTGGCTGGGAACATGCAAACAAGAATGAGGGTGCTATTGGATTATTCCACGGATTTATAGAGGGGAAAACTTCATTTCCCTTTCTGATTTGTGTATTTTTCCTGTGGCTGCTATAACAGTTCCACAAATTGGGTGGCTTTAAAGAACAGAAATTTATCATCACCCAGTTCTGGAGGCTAGAAGTCTGAATTCATGGTGTTGGCAGGGCCATGCTCTCTGAAGGCCCTAAGGGGAAGATCCTTCCTGTCTCTTCAGGCGTTCCTTGGCTTGCAGCTGCAGCATCACTCCAGAGTCACGTGGCCATGTCCCTCGGTGTCTCTGTTTTACTCCTATTTTAAAAGGGTGCTGTTCAGAATGAACTAGAGTCTGCCCTACTCCAGTATGACCTCATGGTCATTTAACTGATAACATTTTCAGAGACCCTATTTCCAAGCAAGGTCATGTTCACAGGTCTAGGGGTTAGGACTTCAATGTAAGTTTTGGGGGACACCATTCAATCCATAACAACACTGTATATTTAAAGCCTGATTGGTCCATTGTTGTTTTGCACATAAGACAAAAGGCACACCCTCCATGTTCTATGCTGTGTGTCTTGGGTACCCTGCCCCTTTGGGAAATGACCTTTGTGTAGGGTCAGAGTGTAGGAGGACCCTGTGCCCAGACCCTGCTCTCTGACTGATTTTCATGCATTCCCTCGTTTCATGCTCCAGCTTCAGAGCCTCCCCAGTAGCCTCTGGCTGAACCAGTTCACCTTCCTGAAGGAGAAACTAGCAGCTATTAGGTTCTCATTTAGGAAAAATGCCAGCATCCCTATAGGAACCAATAGACTGGTAGCCAGACTGGTTTAATTGGACATTTTATAAAGGAAGCTGAACAATTTAGAGATCATTTAAATTTGAGTTGCATGTTAAACATTTTTCATATTCTTACAGGTATCATTATATCTCCCCCTACCCTACCCTACCCTACCCCCACCCCCGTTGTTGTTGTTGTTGTTGTTAGTTGCTGTTGAGTCTGTTTTGACTCATAGCAAACCCATGTGACAAAGTAGAACAGCCCCATAGAGTTTTCTAGGCTGTGGTCTTTACAGAAGCAGACCACTAAGTTTTCTCCTGCAGAACTACTGGGTGGGTTTGAACTGTCAACCTTTTGGTTGGCAGCCAAGCACTTAACCATTATACCACCAGGACTCCTTCCTACAGGAGAAAGACCTGGCAATCTGCTTCTGTAAAGATCACAGCCAAGAGAACTCTGTGGGGAGGTGCTACTCTATCATATGGAGTCTTTAAGTCAGAACTGATTGACTTGACGGCACCCAACAACAACACAGGCCTGGCTACTACTCCTAACAGTGCTCAGAAGGAAGTGATGTAACTAGGCTATCACCATCTCCAACTGCTAATAATCTAGGTGGGATCTTGTAACCAGGGAAATCAAGGCTGAGGAGGGTCAGAGAGGGATGGGGCAGACTCAGCTTGAGCCGCATGCTGCCCTTCCAGGAGGCCACCCTTGGGTAGAGAAGGGGACAAAACTGATATCAGAGACACAGCCAAAGTCCAAAGTATAATGGCCCCAGGAAAACCAGGGGCCATGGGGAAGGAGTGGAGCTCACCCATCTAGTCTGCTTTGCTCTCTGACTCCCCACCTCCTGGAAGAATGTCAGCCCAGGAATGGCCCCAAGAGCACAGGCCCCTTGACCTAGAGCAAGAAGACCTGAGAGCAAGGGGAGGCTGATCAAGGTGAACTGGGCTCAGCTGCAGCAGGAACCCTGCTGCCCCCCCCACCCCCCTCCGGGTAGACCTGGCCCTGTGCCTCCCTCTGTAGCAAAGATCAGGAGCCCAGAGTGTTGCCCAGACAGGTCTCAGTGAGCTTGCCTGTAAAGTGGGAATCTTGAGGTCAGGATAGGAGGCACCACCTCATGGAACAGTGGGGTAGTAGATGGCGAGACAATTGAGAGGTGCCAGGGGTATGTCCTGAACTCAGCACAACAGGCCCAGCCTGCCACTGCCCCCAAGGTCCAACAGCCTATGCCAGGAAGGACCCATCCTCAGCAGAGTATTTATGGCAACCCACAGCGAGGGCACAGACCCCATAGCCCATTAGTGTGGAATCGGGGTGTACCCATGTGCAGGCCCTCAAGGGGCACAGAGGTCTCCATGAGCCATGATGGGGATATGGGCAGAGGGCACAGCTGCTGTGCTAATGAGGACATGTCATTTGGGCACTGACGGGATGCTCACTGGGGTCTCTGGACCTTGGCCCACTTGGATCACAACACAGGTGGGCCTTCAGCCAACATGCAAACTACACTCTATGACAGTGTTGTCATCCCCCACATTGGGGAGGCAGAGAGAGGCCTGTGGGCCACACTCCTTCTAGCCCTTTCTGCAAAGACTGAGAGTAAAGATCACAAAATCTCAAATGTGGCACTTTAAATAAAAAGAAAGAAAAGAGCTTCTTAGCAGGAGGAGGCCCATGTTCAGCACCATAGGCTTAGACTAACCATGGTTTAGCCCATTAAACAAGACAGCACCACTTGAAGATGTCGCCACTGTCTTTCCTTGGTCATCAGCACAGCCAGGCCCACACACAGCTAGAGTGTATGGGGGGGGGGGAGGGTGGCCCAGCACTGTACCTTTCCCTGCGCAGATCCCTCTGGCCTCATTTACCAGGAAGGGTGCAGGTCCCCTCAAGAGCCCTCCGGGGACCAGGACAGGGGCTGCAAGCCTCACTCCACCTGCTGGGAGCTCAGACAGCATTTGTTTTTCAGGAATCTGGGCAAGTCTGGCCTGCGCGTCTCCTGCCTGGGGCTCGGTGAGTGTGGGGCTGCGCCTGGGACACACACCCACTCAGGAAACAGGGACAGCAGGATGGCCGGAGGGAACTGCCCATCCCCTGGAGGCAGGGTGGCCACAGCACCCAAAACCCAGGATTTAGAGTGGCTTAGTTGCCAAGGCAACTAAAGTAAAGGGAGGCCTGTGAGAGGGAGGGGGACAGATGCAGCCTCAGCAATGTGGTTACTAAAAGCAGCAGATGGAAGATACAGCTGAAGACTGCCAAGTGCAAGGGGCCCTTTGTACATACTATCCCCTCTTCCGCCCCAGAGTCCAAGGACCATCCTCCTCTCAGGCTTTCGTACAGCAGGGTGGACTTCACAGAAGAAGGCCCTCACGAAGGGCAGGCACCTTTGCCCCCTTTTCATGTCTGCCAGAGATGCATTCTGCTCCCAGAGCATGCTTTCCTTCCTCCTGCACGCACACACAGCACCCACCACCTGAACACACCTCTCCCTGCCCAGCCACATCTGAGAGCTCCCTGCTGCATAGCCCTCTATGGAAGCCATGTCAGCCCAGCCTCCCAGGGCCTGTACCTGGCTGCTTCCTCTGGAGGTATTTTGCACCTTGGCTGTGTATTCCAGGACAGTAGGATTTACCTCGAGGCCAGGCTGAATGCAGTGCAGAGTCAGGAAAACATGGTGCTGTGGCCGCGCCTCCTGGGCCCTGCAGCACCACAGGGGTGAGTCCCAGCCCCATGGGGAAGTTCTCTAACTGGGGCCTCTGTGTCTCTTCCAGGAACATGGGTGACCTTTGGGGGCCAGATCACCGATGAGGTAAGATGGGCCCCCACTTTGGCACCAAGGAGGGCGAGCCCCAGCCCTGTGGCGGGCTGTCCACCTCCACATATGGTCAAGTCATTTGCATGAATCAATGTGCCTGAGCCCTGGGAACTGCCATGGCTCCTTTTTTTCTTCTTTATTTGGGTGCCCAGCTCCTGTGGGAAAGCAAAGTGAGCCCATGATGTGGCCAATAAAAATGCCAAGTGTAGCTCCCCTTACCAGCCACATACCTCAGGCCTTACCAGGCACATACCTCAGTCCCAGAAACTCAGGTTCCTCATCTGTGTGACATCTACTTCACAGTTAACCATGGGGATTCAGTGAGTGCACATGTTTTCCAAATTCTAAAGCCTGGAGCAAGTATGAGAGCTCTGGTAACATAGTGCCTAAGGCATTTGACTGCTAACCAAAAGGCTGGCTGTTCAAACCCACCAGCCACTCCTCAGACGAAATATTGGGCTATCTACTTGTGTAGTGATACCACCTCAGAAACCCAAGGAGGAGTCGTTATGAGTCGGATCTGACTCTATGGCAGTGAGTTTGGTTTTGGTTTTTAATGGAGCAAGTATAAGTTTGTGTGCACTCTTGAATTTAAACTCCAATCCCATACGTATTTGTTGAACAAAAACAGTTGTCATCAAGTTGATTCTGACTCCATGTGTGTCAGAGCAGAACTGTGCTCCACGGGGTTTTCAGTGGTTGGTTTCTGAGAAGTAGATCAGCAGGCCTTTCTTCCAGGTGCCTCTGGGTGGATTTGAACCTTCAGCCTTTCAGTTAGCGGCCAGACACATTCACGGTTTGCACCACCCAGGGATTCCCATATTTGTGGAGGTCATTTCAAATACAGATTCTGTCATTGCTTCTGCCATCAGAAGAGGCTGAATAGCCATGCATTTTACACCGCCCATCCATGACTGCGGTTATCCATGGGTGTTGCACTTGAGTGCCCTTGTGGGGCTTGTCTCTTCATAATTTGATAGGAAGGTGGACACCAAGGCACTGCCGGCACCCTGGGTCTCTCTGAAGGAGAGGGGAGATGCTGTCCCAGGCTGGTTGCACTTCTGGAACAGGGGTGCATATCTTGGAAATGAGAACAGTGGCAGTTGCTTAAAGAACCCTGGACGTCCTACATAAATAGCTATGTGTGCTTGTGCTCTACTTACCAATGGAAAGGTTGCATTTAAAAATTAATCAGTGCATTGATCCAAGATCTTGTTAGCTGTGATTGCTCTGTTAGCTTTCAAAGGAAGAGCTTTGCTTCCATCAAAATTTAAATGCATTTCAGTTGTGTTCTCATTCATTTTTATGTAAGTAACTACTTAGAGGACTACTTGACTCTGGCTTTGAGGCTGCTGGGTATGTGCCATCTCTGGGTAAAGTCAAGAGTTCTTAAGTGACGAGTCATCATCCACAGGGAAAGTTCTATCCCAAGGCATGAGATCCATTCCAAGCACCTAGAGTATAGAGCCAGAGCCTGGAGCCCACAAGTTTGCTCCAAAGTCAGGCCTGACACAGCTGGTTTCTCTTTCAAAGTAGTCACTAAAGCAGCAGATAGAAGAATTCTGTAGGGGGTGTAACTTCATTTCCAAGCAACATTTACTACACTGCTGTGACGTCCTTGCAGGAGAGACAGAGAGGAGGGTGCACATCTGTCCATTTAGATAAATCTCTTACCAACAGATCATTTGCACCCTAAGAGGACTGGTGATTGATCCGATGGCTGACCCTGGCCTCTGCCGTGTCCCCATCAGGAACATGGTGACATGTATGAAGACATTCACAAAGCTGAAAGACAAGCGTATTCAATAGATGACAGAGTCAAGTCCTGAAAGGTCCTGTTGTTGTTGTTGTTATGTGCCGTTGAGTCGAACCCGACTCATAGCGACCCCTCCCTGGGTTTCCAAGGCAGTATTACTACAGAAGTAGATTGCCCCATCTTCCTTCCGAGGAGTGGCTGGTGGGTTTGAACCTCCAGACTTCTGGTTAGTAGTCAGGTGCCTTAGGCACTATGCTACCAGAGCTCCCTGAAAGCTAGCAGAAAGAAATGATGGAGCACAGGAGTGAGACAGGATTCAAGTATTAAATCCTCCATTTAGTGTCAAAACTAATCAATACCTCAAGTATGAGGGGCCCACCTCCCCACAGCTTAGATGAATAACTAGGGTTTGATCCTTGCATTGGCTGCCAGCTCAGTCCAAGCCAGTGTGTGAGATAACCATCTGGGGCTGCAGGGAACCCACACGCAGCCCAAACCCTGGGAGCCATGGGTGCACGAAGCATTCCAAGTGGGCAGCCCACCTGGAATACCATGAGCCTTGTTCAGCCCCAGGCCAAAGGAGGGCTCCTGGCATGCCAAGGAATCTAGAAACAGTTTTGTTTTTTTTGTTGTTATTTTTGGGTTTTTTGCATTTTTTTTTTATCATGGTGAAAAGATACACAACAAAACATTTGCCAATCTGACAATTTCTCCATGTATAATTCAGTGACATTGATTCCATTCTTCTTGTTGTGCAATCATTATTCTTATCCTTTTCCAAATCACTCTACCACTGTTAACATAAACTCAATGCCCCTGAAGCAAAAATAATCCCTCTCTCCCACCCCTGGTAACGATGAATAATCTCTGGTTTCTATACATCTGCTTATTTCATGTAAGTGAGATCATATAGTGTTTGTCCTTTTGCAAAGACTGATTTCACTTAGCATGATGTTTTCAAGGTCTATCCATGCTATAACTTGTATCAGAACATTGTTTTCCTTTACGGTTGAAGAGTCTTGTTTTTAAGATACTGCAGTGACACATGCTGCCTGGATGCCAGGGGATTCAGAAATAAGGGACTGGCAGGTTTATACTGGCAAAGCACTATTCTAAGGTAAGGTTGGCAAGCAGTAGTCTGTGGGCCAAATCCAGCGTCCAGCCTATTTTTGTACATAAAGTTTTATTGGCACACAGCCACATCCACTTGTTTACATATTGTCTACAGCTGCTTTGCACTATGACGGCAGGGTTGAATAGCTGCAACAGAGACTGTCTGGCCCACAAAGCCTAAAATATTCATTCTTTGGCCCTTTACAGGAAAACTTGCTGATCCCCATTGTCTGGGAACTCAACAGCTGTGTGGCTGGCATGCAGACAAAAGTTTAGACCTGTTCTGTGCTACACCAGAGGCAAAACTCAGGCCTGCCTCAGAGTGCAGTGGGAGTATCAGCCCTGCCTGCACGTGTTACCATGCCCAGAGCTCATAGTTTACAAGACCCCATCATGTACATGAGTCAGCTGGTTCTCACAGCAAACCCACAGAGGAGCCAACAGTGCCAGTCAACCTGACACCAGCATCGGGGCTGCTGTGTGTAGAATCGGGTTTCTGTCCCCCAGCTCAGTGTCCTTTCTATGAACTCATACTACTCCTCCACCCCATCAGAGCATATGTTCAAGAAAAGACCAGGTAGTACACACATGATAGCTAAGAGTCATGACCTTGAACATGGCACGGCTCATCTCACCTGTCCTCCAAGAGCACAAGGAGGTAGATGTTATGTTCCATTTCAAGGACACTGAGCCTGAGCCTCCGGGACATGACAGGCACCAAGGGTACACCTGTGAGTGAGGAGAAGGATTGTCACCCAGGGGTCTTCAGCTCCAAGCCAGTGGCCAGCTCCTGGGTCAGAGAGCTGCACAGGGTCAGGAATGGACTCCTTATCCCTCAGGCAGGGGACAGGGAGGTAGCCTACTCATCTCCTGAGGTTCCCTCTGAGTAAAGTTGCTGGGACTCTGACGTTGGAGATAACCTCGAAGTCACAAAGCAGAGGGTCCATGAAATAGGTAGATACACCCACAGGGTAGAAATCTTTAGAAGTCATGTTTTGAAGAATGACAGGCGTGGGAAAGACCCAGAAGAGTGTCAAGGTGAACGCTATGAATATAGTGGTTTGTACATTGGCGTTGCAATTGATCCACGTAGAAAACCCTGAAAGAGGAATTACACCAGAATCCCAGCAGTTAAAAAACAGTACAGCACAGCCCTGATTCCCTAGTTCTTTCTTGCCTGCAGTCATCCAAGGTGCTGTCCAGGGTGTCATTAGTCTCATATTTGTTTTCCTCTTTGCTAAGCAGCAGGTGGAATGAGTAGCATACAGGTGGGATCAGCCTTGGCGACCGTGACCATGTCAGCTCCTGCAGAGCACTCTGCCTGGTGAATCATCTCCAGTGGCTGCTGCAGGGAGGGGAGGGCAGATTTCACGTATTCGTCCAGCTTCCCTCATCCACAAGGGGCTGGCCCATGGTCACAGTAGTCCAGATTCTAGACCTCGTCAATGAGGGAGGAGGAAACCTTCCAGGGTGGACATAGTGGAATAAGGACCTTAGAAAACATACAGCCAGAATGATCCTTAGAGGCAAAGATGGCAAGGCTTTGGCTCACTTACTTTGTTGGTGAAGAATACTGAAAATACCATGGACTGCCAAAAGAACAAATCTGTCCTAGAAGAAATGCAGCCAGAATGCTCTTTGGAAGCAAGAGTGGCAAGACTTCATCTCATCTACTTTGGTCATGTTGTCAGGAGGGACCATTCCCTGGAGAAGGATATCATGCTTGGTAAAGTAGAGGGTCATAAAAAATGGGGAGGACCCTCAACAAGATGGATTGATGAAGTGACTACAGCGATGGGTTCAAGCACAGCAAGGATTGTGAGGATGGTTCAGGACCGGGCAGTGTTTCCTTCTGTTGTACATGGTATCGTTATGAGTCAGAGCCGACTCAGTAACACCTATCAACAACAACTTTGGACATGCCATGAGCTGCTAGAAAGGGACGCCTTGGTTGGTAAAGCAGAGGGTCAGTGAAAACAAAGGAATCCCTCCATGAGATGAATTGACATGATAGTCACAATGATGGTCTCAAACATACCAATGACCATGAAGATAGCAGAGGACCAGGCAACATGTTGTTCTATTATACATAAGGTCACCATGAGTTGTAACCAATTTGATGACAACTAACAAAAACAATAGGGAGGAAAATCTGGTCAGCAGCATCATGCTTGGGCTCAGTGACCATTCATCAGGTCCTGTCTGGGAGCCACCACCACGTCACACCATGTCATTTAGGGTGGGAAGCATGTGGTGCCAAGGAAATATCAGTCAAAACCAGAGCACAGATGTCAGCCTCCCCATTTATGAGCCACAGGACCTCAGTCTCCCCATCGGCAAAAAATAATGATCCTGTCCCCCGCGGGTGCTGGGGAGAACTCCACGGGAGGCAGCGTCCCAGGACACGTTCCACCGGGATCCATGGTGCTCTGAGATGATCCCAACAGGTGGTCCACATTCTCAGAAATCCACAAGCCACAGGCTCTCTTTTCACCCATCTTGTCTTCTTTGTTCTCCTCTGCATTGTTACTGAGGGCAGCTGACAGTGCCCCCTGAATTTGTGTTGGACAGAGCTGGGCAGCCTCTTTCCCTGCCCAGGGCCAGGGGAGAGGGAGAGGAAAGAAGAAGAGGGAGGAAGCAGAGGAGCTGTCCAGGACCCTGCTGGCAAGGCCTGGTAGTGCCCAAGAGCAGCATTGGTTTTCTCGTTTCAGATGGCAGAGCAGCTGATGACCTTGGCCTACGACAATGGCATCAACCTCTTCGATACGGCAGAGGTCTACGCTGCGGGCAAGTAGGTGCCTTTTTTCGTGAGAATAAATAGGCAGGGCTCCTGGGGTGCCCATGTATCTTGTGTGTCAAGGATAGTCACAAATATGCTTCCCCCTCTGCCTCTTCTTCCAAACTCTAAGTGGCTCCGGGGAGGTATTGTTTCCATGGGGACACTTAGACACTGGTCACTGCCTGAACTCCCTGTGTGTCCAGGCACCGAAGTGGCCACCATCCCTTTGATGCTGACAATGTCATGCTGGGCGAGAGCAGGATGAAGCTATCTCCCAGGCTCTCCTGGTGCACAGTGACCTGTGGCCAGCCCCTCGAACCTGACATTCTCATATCTTGATGGGGCCATTAGGGCTGCAGGGTGCACAGAGATCCTCAGAGCAGGGGTGCATCTGCCCCGTCTCCTCTCCCCCAGTGCTATGGAAAGCACTTCCTGGCTTGGCAGAAAGCCTTCATGCCCAATTATGCAAAAGTTTAGCCCTCTTCAGCCAGGCCTTCTGGCTTCGATTTTCCAGACTGGCTGTAATCACATCATCTACTCTCCTGCCTCGGGTTTCCAAAAGTCAGCTTTTGTTTGTGAAATCATTTTTGGCTCTCTGCTCACCCTCCCTTGTGCCCCCTCTGGCCCATGTTAAGCCAAGTTCCCAGCAGCCGGGCTGGCTGCAGCCCTGGCCTGCTGTGCCATGGCCACGGGGCCGACACCTGCCCAGCCTGCAGAGGCTTAGAGCCCAGACCAGCAGGGACCCTACAGGGCCTCTGCTCAAGACCTGACTGGGGCCTGAGGGAACAGACAGCCCTGGGCCCTGAGCTGGGCTCTCACATCTCCTCCGGCCCCCATCAGCAGCCTTCTGCCCTCCTGATTCCATAGCTCTTCCTACCTCTTCCACGGGCAGTAGCTTCTCATCAAAGTGAAATGCTTTCCAGACAGACCGATGGGCAAAGCTGAAGGGTCGCAGTTCTAAAAGCCCAGTGCAGAGGCCACCAAGAGGCAGCCCACAGTATGACCACCCCAGCCTCTTCCTGCTTCTGCTTTATTCTGCTGCCCACTAGAGCATGGGATCAGGGACAGCTCCACACAGCGTCCTCCTCTGGCTCCAGATAGCCCAGCTTGCTCCCAGTCCTGGCAGCTGTATTCTGCTCTGTGGCCCTGGCCTTGATTCCCCTCATTAACTGGATATACACCAAGGGCATGAGGAGCAGCCTCCCGGCATTGCTGCCCTCATCCCGCCCCTCCACTCCTCCACCGGTTGCTGAAGCTGCTTCTTGTGCAGCCCAAAACTAAACCTACCTGGTCTCCCCCTTCCAATGCATGAGCACCAATACCCGCCCTGGCAGGAAGCTGGTCACAGTGCAGGGGGGACCAGGCAGGAGACAGTGTTTGGGTAGGGACTGCTAGGAACTGTCCCTTTCACCACCTAGAATATGTGTGTTCCTGACACCCTGCTTCTCCTCCTGACCCTTGTTTAGGGTGTTTCCCTAAAGCAGCAGGACTCTTGTGCCTGACTACACAAAGTCATAGGCATGAGCAGCCCCAGGCTTTGGCCAACTCTATGTATATGGCTTCTGTAGCTCCAGGAGCATTGCTAGATTCTGCTCTTCCTCCTTTCTCAATCCTTTGTCCACAAATCAGGGCCAAGGAACAGCAGGGAGAGGCCAGGGCTGATGGATTTTCTGGGCATCTCGACTGTCCATCAAGAGCATGCAGAATGTATGTAAAACAGCTTGCAAATGATAGCCCATTATTTTTGAGTGGATGACTCAGGGGCTATTATCATCGGAATGTGGCCTGGGTATGGATCATTCTCCGTCTGTTGTTTTTCCTCAGAAACATTTTGCTATGAGCAGAAAGTTCTTAAAAGTTAACCCAGCTCTTCAGTGCCAACTGAGGCTAGAAGGGCCCGCCCATGACCCCTGCTGACCCCAGTTTGGCTGAGGATCTGGAGTGATGCCAAGCAGAGCAGACAGTGGTTGGCATAGCATCGCCTACCTATTGTTCAAAAGCAAAAAACAAGCAGGATGCCCATGTGTGTGCATGTGTGTACACACACACACACTCATTCATGTATGCACATGCACAGACAGCACATACATGCACACAGCACATGTGTGCACACTGCGTGCACAGCACACACCTGCGCACACATGCATGAGCTGCTGGGAACTTAGTTCCTGGCCCTGAATAGGTGTTGATTGTTCCAAAATAGAGGGTGGATAATTTAACTTTTAAAAGATATGTACTTGTCTGGAAATTTCACCCACGTAATGAGCTGCCAAGTGTTTCCCCCAGTGAATTCCAGGTGGCCAGGGAAATGGGCACTGGCCTTTCCCAGTGGAACATTGGCTCCTGAGGCTGCCTTGGAGCCAAGGCCGCTCAGACCAGTGCCTGCAGGGGACATAAGCCCACGGCAACCTTAGTAGGAATAAGGGCATTCCAGCTCCAGAATCAGGCTCCAGCCAGCCCGCTGCCTCTTCTCTCTCTCTCTCTCTCTCTCTCTCTCTCTCTCTCT